>NC_142376.1:307500-668125 GCF_059441005.1 Hippichthys cyanospilos
GCTCGTCTTCCGAGCTTGTCCCGGTCCCGTCCTCCGGCGCGGCGGCGGAGGGAGGCGTCGGCGAACGGCTTTCGGAGCCGCCTCTCGTCGGTCGCTCGACCAAATCAAGTCGAGGTTTGCCGGCGGGAAAAGAGCGTCCCGGGTAGACGCCGCAAAGCCCATTAGCTAGCGTAGCGCATTCGAAGCTTTGCCGTCCGCGAGCGACCGCAAAGATCTCCGTTGGTTTTTCCGCTTGTTTTTTTCTGTTTGTTTTTTAGCCCCTTTATCACTCTTCGCATCAGTCCTGGAAGTTAACATGCGGCAAGTTGACCAGCATCTTCGCCAGCATAGCTAAAAAGGGAACTTCTTTTTATGGGCGAGCTGGTGCGCAGGCCTGGGTTTTATGAGCGCGTTTGTTCCGGTGCCCGACCTCCCTGGATGATGTCACGCCAGCTCATTTTGCTCTCCTCGCTGGCTGGCTGGCTGGCTGGTGAAATGGCAACGCGTTGCAGCGTGTTTAACTCGTAAGACTTGTACGGCTGATAATCAGATAGGCGGTGAAGCTCCTCACGTCCGCATTGGATATTTTTTCTTTCCGCACCATTCATCTACGAGCCGCGCAATCCCAGCTTTGACGCACGGATGTGAATTTTAACATACTCGCTCGCCATAATAACGGGGCCGACCGTTAGCGCCGAGCGCCCGCGGCCCGTTTCCAGAACGGAAGCGGGCCGACCGAAGCGATGTCCGAGGCCGCCGCCGTCGTTCCGACGGCCGTAGGAAGGACCGAGGCGTTACCGCGGCAAAGGCTACGCCAAACGGGGCGGGGGGGGGGGGGGGCGCGGGATTATTGTCAAGCCGTCGCCGAAGCCGCGACCTGTTTGCTTAACCTCGTCACCCGCCCCCCGAGGAGAGGTCGCGGCCGCGTCCTCCCGGGGATCCCCCCTTCCCCTCGTCCCGCGTCGTTACCTCGATTACATCACACGTCATCAAGCACGGCGCCGACTTATCTGGGCCGGCCCGCTTCTGTTGCGCCAGATGTACGCCGGCCTCCGTAACGCCCGGGCGCTCCCTCTCCCCGGCGCGGGCGAGCGGGCTTTGATGCCGCCGCCCGCGCTAACGGCTCGCCGCGCGCGCGCTAATCTGGGGGCGCGGCCAAAGCGAGCGACGCCGCCGATTTTGAAAAAGCTTCCCGATCGGGGGGTCTGCGCAGGCGCCGGCGCGGACGCCCTCTCTCGGCCGCCATTGGCCGGCGAAGGGCTCGGGGGCGGGGCCGTCGCCCACGCCGCTTTTTTTTTCTTCCCGCGTGACTGCCGAGCTCGTACTTTAATTTTTTTTTTGCCTTTTTCCGCCTCCCGGTCCATCCGCCCGTCTCTCCATCTTTTGGGTGTCCGCCCCCCCTCCTCGGTCTTTTCGCGACTCCCCGTAAACGCGGGGACTTTAGTACGCGGGACGGACCCTTTTCAAACCGAAGCCCCGAGCTTCCCGGAACGGAAGACGGGCTCGGCGTTGGCGTACTTGCTTTTCAAGCGTTTCAATACTAGGAAAAGTTGGCCAACCTCGGGAGGGAGGCCGGCCCGACTCGCTCGCCTTTGGCTCTTTTCCCCTTCGGAGCCAAAGGTTCTTTGTTCGGCTTTTTTCCCAATGGGGGCAAAGGCCTCCTTTGACTCGGTAACGCCAAACGGCTTCCCCGGCTTCCCCTTTGAAGACGAGGAGCCGTCAATGGCCACATAAGTACTCGCCGCGTGGGCGGGCCGCCGCTGAAAGGGGGGCGAAAAAAGCAAGGCTTCCCGCCAATGGGGCGCGGGCTCGCGACGGAAGCCAAGATGGCGGCGCTCGGGGTAATCGAAGCGGACGCGGCGGCAGCCATCCGTGCGCGGCGATTAGCGTTGTCACGGAAGGCCTCCGACGGGGACGCATGCGCGCCGGCGTCTCCGCCCAGGAAGGTCACGTTGCCGCCGCCCCCCCCGACGCTCGCCCGCCCCACGTTGCCTGGATCCTGCACGCGATCTTCGGCGGCGGGCGGGGGGGAGACTCGCAAAGTCGCGACGGGCCGACCCGCGATTCGCTTTTGTTGATTTTTTTCTCCGTCTCCCGTTTGTTTGGAAATAGCCAAGCGAAAACGGGCCGGCGAAAACGGGCCGGCGAAAACGGGCCGGCGAAAACGGGCCGGCGTTGCGGGCCGGCGAAAACGGGCCGGCGTTGCGGGGCGGCGGCTGCGCCCAAACTGGGCAAAAGTAGCGAGCCGGAGACGCTGGCGCCCCGCTCCCTTTTTTCCCCCCGTTTTTCCCGTTTTTACGTTTGATGCCATTTTATTTTGTTGCACTAATTGTGGGACAAATGTCATTTTTCAGTCAAGTCCTTGGTTGTGTGAAAAAGGTTGTCATGACATCTGCTTGGTTTTTTTTTGCCCTCACAAAAGAATGAAAGTCCGCTTTATTGAATGCCAATAATTAAAGGATCGCACAAATGAAAATCAACATTTATCACGCAAAATATACACATTTGCAATCCATAGATTTCTAGCGAGGGCTCACTTTTTAATTTTGTTCAACGGGTGTGTGTGTGTGTGTGTGTGCGCGTCAGCATCATCCTTTGCCTTTGAATCGCCCTGATAGAATCGGTCCGTGAAGCCGAATGTGTGAAAGGTTGCTTCCTTTCCACATCGTTAGAAGAAAAGAGGGAGCAGGACTTTTGGAGTTGAATGAAGAAGTTGATCATTTCCAAGCGTAAAATTGCATTCCCTCACCTTTGGCCAGAGGATTGCGCTGCCCGGACTAATGTTTGCATTTTCAATTGAAAAAATTGCAATCTGCTTTTTTTCTACCGCGACTTTGGAAAGGAGCGGTCGGCAGGTAAATGATGGCGGCGCGGTCCGACTCCTCTACGACCGAACGGCGTCGGCGGCCTGAAACGTTCCCGGCGGGGGGCTTTCGCGACAGCCGGTCTACGTAAAATAAAACGTGTCGTGCGACCGAAGTGGAAAACGACACCGGCCGACGTTGGAAAAAAGAAATCGACACGGATTTCTCGCAAAACGTCTCCGGCTTGGCTCGGTCCGTCTTTCGTCTTTCCGACTTTGATCCCGTCTTCAAGTGTCGGGCTTGCTTTCAAATCGCCGCGTCCACGCGGGCCGGCTTTTCCGCAACGCGTGCCCGGCGGAATTTCTTTACGCGTGGAAATCGGGGCCGGGAAGGCAAGTCGGCCGCTGCAAACGCCCTTCTTCTTGAAAAGGGCTAGCGTGGCCTAAATACGGTAAAGGACTCCCGGCGAGCGCCGCGTCGGAGTCCGGTCAAAAAGAACGGAGATGGTTTGAATCTACTGGGATTCTGCACCTCTGGTATAGAGTGCCGTTGTTTGCTTACTGCCCCCTAGAGTAGGGGAGAATACGGTGCGAGCGCGGGGGGGCCGCGGCGCTCGGAGCGGAAAGGGTTGCGGAGTGCGAGCTGGACTTTTGTCGCGGGCTTATAGGGAACTCCAACGCTAGGCGGGCGAGGAGAAAAACCTTTGCTATTCCGTCGGGGTGGGACGGACGGACGGACGGGCGGGCGGGAGCCTCGCCCGCTCTTCCCCAAACGCTCGTCGCCGCTTTCACCTCGCCAGCCGTTTGAGCTTCGAGCCGTGGGTTGAACCTCCAAACTCGTTTGAAAACAAAATGCAAAGAAAAAGGCGTGCCGCCAGACTTTTGGAGAAATGCGAAAATCGGAGCGGTCCCAAGACACCCAGAGGACGGTCGCGTTCCTCGCTTTTTGGGCAAACTTCACTTGTGCGCAAAAAATAGATGCGAAAAAGCCCCAAACGTTTTCATGCGGGCGCACGAGTGAGTCCCGCACACATGCGTACGGAAGCTAATTCCCCAAATACGCGGGGAGCTGTCTATCCCGTATCCCCGTGTCTCCGGCCCATTCGGTCAAGTACGCAAAGGTATTCCCTTCCACCCCTTTCGTTATTGCGGCCTTTTGGCGAATACGCGCGATGGCGGTGGGACACGGAGACAAATGAACGGCGAGGAAAAGGTGGAAGAAGAGCTTGGAGCAAATTGAGCCGGCCGGGCGTTGCTCCGCCGCTCGCCGCGGGGCCAATCCGAAACTAGGGATGAAATGAACGTTTTACTGTCGATGCATTGTAGAAGAATATGAAAATAGGGATATAAAGACGGGAAAAAAAGAAGCCTTTAAGAGATTTATGAGATTTTTTTCACTTTTTCCATTGCTGCCGCCGCGGCAAAAACGCTCACGTCGAAAATACCTGAGCCGAGGGCGCGCCCCGTACAAAGGCGTGCGTCCTATATCTGGGGAATTACCCGCATACGCGTAGCATCAAATTCCAATGAAAAGACCGTGTTGAAAAGTCAAAGGCTGGTCTTCCGTGCGGCAGGATTCTTCGGGGGCTTAAAGGGGTTTTTTTGCTTTTGTTTTTTTGCCCCGTCTTTCAAGTGAGGCTCAGCTGACCTTTCGACTTCCTGGTCACTTTGTTAGGAGGTCGGAGTGCGGCTCAACTCTCACCTCTCGGCCCTGGCCAAAAACAACGGCCCCCCCCCCCCCCTTCCTCTCGTCTTTTCGGTCCATCTCAAGCGCCGCGATTGGAGGGGAAGAAAGCAACAAGTCGCTACTCTGCAAACATGTATCTGTCGTTGAGTTGTTTTCCTTCCGCCGTGCGCAAAGATGAAGCTTTGGGAAGGACAAGCAAGAGCCGCCGTAGCTTCTGCCGTCCCCAAACTACAAAAGCAATCTTGTCCCTGCTCCTTTTCGCTTTTTCGTGTGACTAGCTTTTTCTTTTACGTAGCGCGGCATCAGAAATGAGCCTTCGGGCTTATCCATTTTTTTTTTTGCGGAGCCAAAGAAAAACATTTCTCGCCGGGGCGCCCGAGAAGATCGTTAGCCGCGAAAAACGTCAAGGAGGTTCTGAATACCCAAAGTGGGAGCGGCGGAGGGTGCGGGCGCGGCGGAACGGAGGGGCCCTCCTCAGCGTCCGCGTGGTCCCCGAGGTCTTTGGACTCCTTTGGCCTTCCCCGTCCTCCCCCATCTCAGAAAGTCGAATGTTGTCCGGCTTGTCGGCCGGGCCCGTTCTCAGCGCCCGTTTGGCCCGCTTTGGCCCTTTCGGGCCCACGCCGACACCGGGTGGCGGCTGGCGCCTTCGTGTACAATTTGTGGGCACGTTTGATGCCGTCCCTGCATTCAAGACCCGCGGTCACGAGGCAAAAAACCCCACTCCCAAAACGCTTCAGGTGCCATGCACGCAAAGGGCTTCCTTGTCCTTGTGATGACGCAAGGAGAGAAGAAAAGGAAGGCGAAGACTTCCTGACCGTCCGGCTTGAGGAAGGAAAAAAAAAGACAAAGAAACGCAGGCAGGCGGGCCAAATGTCCCTTTGGGCAAATGGATTCCAACTGCTGGCTGGCTTGCCATGGGTCCGTCCATCCAACCCGGGCTTTCAAACTCATTTTTATCATGGGCCACGTTGCGGTTCTTGCGGGAGGGGGTTCTTGCGGGAGGGGGTTCTTGCGGGAGGGGGTTCTTGCGGGAGGGGGTTCTTGCGGGAGGGCCCTCGTGACTCTTATTGACTACTTATTTTAAAATCACCTAAAACTGTTAAAAGGGGTTTGATGAGCAGAAAGATATTGGAAAAGACAACTTGAAAATGGTGCATTTTAGCCACAAAATCGGCTCTTCGGGGACACATATTATATGTGGCAAGTGGGATCCCCCCCCCCCCCCCCCCCCCCCCCCATTGGCTTTGACACCTGTGGATCAAACCCTCCCGATTCAAGTCCAAACATTTTCAGAACATTTTCAGACAGTTCCCGATTACATAGCTTCAAGGCGGCGCTTCATCATAAGGCAAAAATGACATGGGGAAAAAAGGACCCCCCCCCCCCCCCCCCCCACCCCCACCCCCTGGCTTGACGTGACCTCAGGAGGATATTTGTCGCGCGTGCGTGACACCTTCCCTCTTCTTTTTTGTCCGTTTCATTTTCGGATGGAAGAACATACGGTCTGATGGCAAGCAAACACGGCCGACAGATCGCAGTCCATCCACATACATTTTGAGGTTCTCCTTGCAAGATGCGTCCGATTTGACGCGCTTTTATCTTGCAACCACTCGCGACCATATAGAAGAGCGTTGAAAGAAGCAAAGCCAACAAATATAACATGCAGTTGCATCTCTTCGGAAAATCATTTGCGGCTCTGCAACTAGCGTTAGCCTCCTGCAAAACAAGGCCACTGCGCGTATTTCTCCCCGGTCGGCCCTCCCCAAATCAACGCGTCGCGCACACGCACGCGCACACAACCAAGTGAAATTAAATGCCGTTTTTGTTTTTGTTTTTTTTTCCAGTTCTCAAACAAGATCATCGATTGTTTTACCACTACTTTTGCCTTTGAATATCCGAGTGATGGCACTGCTCTAATGTCGCGATCATTTCAAAACGATAAAATATGAACGCGACTGCCACTTCAATTTGTTTTTTTTTTCCTTCAAAAAATAACATTGCAATCGTCTTCATTGACAGCCGTTTGCTCGCATTGCAACCAACACGTTTGCGTTCTGCTGTCTGCACTTGTGCGTGCGTGTGTGTGTGTTTTGCGCGCGTTTATTATTTTGGGGGGCCAACATTTATCACATTTTTTTTCTGACCATGCAAGGAATTGAGAAAATACAGTCGGATGTGTCGAAGGAGATTGCTTAAGCAACAATACTGAGGCATGTGCTCAAAATGGAAATTGCTGCACAAGTGTTGCTCGGTTGTGTGTATCGAATAACACGAGCACATTAAAAATACATATGATTGTTTTCACAGAACTTAAAATTGCCGAGTAAATTTAAAAGCTGCCCTCGTCATCATAAAATATGTCATGTTGAATATTTGCATATATACTTTGATTTTTCGATTCGTATGATCGACATTCAAATACCGTTCAAATGGTTTCGAATTGTTGTTAAGATCGGGGCCTAAATGAAGCGCGAAAACAAATAATTTGACGATTGTCCGGAGGTAAAAAAAAAAACAAATAAAAACTACGTATTAGCTGACAGTACAAAATAGCTTTGTTTCTGCACGCACACGCGAGCGCACGCTTGAATTTCCGTTGAAAGAAATTATTCGCAATAAAAGGAATCATAGTGAAATGAACGTTTTACTGTCAATGCATTGTAGAAGAATGCTCGTGAAAAACGATGACATTATTTTCTCTGGCCCGTCAAAACGAATTTTTTTTCAACAGAGGCCTTTCCACAAAAAAAAAAAAACAATTCATCATTCCGTAAATCAGACTGAAACGTGTTTTCAATTCGCCAGTCAGACAACATTGTTGATCCTTTTTTAATCAAGTTTAGTTTGTGCGAAGGGGAAACAAAACCAAAACAAACATGGCAGACGTGGAGAGAGAGAGAAAAAAAACATCACATACAGAAGGTAAACTAACCACAGCGGCCCCCCCCCTACAAAAAGAACTTGATCGGCTTCGAATAAAATCGAATGTACATTGATCCCACAGTGATCTTTCTCTGCTATGTTCGCACTGAAATTTTGCAAGCCTGAAAAATGCGAAAAATGAACACCGGAAGGCATTTTTATGTGTGTGCTGTGAAAACACACACACACACACACAGACACACACACACTGTGTGTGTGTGTGTGTGTGTTTTCACAGCCCAAATAAAAATGATTCGGTGTTCTTTTTCGCATTTTGGCTTGCAAAAATTTCAGTGCGAACATAGGAGAAAGTCACTGTGGAAATGTACATTATTTTCTTCGAAGCGATAAGTTCTTTTGCTAGGGGGGGGGGGGGGGGGGGTGGCCAGTAGTTCAAGTGTAAAAATAAACAGAGCAAAGGATCAACTTCCTGTCAGTGCACGTTTGAAAAACTAAGAAGAAATGAAACACGGAGACTTTAGTACAAGTCCTCAAAAGCAGCACGACTCGGTTCCGTTTCCATGGCGACGCGGCCACGTGCGTGCGTCAGTGAGGAAAGTTCGTCATAATTTATAGATCTATAGATATATTTATATATATTTCTCTCTTTTGTTTTAGTTCAGCTGCCGTCAGTGAACGCCAAGACAAACCTATTGCATCATTTGACTTTTGTCCAATAGAAGTTGACCTGAGAATCCCCAAAGAAAAACAAGGAGCCCCGATGCTCGACGCACTTGTAAGGCTGGAGGCTCCTTCTTAATCCCGACGGGGGGGTGGGGTGGGGGGGGATCGTCCGCCGCGAATCATCGAGTCAATAAATACTCGTCACCGTCACGCGCGCGATACAATAAATACAAAAGGTCCTTCATAAATAAGAAAGGAGCGGCTGCAATGTTGCTTTTTGACCCCCCCCCCCCCCGCGACTCGCTCGCTCGCTCCCTCCCGCGGTTCAGTTGAGGAAGGCGTTGGGGGCGAGCCTCTTGTGCGGGAAGGACGGCGAGAAGTCGGGCAGCAGCGCGGGCGGCGGCGGCGGGGAGCCCCCGGCCGCGCCCTGCTGCAGGTGCGCCGGGGGCCCCCCGAAGTAGCCGGCGGGCGACAGCAGGCCCACGCCGTAGGAGTTGGCCAGGCCGCCGTTGGCCTGCTGCAGCTGCTCGGGCACGAGCGAGCCGTAGGCGGGCGCCTGTCCCAGGAAGCCGGCGGCGGCGGCGGCGGCGGACGCGGCCGGGGAGCCCCCGTTGTAGGGCAGCGAGAGGAAGGGCGAGACGTGCCAGTAGAGCGGGTTGTGCGGGGGCGGCGGCGGCGGCGGCTGGCGCTCCGGCCGCTGCAGGCCCGGGTGCAGGGCGCCGGCGTGCAGGAGCCCCCCGGCGTGCAGCTGCAGGCCGCCCCCGAGCGGGGCGAAGCGCAGGCCGCGCTTGACGGCCAGCTTGCCGCGCGACGTGGCCGAGCGGCGGCGCAGCTTGCCCGTGGTGCCGCCGATGAAGACGTCGTCGCTGCTGGGGTCCAGCATCCAGTAGTTGCCCTTGCCCGGGTCGTCGTAGTGGCGCGGCACCTTGACGAAGCACTTGTTGAGCGACAGGTTGTGGCGGATGGAGTTCTGCCAGCCCTGCTTGTGCTCGCGGTAGAACGGGAAGTTCTTCATGATGAACTCGTAGATGCCGTTGAGCGTCAGCCGCTTCTCGGGGCTCTGGCGGATGGCCATCATGATGAGCGCGTTGTAGGAGAAGGGCGGCTTCTCGGGCTTCTTGGCCGCGGCCGCCTCCGGGCCCGGCCCCGGCCCCGGCCCGTGCCCCGGCCCCGGCTCCTCCTGCCGCTCGCGCTCCGGCCCCGGCTCCGGCTCCGGCTCCGGCTCCGGGCCCGCGGCCGGCTCCTCGTCCGAGCCCGGGGAAAGCGGCGCGGCGGCGGCGGCCTCCTCGCACTTGGCGGACGGCAGCAGGAGGCTTTGGATGCTGAACGACGACGAACACCTCCCCGGCTCCTTCGCCTCCTCCATGCCGCCCCCTCCCCCCCGCCAAAAGAAAAACAACCCCCCGCAAAAAAAAAAAAAAAGTTAAGGGCAGCTGCGCGAGCCCTACTCCGACGCACCCGCACCGGCACCGCGACGACAACAACAACAAAAGTCCATTCCGCTCCCGTCCGGTCCCGTCGCGTCCTCCGCTGCCCCGGCGCCAAACTACTGAGTGACAGCCACGGGAGAAAGGCGCGCGAGGGGTTGACCGACCGACCGACCGAACGAGAGAGAGAGAGGGAGAGAGAGAGAGAGAGAAAACCAGAGACGGCGCGCACGCGCGCGCGCGCGAGCCCCAGCCAGGGAGCCAAATGAGTAATTAAGGAGCAGCTCCAGCAACATCAACTTGTCTTTTCCGCTTCTTTTTTCACCGTCTCGGTCTCGGCGTCTCCTGGCGCACCCCCGCCCCGCCCCCTTCAAAAACGACAAAAAAGTCCAACGTGCACGACGCACACGGGGGCGAGCGCCGAAGCGCGTGCGCGTGGCCCGCCCGCCTTTGTTTTCTCCGGCGCAATCATCTTGTGGGCAAACACCGCGCGCGCGCTCATGCGTGCGTTCGCTCTGGCCGGTGGACGCTGGGCGGATGGCGCCTCCTGTCGGCCGCGGTTCTCGCTGCGGCTTCTTTGGAGAGTGCTGCTCCAAGCGCGAAGCCGCCAAGGAGGCGACGTTTAGCGCGCGCGACCCCCCCCCCCCCCCCTTCTCCGAGTGCAAACATTTTGATTCATCTTGTGTTTGCCTAGCACGGACGAAAGCCGTTCCGTCCAACCGCCTCAGGGTTGGCGGTCCGGTCTTGTCGCCCGCAAGAGGAGTTGACAGCCCCTTGCAAAGCAAAACATCCCTTCTTCCATTTTCTTAAGCGCCTCTCCCCCCGGCGCCTACCGCGGCCGTCTCCGCCCCGAGCCGGTCGCCCGGCAAAGGCGGAGCCCGACGCCACTTGGCACTCGCCGACGTACTTCGTTCCGGGCGTGCGTGTTTGAGAGAAGAGCCGCGCGGGCATGGGGAGGACACGCAAACGCCACACTGAAAGGCTGCGCCCAGAACGGGACCCGCGAGGCTAACCGGCTTGCCCGCCCGCACGAAAATAGGGTCCGAGTAAATATACGTAAGTGCGTATATTTGTTTTCGGGTGGCGTTTCTCCCGAGGGCAAAGGTCGCGGCGCGGGTCGGTTCCGACTCGCGCGCGTCAGCCGGTCGGCGCCGTTTGTTTGCACTGGCCGCGCATCGTGTATGACAACAGCGCCGAAATCCAGATTACGCGCACACACAGGTCACCGTGTGCGGAATTAAATCTCCGCTCCGCTCTGCGTGTGTGACAGATGGTGTTTCTGTTTAACTGGACGCGAGCCGCCGACAAAAGCTTGCTTCGGACCCCGTCGGCGAGCGCTGCGCGCATGCGGTGGCCCCCCGAAAGGATGGGTTCCCTCCCGGCGAGCGCCTCGCCGCGACGTCCGGAGCGGGCGCCGACCGCCCCGGCCTTTTCCGAGTCGGGCGCTCCGGCTGGACGAGATGGAGCGCGAGGCCAAAGGACGGCCGCGCCGTACCCAAGTTTGCCCAACAAAGCTCGCCGATCGTCGCGAACGGGACGGTTTCGCGACCGGGCGATCCGGCGCCGGCCCGGATCGCGTGGCGTCACGTGTCTATGACCGAATTGAACCCCAAGGCTATTCTTCTCAACTGCCGATCGGTCTCGGCGTCGATCTAAACGCTCTTGGGACGTAATCCCGAGGTTTTGTCCCCATTCTTCAGACGCCACAAATCCTCTTTATTCCCGGTTTCTGTCCGAACGAACGTTCCGCCGACTGATCTGATGGTTTTGTTTTGTTTCCCTTTAGCGCGGCTCCACCTGGCGGCCGCGTAACGCAACCCCGCGCGCCTTGTATTTGAAAAGACGTTTCGCGCGGGCCGGGCGTTCGTTGAAGGCGCGCCCGAAAAGCGCCGTCTCGGACACGGCCGAATAGAAGCCGGGCCCGCTCGGTTCAAACGTGAAGGGAAAAAGACGCGAGGCTTTTTTTCCGCTCTGTTCCCCGCCAGAGCTTCCCCCGTTTGGAACGGCGCCGAGGTCGGCCGTCGTAACTTCCCGCGGAAAGGGAAGAGCCACTTTGGCGCGAAGGCGGGGCGGCTCGGCCGGGCCGTCGCGAGCGTAAGTTCGCCGGCGTCCGTCCGCTGACGCTGATCGGAAGCGGCGCGTCCTCTCGCGGGCTTCCGGGGTCGCGCCTTCATGTCGGGCTCGCCGGACTTTGGAGAATTCTTGGAAAAGTTTGCGCGGCGAGACGCGGCGGCGCCGCACGCTCGAGAGGACGCGTCGCGCCGATGGCTCGCCGGCCGAGACGACCTCGCGTGCGCCGGCCGGGTCGGGCGCGGCGAGGAACCCGCGGACGGCGAAGCTGACGCGTCATCCGCCGACATCCTCATCGGACGCGACGGCGCGGTCGCATCCTGCCGGCCGGGCGGGGCGGGCTCCCCCCCAAACTCCGAACCGAGGCCGCGCCTTTTTGCCAGCCTCTTCGGCCTCGAGAAGAGGGCCGGCTTTCCGCCGGGCCCCGCGGCCCTCCCGCCGAATTTCACTCGGCCACGTGAAACCGGCGCGAAACGTAAGCGTGACGGAGACGGGCCGCGGGCTCGGAAGCCTCGGCCTCGGTCGGGGCTCCCCGGCGACGCTTGCCGGCGACTCCGGCGGTTCGGCGGGACAAATCAAAAAGGCCACTTTTTGGCCGCCTTCACTGACTGCCGGCAATGCGGGAAATCGCACTTGCCTTCACGCGCTACGGACATGTAAGGGTTTAGGAAGTGTGTTTTGCGCCGGTCGCCCAACTGCGTCTCGTGCACCGGGGACAGAAATGGCCGGAATCCAACCTCAAAACCAAAGGGGCAAAGGTCTTATACTCTGAGGAACCGCGGCAATGGCGGGGACGGGGACTCAACCCGGTCCGCTTTCGGACCCGGGAGCGGCCGCGGCCGAGGTCCGTTCGGCCCGTCCCCCGCGACGGGGCGCCCAAAGGGAGCGGACGATCCCGGCGGGGGCCCGGCGCCGCTTCCCTCGCCGCCGCTTCCCTCGCCGCCGCTTCCCTCGCCGCCGCTTCCCTCGCCGCCGCTTCCCTCGCCGCCGCTTCCCTCGCCGCCGCCTGGTTTCGGCGCGCGAAAAAAGGTCAAACTAAGTCGGGCCGACTCGTCGCCCGCTCGGAGGTCGCGGCGAGTTTAGGGCTAAGAATAGAACCGCGTGTTCCAGGACAAACCCCCGCCCCCGCGCCGCCGGAGGCTCCGCCCACAGCACGCCACACACGTGCAACATGCGACTCCCCCCGCCGGGCTTTTCCCACACGCGCGCGGAGGCGTCGTCGGCAACGGGGGAGGGGGGGTGGGGGCCAGGTTGAGCGGCCACCGCGCCGCGGGGGCGCAAGCGTCCGTTACAAATCAAAACATTGGCTTGATTCATGGCGAGATGTTTAGCGCACACGTGCACGTGCACGTGCGCTTGCGTCGGGGGCGCTCACACACTGACCTACATTGGCGCAAGTCTGCTTGTGAATGGGCCGGCCGCGGAGACCTGACAACTTCTCTTACTTCTTCCTACTCCCCTGTGATGGTTCACATCCCTGGATGATCGTCATCCTTTCTTTCCGCTTACGCGTCCCGATGCCCCGACGCGCGTCGGAGCCTTTTCCAACGCCGGCTCAGAGTCGGACGTAAACCGCCGGAGCCGACGGCCGACGCGGGCGCCTGCCTCCTTTCCCGTCGTATCGCCGAGGACGTTTGACGGCCGGGCTACGGGGTGGCCTTTGGGAGGAAATGTCCGCGTCCCGCCCGAGGCCTTCGGCCGATGGGGGAGAAGGCGAAAAGGGCCCGTCGCGTGACGTCGGCGACGGCTTTCCCAAAGAATACGTCCTCCCCTCCGCTGCGGTATCTGATCAAATTGTGAAAAACGTTGCTTTTCCTTCGGAGAAAAAGCCAACCTTCACGGCCTTCTTTGACTGCCACTCGATCGAATGTGCTAATTGATTCCTAAAATCGGGATGACGGAAGATCAGAATTGCGAAAGCCAAACGTCCCCCCGTTCCGCCAGTCCCAAGAAAACCTTGCGAGAGATTTCCAAATCTTCCGGCTTTGTAGAATGGAGCAATCATTTGAAAGGAAGGACAAGAATCAAAGCCGTCCGAGCGCAAAGTTTTGCCCGGGCTAACGGGGATGTTGCGGCGTCCTAACCTTCCGAGGAACAGATCCGGAAACGCAAACGGACGCGCCAAAGTTACGGGACGCGATCCATCGATCGATGCAGTTTGCTTGCATTTCGCACACTGAGTAACCGAGTCGTAGCCGCGTTTCATGTTGAGAGGGACGCTGCTTTCTTTTCTTTACGCTTTGACAGTATAAATGATGCGCACTTTATATACCCCCCCCCCCCCCCCCCCCCCCCCCCGATGTTTGGTTGGGGACCGGAGGACTAAAAAAGAAAGGTGCTTCATGAGGCTTCGTTTCCCCGGAGCGCCGCGCCAGCCGCTACCCTCGTCGAAGCCGGCCGAGTCACGGGAAGCGTTGGGCGCGACGTCACGACCCGCGACGTCGCGCCCAACGCTTCCCCCCGAGCCGCGAGGGCGGCGGCCGGATTTTGTTTTGTTTTTTCCTCCGTTTGGATCGATTGGCTTTATTTGAGCGGGTCCTTCTCCGCTCGAGCGGATCCAGCGGGTCCGGGAACGTTTCGAAGAATCGCCCCGCCCCCCACCCCGGCGCAAGGGTTACGCGCGCTCGCGGGGGCCGGCGCCGCGCGGCCCTCGCGGGCCACCGTCCGGCTTTAATCCAAAGTAGATTAATGGGTCACTTTAGTCAAGTTCACGCAAGGTTCAAGGGAAGGTTCACGCAGAGTTCGGCGTGCGCGCGCGCGCACGCGAGGAGACGAGGAGGCGCGATCGCTGGGCCGGAAACGCGAGGAGGCGCGCGCGGGACTCGGCAAACGGAGAACGCCACACGAAGGCGGGCGGGCGGGCGGGCGCCTTCCGGTGCCAACGCAAACAAACAAAGCGTGCGGCGGCGCACGTGGGTTGGAGGCAAAGCGCCAAATTCAAGGCCCGTAGAAGACGGCGCGCCGGCTACGTCTGCGTGTACTCGGCTGCTGTCGTCTGACGGATTGATTTGCGTTCCTCCCTCGCTTACGATTGCAGGTCGGGGACATACAGTGAGCCAACTGGCTTCGTATTCCATAAGCGCCAGCGGAGGGCGAGTCAGCCGGCCTCCGTAAAAAACAGGTACAGCATTTGACGAGAAGTTTGGAAAAGATACCCTAAAACGAAAAGAAAAAGATACCGTGGCGCCCAAAGGGTGCAAACGTGCGTCTCCTTCCCGAGCCAAAGGGGAAAAGTCCATCCCCAAAAAGAAACGGCGCACATTTGAGTACGGACGCTTGCCCTACGAGATCTGTTTTCCGGACTTCTGTTTGGGGCGCGGCTAAAGACTCTGTTTTCTTCCTCCTCCGACGTCACCCCGTCAGTCAGCGCCGCTGTGATTTTTTTGGGACGGTTCGAGCTCGTTCAGTCAAATTTGGTTGACTTGCGGCGCAGGCGCGGGGGCCATAAAGGCTACCCGCGTATCCGTTGGAGCGGCCCGTCTCGCGGGGTGAGGCGAAAGCGCCGCCTTTTCAATTTGCCAAAGGCCAAGTGGGATCACGTCCTGACACTTGGCGTCCTAGCGCGCGAGGTGAATTTTGGACATCCCCCGTCTGGCGTCATCTTGCCGTGGCTAACCTTGAACTCGATGCCTTTGCGGCCGACCTTTGCGGCGTGACCCCCGCGGGCCCGGCTGAACTTCGGCCTTCGCCGGTCGCGTCATTGACAGCCGAGCCGTTCGCCGCGTGCCAACCGCGCTTGCGAAGATACAAGGTAAGCGGAGCCGCCTCGAGACGAAAAGAGACGATTGCGCCGCGCCGGCGGCAAGGCGTTAGGGTTTTTTCTTCTTTTTCTTCTGCCCGTCCGCCTTTCTTTCCGACGAGCGCTAGGATCTTTTCGGTATTTTGCAAGCGCCCCGCATGACCGGCGTTGGCAAAGCATCGAAACGCCGCCTTTTGGCCGTACCAAAAAAAGAGTCATGTTTTCCCGGGTCCAAATGACAGCAAGGCGCGTCGCGACGCCTTATCATCCGCAGCCCCCCCCCCAAAAAACCTTCCTGAAGCCGTTACCTGGATCCTATCCATTGAAGCGGTCCGTAACGTGAGTGCGCTTCGTTTGGTTGCCTTGAGGTGGCGCCGGCGTGTTGTGGCAAGGCGCAGAACTTTGTTTAGGTGTTTTTAGTTGACGTTCGGGGGGGAGTGGCACATTCCCACCTGCCGCACGTCGCCACAGGGTAATGCGACAGTCGCGCGGTATCGCGATATTCTAATGCGACCGATGACTTCACGATGACGGCGATAAATAGCGCAACGCATTTTTGAAAAGAAGACAGCGCATGGAAACGAGCAAACTTGCCGCAAATTGTCTTCCGCGATGGAGGGCGCGCACCCGCCGATTCCGCACCGGGAGGACCCAAAATGAGATTGACAGCCACATTGTCTGTTGCGCGCGCACACACGCCTAACGTGTGTGTACGTGCGCGCGCTCATCCTATGCGCTCAGCTGTGTGTGTGTGCGTGTGCGCATTTACACTTGGTTGAGCCTTCTGTTCAGCGCGCAGTCGCTCTCAGTGAGCTGCGTTTTTAGGTCGCAGTGTTCTTTCTGCTGCACACACACACACGCACACCCACGCGGTTACGCAGCAACGTCGGGGGAAGATGCCGCGCGCTTGGGCTGGATGGGGGTTGCGCGTGCGCGCCTAGTCCCAGAGGTCTCGTCACGCATGCGGACGCAAAGCAAGTCGGAGAGGCGGTGTGTGCGTTGGCACGTGTGTGCGCTTGCACGTGTGCGCGCATTGCCCCAGGGCTCAAAGCTTCCACTGCTGCGTAACATGTCGAGTCCTTTTAGTAATGTCACCCCGCACAAACACACACTCGCCATGTCAACATGAGCGCTGAAAAAAAAGGAAAACTTTGGACTCCCGCCAGCCAGCCACGCTTCATTCCGTCCTCGTCGTTCGCATTTGCCGGACGCAATCCGCTCGTTGCAACGATCGTCGGCATATCGTGAATGGTGCTTTACGGGTAAACCGTACGAGGCGCGAGCGACCTTCGGACCGAGCCGAAGCGGCGGCTTTACGATAGGAAGAGAAGAGAAGGTTTCCTTTGCCATCTCGGGCTTCCTTCTGCTCGGGTCGTCCGGCGTAAAAAGAAAAAAGCGCGTTGTGCTGTTTACGATCTGACTCCAGTCAAAAACGAAACCATCCGACATTGAAAAACAAAAAGGCCCCTCCGCGCCGAACGGATTTTCCGCAGCGCGTACCTTCGGGAATTTCCGTACGAGCGGACACGGCGGAAAACACGGCGGACGAACGATTGCTTATGGAAGTTGGCCGGTACAAACGCCTTCCCTATTGAAAAGGACCGGCGTGACCTCAATAGCGTAAACGACCCCTGGCGAGCACCATGTTGTGGAGTCTGGTCAAAAAGAATGGAGACGCTTTGAATCTAGTGGGATTTTCTACCTCTGCTACAGAGTGCTCTTGTTTGTATGCCGTCCACCCCGTTTACTGCCACCTAGAGTACGGGAGAATACGGTCTGAGCGCGGGGGGACGCACGCTGCTGCGGAGTACCGGCCAAAATTCCTGGCCGATATTGGCTCATGAAAAGTCACTACAGACAAACGCCGTTGTCAGATTCGGGCGGCCTAAAACGTTTCAGAAACAACAAACCAGAAGGAAGACGGGGCATTTTACTCGCCAGGAGAGCGGCCAGAGATGTTTGAGATCTCCTCGGATGAATTAAGAAAGTATTACTCTACTTCCAAATTGCGGTCTGTAGGTCACCACAACAGTTGAACTTTGTTTGGGCTAAAAGGAGACAGTTGTCGGTTAGCTCCCTCCCATTTGAATTATTTTCACTGTTTATGTGTGTGTGTCCTTCATTCATTCGTTCCCAAAAACATATTCGTTCGTTTTAACAGAGTGCAGATATTTAATCCCAGGTACTTATTTACTGCTTTTTTTCCTAATATTAAGGTAACGGAGGGTTTGGAAATAGCTGGCGATGAATGAGATTGAATGAGACTTTTTTTGTGTGCGTGTGAATTAGTTGCTTAATCACAATCTGTATTTTCATCTGCCAGAAATGGCCTCAAAAAGCCCCAATTTACAGTTCATCTCAAAATACGTTTCTGTTGGATTTCCCTCACGCGCACACAATCGTAAGAAGAAACACTCAACAAAACGTACTTGGCATGATTTGTCAACAAAACGTACTTGGCATGATTTGTCTTTCTTGTCTTTGTCTTGAACGATCCCGAAAGCGCGGCAAGGAATGACAAAAGGCGCTCGAGGAAATGACGAATTCGCTTGGACGAGACGTTTGTCGTGACGTCACGGCGATGCGTTACCACGACGACGCGTTTGCACGGTCGGCGGCTGACGCGCCTCGAGTGGGGACGTGCCGCCATCTAGCGGCGAGAAGGACAAACGGCAACCTTTACGCCCGAGCCTACGTCATCAAGAAGCGCGAGAATCTTGCTCTCGAAATCGATCGAATGTGAAAAGCACGCACGGGAGATTATTTTATTTTATAAAGAACATTTTACAAACGGTTACTTTGTGTTAAGTGACTCGTTATGACGTCGGCAAAGTGGACGCGCATGACGGTCGGGTCGTTGTTTGCGCCGTGGGGTTGAGACGTGTTTTTTTTTTAACCCTTTCTTCAGCTTCATTGACTGCATTATCGCTTGATAGGTTCTACTATTGTTCCAAATTTCTTGCAATAGGGAAAAAAAGCGTCGCCGGCATGTTTGTAGTTCTGAAGGACTACAAGGAACGGCTACTCGAGAAGCAGCGCGCCGCGCACGCTCACTCGGCCGAGTGCGAGCTGCTGTTCCTGGTGTGTGCGTTCTCTCCGTCTCTCGGCTGCGCAGATGGCGAGCGGAAGCGAGCTGCTCTCCGTCGACTTCGAAGTCTTCGGACATGTTCAAGGTTTCGCCACATTTGCGCGCATTTGGACGCGTGTCCGATGGTCGCGTTCGGGCGCGAGATTGGGCGCGCGTGCGCGACGGCCCCGCTTCTTAATTTAGCCCGCGTGCGCTGGTTTTGTCGGCAGGCGTCTGCTTCAGGATGGTGAGTGCGCCGCTGTGCCCCGCTTGACTTTTTGCCACCGCGCGTGTGACGTCACGGCTCGCTCGCCAGTACACGGAGCAGGAGGCGGCGCGGGTGGGCGTGTCCGGCTGGGTGAAGAACACCCGAAGCGGGACGGTGGTCGGCCAGCTGCAGGGACCCGCCCACGCCGTCGAGCACATGTACGTGACGCGCGCGCCACTTCCGCTTCGCTCCTTCCGCCGCCAGATGGCGCCAACACCTTGTCCGCCGCCCGCCCTTATGTGGTCGAGCCGCGCCGCCGCCGTCTGTGCGCCTGCGCCTGCGCCTGCGCGGGTTAGGGTCGCTTATCCGGCGGGGCAGACCGCTGGCTCTGCGCGTGTGCGAATAAAAGCCTCCTGCGGCGTATTAAAGGCCAGCGCTCGATTGAAAGTGTTGTGAGTATACCTAAGACTGCGTCCGTTTTTAACATTGGCACATCAAAAAGCAACTTTCAACAAACGTTTCCCTTTTTACAGGGTTTATACAGCTTGGTCTGAAACTAAAAGAACCTCAAGAATGTGTCTGAACTCACAATAAAAACCTGTCCTTCATGATTCAAATGAGTAACATAGCTACAGCTAACACAGGCGTCAAGCCAGTCAAGCCGTCCGCTCTTACCGGGCTGCCAGTCAACGAGTTGACACAACCTGTGAGTTCATACAATTAAAGGAACGTAAAAATGCGTTTACTCCGAGTACGTGATCGACCGTCGAATTCATTTCATGCCAATCGTGACGTCAAAAATATGCTTTTGTCGCGCCGGCGGCGAATGAGGGAAAAAGTGCCTTTGGCTAGAAATGTCGAATTCTCCGGTGGCGGCGGGCGGGCGCGCGCAGGACCAACGCCAGCGCCGGGGCGGGCCGGCGCGTCCGTCTGAGCCCGCCGCCTTTTAGCGCGCGCGGCTGTCCTTTCCTTTTCTTTCCCTCCGCCGAGCTGGCTTCCTGCCGGGCTCGCGAGTCAAGGGGGCTTTGTGGGGCGCCGCTGGAAAAGAATACCCCCGACACCCCCGACACCCCCGACACCCCGCCCCACACGCGCACGCATTTTTTCCCTGTGAGAAAAGTGGGACTGGGCTAAACGCGCGGGACGACTCGAAGGAAGCAAAAACAACGCGTAGGGGTGAGCATCTTGTTGCCGAGTCCAAAGGCGCTCTTTGCGTGCGCGTCGTTGACGAGCGCCGCGCCAAAGCGCGCGCCAAAGCGCTTAACGGCAGCTGTGCGCGCGCTCCAGCTGACGGACGGCCGCCAATCGCAGAGGAGAAAGTAGGCCGGCGGCCTCAAAGCCGCGCCGTTATTAAGCGTGACCCCGATCCTCGCGCGGCGTCCGTAGTGGCGCGCACGTCACAAAATGGCGAGCGGCCCCGCACAAGAAGCCTTTCGCTCGCAAATACTTTCCCCGCAGTGGATGTAACATCGCAATGATACATTCTGGAGAAATACATCCATATGCGTGTAGGACGCTCGCTTGTTGTTTTATTTGCAAGTTTGACTTTGTAACCTTCGGTAACAAATATACAGTACTGTCGGTGACTAAAAGGGCCACTTACGTTTGGCGTAAATGCCTCTTTTATTTGCGTGGGGGGTCCTTGGAAAATTTGCTCGGCGGCCCTCGCTTTCAGCCGCGCGCCGCCGCCGGCCGAAAAGGCTCCGTCGGGATCGATTCCCATACTCGGCTACGGTAAGCCGGCGATCAACAACGCAAACGGGAAGCTCCATTTGCGCAGCGGGCGTCGCTCCGAAAGATGGTGCCGGTCCGGGCGCGGTTTGGACTTTGAAGCTCCGTTGGCTTTTTGGACTCAAACGTCCTTTGTGCGAAGCGTGCGCATTTTGGCCGCCGGGCTAAGGCGCGCGTTTGCGTGTGTTCAGGAAGGCGTGGCTGAGCCAGACGGGCAGCCCGAGCAGCCGCATCGCCCGCGCGGCGTTCAGCAACCGGCGCGCGCTGGGGGCCTTGGAGACCGCCGGTTTCAGCACTCGCTACTGACGGACCGGCCGCCCGACGCCGCCTTCCCGACGCCCGCTTGCCGCCGCGCTCTCCTTCTAGCCCAATAAACCGGGCCCGAGCGCCTCTCCGCCCGCGCGACTCTTTGCGAGTTATGTCGCGGTCGAGCTCGCTCGCACGACCCCGCCCCCGCAAGGTAAAAAAAGCTCTGGAGGCGCGCTTGCCGCCGTGGGTTTGGGAGGCCTCATCGCCATGGCGGCGCTCCGTCAGCCCTCCGCCCGGTGCCGACGCCGTCTTTATCCTCCGCGCGGAGTGACTTCGCCGGAGCCGAGATCTTCGCAGCCGCCCCCCGGTGGCCAAGGCGGGCACGGCATCGCGAATGACGTCGTGGCAGGCCTTGGAGTACAGCGTTTCCTTGCAAGAATACGTCTGCAATGAATGTCTTGGGGGGGCTCGCCTCGCCTGCCTGCCTTTATTTTGGCAGTTTTTTTTAACCTATTTTTCGTTTCTTTGCCTTTTCGTCTCGTCTTTGGTGTTTTGCCCTTCGCTTTTCTCTTTCGTTTGAATCTGCCCCTCTTTCTTTGTCCCGCTTCTCTTCCTTCGCCCGTCCGGTCTCCGCCTTCCGAGCGAGGCTCGGATGTCCTCGGGTCTTCCGATATTCCAGGACTCGTGCGGTGATCCGCAAGCGGTATAAACACCTCCAAATATATCCCCCCTGCCACCCCCCCCCCGCCATATTGCCATAGCAAGGTCCCCTTTCAGCGCGAAGAACGGCGCCCTTGACCCGCCGTCTCGCTCTCCCAAGTTTGGCGTCCCGGCGCCATCGCCGTGGAAACGGGGCTCCCTCCATCCCCGATGTTTTGACAGCGACTTGCGCTCGCCGCCGGCCTACGCGCGGCGCGTGGGCTTCGACAAGGGTTGCCGAGCAACAGGTCGACGTTCAAGTTTCGACGTTAGCGCGCGCGCTGTCTGTTCTTTACATTCGTTACAGCGTTCAGAAAAGTCGCAACAGGTGACGAACAGGAAGTGATGTCACTGCTCCCGCTGAGCGAGCGACGTTGACTCTCGAATCCCGTGGCCGCAGTCGCGCACTCGGGCGCCCGTTACGTGCTCCTTCTTCTGTCTTCGTATTGGAACTTTTATATTCTTCGGGGCTTTTTACCCGGACTTTATTTTGCCCTTTTTATTTGGGGGATTCGAGTGCGCTTTGCCAAATGTAATAGAGGCTTGCGTGTCCTACAGTCCCCGAATGCATACGATCGCGTCGCCGCGAGTCCGTGGCCCTTGGGACCCCGCTCTCACGTGACCCGACGACATCGCCTCTCGTTTACGAACTTGTCCATCCTTCGCGCGGGCGGGCGGGCTGGCGGGCTGGCGGGCTGGCGGGCAGCCCCCCCCTTCCTCCCCTCTAGTCCCTCCCTCCCTTCCCGGCCGCCTCGCAGCGATTGGACTTGTAGGTGCGCTTCACTTTGATTCCGCCTTCGCCCGGGCGGGCGGCGACGCCGCAGCTTGTCGTCTCAGGCGTTCTTCCGCCTTCGTTCCGAACGCCGCGCGATCATCAGCGGCCGGCTTCGGAATCGTTCAAGAAATCGTTCAAGAGCACGGTAAAAAGACAAAAACGCACAAGGAAAAAAAAAGTGCGTTTGACATACATTCGGGTATGAAAAGTTTTCAAATCCTTACGCAAATTAAAAATCTTGGGCAAAGCTCGCATTCAATCAAATGGCCACTGTAGCGGGAGAGGAACTATTGAAAGTTCAAGTCGACTTTTGACAGGCACCTGCTGTAAAATTACTCATGACGTGGATACGTTGATTGCATTCAATTTGAAACGTGAACTATATAAAAATGTAGGTAAAATGTTTTGACACGCTGTGATTATTGCGAAGGGAAGCACGCAAGCGGGTTGTTTGGAAAAAATCCAGTTTGCCTTACGAGCGGAGTATTGCAACTGACCAATTATTTTGGAACTGAACCAGTATCCCTATGAAAAGGGCTTTTCATAGGGGCCGCCGCCGCCGCCCGACGGCGCTGCCTCGCGCGGGAATCGAGCGCATCCGCTCTGCGGTCTGCTCGGGCCAGCGGAGGCGGGGGAGGAAGAGGAGGAGGAGGAGGAAGAGGGGGAAGGCAGCTCCTGCATTGTTTTCAGCCGCACGGTCCGTCCACTGGCCCGGCCGCACGCCGCACAGCCGCACAGCCGCAACCAGCCGCCTCGAGGTGAGTCCCCGTCTCCGTCTCCGTCTCCGTCTCGGTCCTCGTCTCCGGCCCCGGCCCCGGCCCCGGCCCCGGCCCCGGCCCCGGCCCTGGCCGAGCGAACCGCGCGCTCCTCCCGCCTCAAATCACTCGAGCTCGCCCCAAAACGGCGCTGGTCAACTTGCGTAGGCCGACGAGAGCCGCCCCGTCCCCGTCCCCGTCCCCGTCCCCGTCCCCGTCCCCGTCCCCTCCCCGTCCCCGTCCCCGTCCCCTCCCCGGATGGATGTCCCGCAGGGCCCCGCCCGGGCCGGGCCGCGGGACCTCATCAACTTCAGCCCCGCTGCGGAGCAGCAGCATCTTTTTTTTTTTTAATGCCCTCCCTCCCACCGAGGAAGATGGAGGCGCGGCATGTTGTTTTCATCCGGAGGAGGATGGCGATGAAGGGTCTGGTGCAGGCGTGGTCGCGCGCGCAAGCGACCTTGCGTGCGCACAGACGCGTTTGTTTGGATCCGCCGCGAGTTGAGGCGCAGCGTCTTTTTTTTTTTGGGTGCTTGTCGTTTTGGTGCAGCCCTGCTCCCGAGTCCAGAGGCGCTCTTACGTAATCAGATCCGAGCGGAGCCGCTGCTGCTTCGCTCGCTCGCTCCCTCCCTCCCTCCTCCGCCCTTTTCTCCGGCTCGGTTTGTTTTTTTTCCTGCCCTCCCGCCTCAGCGCCGGAAGCTGGGCGTCCCCAACGCGACTTTTGACATTTGCCACGTTCACCTCGGCTTTCTTTCCACTCGTCCCTCCCCCACCTGCCGCCAAACATTTGACGGTGCGGCGGCGTCAAGTTGCCCGCGTGACTTGTTGAAAGTGTCCATCCAGCAGAAGGCGCCGCTCGCGCCTACCTCCACCGTGGGGAGTCTTTCTCATCCGGCTCGGAGCCTCGAGTTCCCCCGTAGAAGCTTTTGGGGGGAAAAGCGGGGCGCCGATGCTGCGGCTAAAGCTAGCGCGCGTTGAGCAAAAGGTGACTTTTCTCTGGCGCGGCCAAAAGGCGGCGCCTCCGCGGGAGTGTCGGCGCCCGGCGGGCGATTGGCCCAAATGCCCCCGGGCCATCGTTTGGCGGTCGGCCTGAGCTTGCAGGACGTTGCCCTTCGCCGGACGTGACTTAGTCGCTCGCTCGCTTCGTTCGGGGATCCGGATTCCGGCCTGAGCCCGCCACGGAAATCGAGCCTTCCTTTCGAGTATTTCCCTAAAAGGGATCCCACGGTGACGAATGAACAAAGCGAGTAGTTGTGCTTTTTTCACAGCTAGGAATCTTCCATTCCGCGTTTTTCCCACACCCGCGCCGGTACCAGAACTCAGTTCTGAGTAGTCATCGCTAACTGGACCGAGTACTGAGACCTCGGTGGCCAAGTTATCTTTCATCCCCCCCAAAATGAAACCTGTCAGGTTACGCGCGCATTATAAGGCGCATGCAGCGGCAGCTTTGGAGAAAAGTCAAGGCCGCTGCCCGTGTCGGACGAGGACGAGGACGAGGACGAGGACGAGGAAGGAGTTTATTTGCGTTTTCAAACGCTCGGACTATCAAACCAGAAGAAAAAAAAGCCTCTCGGTTGTTGAGCGGAGACAACTTGAACCGAGGCCCGTTAACCGCCGGCGACGCTCTCGACGGCGCGGAGGGAGAGCGCGGCCAAATGAGCTGCAGGCGGGAACCTTCTAGAAAAGGTCCGGCGGACAGCCGCTGGAGCGCCGTGTGACATCATCGGTCGGCCACACCCATGGAATGTGCGCGCACGCGCGCAGATAAGGCCGTGCTCCTTTTCTGACTGGTCCCAACAACGCAGCGTGAGTGTGCGCGGTTACGCCTCTGGGCGGGGGAGTAGCGGCGGACGGGAAATGAGCCTTTGGCCCAAAGCGGGCCTCCGCGTCCCCTCCGAAAGTGCCCTAACCCGGTCTCGCCGGGACCAAAATCAGAGGCGGATTTCCGTCTCAAAGCCGCCCCCCCCGTCCGGTACCGCCCTTCTCTCCGTCGCTCCAAACGCTCGCTGATTCCGCGCGCGCCGGCCCCGCGCGGCTCACCCGCGGCGCGGACGGATGCGAGCCGGCCCGCTCGACTCGGGGCCGCGGATTTAGTTCCCAGCTCCGGGCCGCTGCAGAGCTTTCTTTCTTCTTTCAAGCTTGTTGCGCATGAAAAAATGCTGAGAAAGTCCAGAAGGGTCTCCTTTTTTTCCTCCCCCTTGACCCCCCCCCTCCCTTTCTCCCTCCCCCGAGTGGCCCCGGGAAGGGGCCGCCACACAAATCTTGAGGGAGAGGGAAGGTTAGCGCGCCGACGCCAGGCTAACGGCGCTCGCTCGTCACGCTACGGGATCTGAGGTCCCAGACCCGGTTTTGGCCCAAAAATCAGCTGGGGCGCGCAGGAGCCTTTTTCGCGCAAGTGCAGCAGACGCCTCCCCTTGCGCGCAAAAGACGGGACGAGCCGCCGTATTGGCCGTCTTCGGTTCCCGCTCGTCGTTTCGGGAGGACGTCGTCTCGGGGGGTCGTCGCCCCGACGACGCCACCGTGGAGTCCGGCGTCCCTCGGCGGTCCGAACGGGTCGCTGACAAAATGGCGCCTCCGTCCCGCCGAGGGGAGCGACCGGACCTTTGCCGGCGTTTCCGCCAAGCGGGACGTCCGACCGGCTGCGAACGTCGCCGACGGACGCGGCCTAAGATAACCTTTGACCCCGACGTTTCGACGTTTTCGCGATGACGTCATCTCAATCCCGGAGTGGGAACGCCGCTCGTCTTGGCCCGGCTGCCGCTACGGCTCCCTCCGACCGATCGCCGCTGGAGTCTTTGGGTTTTCTTTTGTTGGCGTCACGCTAGCGGGCTAATGGCTTTCGCGGCGTCCCCGAACGCCCGGCGGGCTCCGTCCGGGAAGGGAAGCCATCGATCGGTTTGGCCCGTACGGATGACGGCGTGAAAAAAGGAGAGGGGCGAAAGCTCTGCCGCTTTTAGCGCCGGCGCCGTCGATAGATTGATCGGCGTCGCCATAGCGACGGCTAACCGCATTAGCGCTAACCCGAGTGCGCGGGAGGGCCCGGCGCTTTTCACGCGTTGTCGACGGGGCGCTTGCCGAAAAAAATCCATTTGGCTCCATAAAGCTCCCCCCCGTTTTGCGGTCCCCGCGCGCGGTACGCCTGGGGCCGGTGCCGAAGGCTGCGCGGGCCACACTAAAAAAAGAAAACCCGGAGCGAGGAACTTTTGTATTTTCTCGTATTTTTTCTTTTTGTCGGCGATCCGGCGCGCGTTGACGACCGCGGTGTGACAAGCGCACCTTTTGTAGCGTAGCTTTGTAGCGTAGCTTTGCAGCGTAGCTTCCGGCCCCACGTCCTGCGGCGTCGGCGGCCCGTATCATTTTCAACTTTCGCCGTTCATGAATACGGCGGTTCTCAAAGTGGCGTCGGCGAACCCCCGGGGGTCCGCCGCCTCACCGCTCGGGGTCGGTCGACTCCTTTGGGTTATTAATCGCCGGGGGAAAAGCAGAGCAAAAAAAAAAAGCACCAGGAGGCCAAAATATGGCACAGCGTGCGCCTGCCGTTCGGTCGCGAGCTCATCACGCCCGCCATGCGTTCGGGCCGCAGGAAGCATGACAAGCGCGACAGAAAATATGCACGTCTACAATATACAAATATGGCATAACCTACAGAAAAGATTCTAACATTTTATTTGGTGGAAAAAAAAGACGTCAATTTGGTGTGCGTTCACCGCCGAACGGCGAGCAAGATGCTTCGGCTGAATGGCGCAAGTGGCACAGTGTGGCTCGGCGCCACGGACCGGGCGCGCTCCCACGCATTGCGCGCCGGGTGCACGGTTTCCATGGAGACAGCAGCTCTCGCTCAATCCCTGTCCCACTTGGCCTCAATCCCGCATCAAGAAAATTGAGTCCGCTAGTTTGGAGCTTTTCAGTGACTTTTATTCTTTTTTTTGGGGGGCGGGGGGTGTTGAAGTAAGAGTGTGGTGATGTGAGGCAAGATTGCGGGCCCCACAAAACCAGAAAGCAGGGAGAAGGCAAAGGAGAACCGGTCGAGGGCACCTTTCGCTCTCGTCCTCGTCCTCGGCCCGGACCGTTGTGCGAGGCGCCTCCCGGTGGCCCGCCAGGGTACTGCACGTGTCAAGCCGCTCCTCGAGCGTGCGCGCGACGCGTGCGGCCGCTCGGGACCTCGCCTGACTTTTTGGGGCCTCCTTCTTGCGCCCCGCCAAAATCAGAGCAAAACCGCCATTTGCTCTCCTTCCAACATGAACCGAAATGGCCATGCTCGAGTCACGATGTAAATGTCAAATGTCAAATGTATCCTGCTCGCAAGCTGAGGAAATAGAAATGTACTATGATACTATATGTACTATAATATAAATGTACTAAGCCCGTCTGTGGCACTTTTCACAGTTGGCTTTGTTTTGCTGAGGTCAAATTCTTTGCTCACTTTTGCTCTTTGGGCTCTTGGCGCTGAAGGGAGGGCGACTCTCAACAACAAACAAAAGACAACAAACAAACACGTTTCCTTTCATCGTGTTTGTCTTGATTTTCTTGAGACGTGTGTTTAGTCGCACACACGCGCGCACGCGCACAAACGCTTCGAGCGGCGTTCCAACGTTGCGTGCAGAAACGGGATGCGGCCCAAAGGGGGCGCACTTGGCCCGTTGGTCATCCTTGCAGGCAGTACCGGCCCATCACCGCGCGGCCTCGGGTCACGTGACAGCCAATCTCACCCCGCCAATCGCACGGATCGAGAATGATTGAAAATGTTCACCCCGGTTCTTTAAGATGAGACCGAATCGTTCACGTTTCCACCGCGGCTAACGAAAATGAGGCCGCGTGGTAATCGCGGCGATAACGTGGCGGCCGCCCGCCGGCGAAAGACGGGCGGACCTTCTCCCGCCCCCCGGCGAATACCTCAAAGGACACTTCCGAGAAAGGTCAAAGTTTGTGAGCCGCCCGCCTTTGCGTCCGCAGCTTTGCCGGAGCGTCTCGGAGGAAGCCAGCCCAGAAGCCAGGAAGGCGGCCACAGCGGCGTCGGAGCGGCCATGACCTCGGTGGCGGGCGACCTGGAGCACATGGACATCCAGCAGACGTACGGCGAGGGCGTCAACAACCGCTGGGACGCCGACGACTGGGACAACGAGAACAGCTCGGCCAGGCTCTTCGAACGCTCGCGCATCAAGGCGCTCGCCGGTAAGCCCGCCCGCCCGCCTTCCGACCAGCTCGGGCTCGACGGGCGTTTTTGAGGCGTCGGGCTTAGGTGCGGGGGTTGCGGTCCCGCCGCTGCACGGAGCGCTCCGGCGGGCGAGTGGCGTGATTGTGTCTCGCGCCCCGATGGAAGGCCGCCGCGTGGCGAGTTGACGCGTTGGGCCGCCCTGCGGCATGGTCGAACTTTTTTTTAAGCCGGTCCTCCGACGACTCATTTGGGTTGTGCGGTTGGTCTTCGGGTCCTCTTGCGTGCGCGCGTCTCGCCGGGCTGAATAATTCACAGAGTGGTCAAATATGCATGAGGCCGCGTTGCCTCTTTGTGTCTCGTATCGAAAGCGGCGACGGCGCTGGTGTCGGCGCCCGTGCGGGCCCGTCCAAAAAGAGGCGCGGCTACGTTTGCGTCTCAACGCCGGCGGGCGCAAAGTTTTTCAGGGGACGTCCGGAGGACGGCGGAGATACACGCCTTTCCAAAGCGTTCCGCCCCGAGTTAACGTTTCAGCGACGGGTATGGTGACGTGACGCGAAAGGCGGCAAACGCAAGGCCCGGGAGCCGGATCCGGATCCGGAGTGTATGAATGATAAAAATGAGCTGAAAGTTGGGGTGAATGAAAAACTCCAAATGTTTCACGATTAATAGTAATGTTAGTGTTTGATGATGAATCTATTTTAAAAAAAAAGAAGGACGCATGTTTTGAATTTCAAGCCAAGTGTGAGCGTATCCGGCAAGCTCAAAGGAGTTTGACACCCCTGCGCTAAAACGTCTTCCAGCTACGTCCCACGCACCGGGAAACGCGAAACCAGCAGTCGCCGTGGAAACCGACCGGGATGAATTCCACCCAGGCAAACGTAGAGCGCCTCTTCATGTGCGTACAAGTGTGCGTGGGCGTGCGCGGTGACAGGAGGTCGTGGCAAGTTTTGAGAGGAGGCACGAACCTCCTGGGCAGGATGCGGCCGGCGCGCCCGCCGCCCCTTGTCCTCGCCGTCCGCACCCCAATGTATTTGTGCGGGGCGGGGGGTTAGCGTACGGGCGTGAAATTCGTCAGGCCGGTCGGAACGGCGGGAGCGGATGGCGGCTTCTGGCCCTTTTCGCCGAGCGCCGCGTCCTGCGCCATCAAAACCGGATTCTCGGCTTTGGAATCCAAGCCAAAACGTTGATCCGGTACGTCCGTCCGGCTCGCGGATCCCCGCGGACGGCGCCGCGGCCCGGCTTCGGAGTCCGGCGAGGAACCGGCAAAATCATACCATCGATGGCAGCGACGCAAAGACAGCAGTTGCGAGACCGGCCCTTCTCAAATAGTGGGGCGGGGCCGCCGGGTGATGCCGGTCGTGTGACCCCAGGGAAAAGGCTTTGCGTTTGTCAAGTAAACACATAGATCCGATTTTTTTTAATGCGCTTGGTTCAAATGTAACCGAGAAGCACAGCGGTAGACAAAGGTGTTGACCCAACGACTAACTGAAAATCAACCGGGAAATAAATACGCAAAGGAATCGGGCTGGGAACAGTCGGTAAGGGAAGGGGATCGGATGATACCGGGGGACAGGACGAGGGAAAACAACACGGGAACAAAGAACGGGAACCCCAAAACGGACGTGAAGAGAAACACACGAGCAAAATCCCAACAGAATGAAAAATCATGTCATAGTCTTAGAAAAAACACGCACCGTCCAATTGCCTTTCCCTCTTGGACCAGTTTGAAATCCTTCCGTTCTTACCCGGCATAGAAACGGGCAAACGTAGTTTCTTACAAAGCGCACGCGTGACAATTTTAGCAAGACGGTCGGTCCGTTTAGGTTGAGTTGTTTTCCGCCCGATATCTGGCCGCCCTTGGCCGGCGGAAATATGGAGCTAGCTGCAACTTTGGCATTTACAGAGCTTCTGCAATTTGCCTTCCTCAAAGCTGTCTTCACGCTAGTCTGTTTCTCTTTGCCAAATAGCGCGCTGTCAAATGTTTGCGTCTGGCCTCGGCTCACGATGCTTATGCTAACATACGGCGAAGGGAAATCCCCGACGCGAAGGGAAATGCTAACGAGCTGAACGCATACGAGGCGGCGCTACATAACATGCTGTGATTGGCTAGCGCGTTTCTTCCACGCGAGCAAAAGTTTGAGAACCCCCGCGGCGAGCTATTGGGCCAGTGGTGCGGAAAATGTAGTGAGCGAGTAAAAGTAAAAACGCCGCTCCCCGCCCCCGCCCCCGCCCCCGCCCCCCGCCCCCGCCCAGTAGGATTCCGAGTCCGCTGTCGTGAAGGTATGAAGGAAGCCGGACGAGGGCAGGAAACGCGGCGTGACGCCGGGCGCCGGGCCAACGCATTCTAGCCACGTCTTCCAACATCTGCTGTGGCTTTGCGCCGCTCTGGTGACCTCTCACCTCGCCGCCGGTCGGCCTCCTTCCTTCTCCCCGTCGCGGCGGAAAGGCGTCTCGTCACGCTCGTCTGTGCCTCTCGGATATATACCCTTGCGTGAAAATGCTAACGCTAGCTGCTAAGTTTTACCGCTGCAATGCGGAAATTGTAAAAAGTGCGTCACGTCTCTTAAAAACACGTCCCGGGGCGCTTGAACATGCTAATCAACTTGCAAACGCCATGTTAGCTGTGGCTAATATACCTAACGCTCTTAAATGTTAGCGACGTTAGCAAACACGCTAATAAACACGAATGCCGTCAAAGGCGCCGCCGTGTATGACGTGCTGTTGAACAGGCTAGTAAATATAACAAAATGAACCGAACAGATTAGCTTTGCTAGCATGCACGCTAGCAAACATAAGATACGCTATTCATCAAATCAAATTTGATTGGATTTTTTTTCATTTTGATATGTCATTGGAAGATAAGTAATTAAGCACACGGAAGCCAGACCGACATGCTAATTATAAAGAGCGCAGCGTTATTTACATACCGCTCGCTAATCATTTTTGGATTTTGCAAGCACGTTGACGTTTATCGCCAACATGGCACATCGAAAGGCTTTTGCGCTTGAGTCAGCTGAACTTTACCCCCGACGCGTCCGTCAATCATCAACTCGTCGCCGCTTTGTTTGGTGGCTGCGGCCGAGCGGCTTGGGCCACTTTTTTCACCGGCGGGTGCGGCATTTTATCGGCGCGCGCCTCGTCAATTAGCGTAGCCGTGTCACGGATGACCCGGGCAAAGACCCCCCCCCCCCGCAATGAGAAAAGTCCACCGTTTGCGCTCTTGCCGCTCAGGCGGGAAGAAGATGCACACCCGAGCTAGCGACGCTAATATTAGCGCTCAAACACCGTCAGGATGTTTGGATGCGGGCCGGCCGTCGGAAGGAAATGTCCCTTTCCTCTTTTGGCCGGGCCGCGGCGCGGGGGTGCTTTTCACCTTGGGCCCGCCGACGCCCGGCTTCAAAGGGCTTCTTAAGGGTTACGGTCGGTCGTTATCTCCGGCGTCGGTATCGGCAACGCTTAATCGCTTGTTTTCGTCAACGCCTCCGCGCTTCCCCCTTGGCGGAGGTCAAGGTCCTGAGGATTACCCTTCGGCAAAACTGCCTTCAAACTAGCATATAATAAGGGAAGCGTAACCGCAGATATTCTTTCAAAAGTTGCTTACCCTTAAAATGATTTTTAACGAGGAGAAAATGCATTCCATTCCAAAAAGCGGCCTTTCAAGTCCTATCCAAATGTTATTCTTTCATAAAAAAACAATATACCTTTCAATAACGCGCCAATAAAGGTTGTCATTCATATGAAGGATTTTTTGAGGCGCAGTCGCTAATCATCGTCTCGATTAGGCAGGTCTGTCTCCCTTTGGGAATTTGGATGTGCGACATCAAAGGAAAAGCTTTTTTTGGTTCCGATCTCTTTTGAAAAGGTTTATACCGCCCTCTGATTTCCAAAGGAGTTAGAAGCGCGAGAAACACAGGTCAAATCGATTGGATTTGCCGGCGGTCCGGGCCCTGCGACGGAAAGTCAAAGGACAATGCGGCCCGCCATAAAAAGGAGTTTGACCAGTGTTTACAGTTTAACAGTAAAAGGCTTGAAAAAATAGGATGAAGGAAGTGACTTTGTTTTTCCCCGGGCGCTATTGTGCGCGCGTGCGTTTGCCTCGCGCGCGCGGGCCCGCCCCCTCTGCCGACGATTGGCCGCGCGCCGGGAGCGGCCCCCTCCCCCTCCCCCCTCCCCCCGCGGGGGTCTTTCCAGTGCGCCGGCGTCTCGCTGGAGGACAAACGCGTTTCCCGGCTCGCAGGCCGCTTCCTTCCTCGTCGGCCCTCGCGTTGTCGGCCCCGCCTCCCCATCCCGCCATCCGCGGGCGACTCGGATGAAGGCCGCGCTCGTCTGGCGCTCGCATGGACGCTCCCGCGCGGACCCGGGCTCCCCGAGCGGACGGCCGGTCCCGGAAGCCGGCGGCGCGGGCGTGAAGGCGCTTTTGGCATTTTTCTTTCCGGGAGCCTGACTGGAAGCGGCCCGGAGCCCGCTTTGCCATGGAGCTCCGGAGCGGCGTGGCGGCGGACTACGCCGGCCCCCTTTCCCCTTCCTCCCCTTCGGAGCTCCCTCCCCGCGGCCGCAGCCCCGCGCGGGCGGCCGGTCCCGGGCCCGCCGGCTCGGCGGCCCAGGCGGCCTTCAACTGCAACCAGCTGGAGGGCCGCTTCAAACAGCTGCAAGGTGAGACCCTCTGCGGGCAGGGCCGGCGGGCCGGCGGGCGGGCGGGCCGGGACGCGCAACCGTTGAGCTGATAGGACGGGAAGCGCTCGGGCGGCCGCGAGACGAGCGCCCTCTCATTTTGCCAAAACGTCGCTGTCGTTCACCGGCTGCGTCCAAAGGAGGCAGAGTCGATTTCCTCTCTCCTCGAGTCGAGACAGGAATCGGCGGCGGCGGCGGACGCTCCCTCCCGCCTGGTTGGCCGGGCCCCACCCCGTCACCTTCGGTGACGCGCCGACGGTGGACGGCTCCCGGCCAGCTTTTGCTCCGTTTGCCCTTAAGCCGTCGATTGGGAAAAAGCAAACAAAGCAACAGCCCAGAAACCGCGGCCCAGGGGTCGCCTGTGGACAGCTAGGAGTGCTTGGAAAGGCGTCAAGCAGGGGGTGCCGAGGGGGACAAATCCACACGCTGCGGCGAGTTGACTTTTGAGGTCCGGGGTCCCTTTTTGGTGACAGGGAGGCCCCGAAAAGGGGAAGAATGAGGAGAAAGGGATCCGATGAATTTGCGGCGGTGTCCCGTGCAGCAGCTGCCGTCTTGCCGGGCCGCTGAATAATTCAAGGAGCGGATCGATGTCCCCCTTCCCCGACGCCACTGAGCTCGGCCGCGGCGGCGGCGCGCGCTTCTTCTTCTTCTTCCTCTTCTTCTTCTTCTTCTTCTCCTCGCCGGCTGCTCGGTCAGCGCCTGGGCGCTACCTTGAAGGGACGCTTTGTGTGCTGCGGAATGTCACATGCGCGCGCGTACACACGAGACCTTGTTCGTTGCCATCACGTTAACATTCAGGAAATTCGCAACGACTCGTACGCCAAACAAAAGAGGCTTCAGTGCAAAGCGCCGCCTCGACTTATTGGCCGCATCCTTTTTGTCCATGGGAGACAGGGTTGTTTTTTTGTTTTTTAAACACTGGTCCTTTATTTTTTTTTTTTACTATGAAAAATGGAAGCCCACCCCCCCAAAAAAAGAAAGAAAGAGGCCAAGGCAGCATGGATCGCGCCGCGGCACAAGGCGGGACCGGCGCCGACCACGTCCCGGGCCGTCACCGGCGACGACCACCAATGGCAATGGCGCGTTAACGTTTGCTTGGCCGTCGCGTATCAGCTGACCGACTTCCTTTCTATGCGATGACATCACTGCAGCGAGATCGCCTTTGGCGCGTGCGCTTCGTCCCGGAGCGGTTTCTTTCTTTTTTTTTTTTCTGGAGGAGGGTCAGTCGCCGCGGTAACGAGACGCGGGCCTCCCCCCCCCCGTCCGTTTGCCTCCCGCGGGACGCCAGGAATGTCGGAATGCCGCAAGTGAAAGCGCGTCTTTTGCCGCGGCCGCACGATGCGCGTGTTTGGATAGTGTCACGTGAGTCGAAAACATACAAGAGACACGGCGGCGCGTCTTAGTGGATCCAGATGTCGGACGGCGCTTTGCAAGCGCCGATAGAACAGTCGGCTCAAGCGCGGCCGGCTTCCTCTCCCGCTTTGTTTGTTCACGGACACGGTTTCCATCGCTCTTCTTAAATGCGAGAGAACTACGAATGGATTTGCACTCACAAAGGTCCCGCGCGCACGCTCGCCGTTGGTTGTTGGTGACCGGTGGAGAGCGGATGCGGGAGGGGCCCGATCCAGGCATTCCGAACGCCCCTCACGACGCGCCCGCCCGTGCGCGTGTGTATGAATTTTGGTGGAGCCCGCCAACTTTTAGAGCGCGCCCAGTCGAACTTGGTCGCGGGCGGGACGCTACGGCTCGGGGTCACGTAGGGCTATGAAATGCGACGTCCCCGCCGCCCGAGAAAAGGTCTGGCTTTTGCAGGGGGCCGCTTTCCGGCTTTTACCGTTCTTCGGGAGGGACCTCTTGCGCCGAGCGCTTCGGCTCGGGGACACGGGAACCCCAACGCAGGCGGCGGTCTTGCCGTGGGAGCGCGGCTTTGAATGGGCCGGAGGTTATGCTGAGTGCTTTCCCCAGCTTAGGGAGCGGGAACCGCGCGACGTCAGCCCCCGCGACGCCAGAAAAAAGCCTGGTGCGGGGGTGTCGCCGCGCTCGCCCATGTCCTATGGACGGCGAGCTTTTTGCGTCCCCGCGGAGAGGGAAGTCCACGCCCGGATCCGCTCCGTGCGTTTCCTCAGTTTAAGGTCGCATTCCGACTCGGCGCGTGCGCAAACGCAGCCCCGTAATCAATAGAGCGCCATCTCCTCTTACTGCCGCTTCCTGTGCGTTGAGCAGTCAAAAGAATTCCGAAAGGCAAACATCCCCCGTGGGATCGTTTGGCACGTAATAAGCCAACCGGCATCTTTTAAAACGATCAGCATTTCTTGAAACTAGACGGGAATGGCGTGTATGATTTTGAAGCTCCGGCTGAGATTCCTGTCCCGAGTCACACTTGGTTAAGTAGCTGCACCTCACCAATCAACTCTTGCCGCTCTGCGCTTAGAAGGGGCCGGCGCACCCACGTCCCCCACGTCCCCCACGCCCCCACGTCCGCCCGTCCCCAATCTCGTCTGGACTTGTTGTTTTCCTGCCCGACTTTGGGCCCGCCATGTTTTGTCGGACCTTCGCTCGGCCGGAAAAGCAAGACAATGCTTGCCGTGTCTCTTCACGACTTCCCGCCCGCCCGCCCGCGCGCGCGCGCGCACTCTGACAGTCGCGTGTGCGCGCGTGGAAATGTGTAGCGTCTGTGATTCGCGTAATGCTCAGTTAGGATTCTTTTGTGATTCGGATTTTTTTTTTGTGAGATCGTCCACGTCGGAATAATTGTGCATCGCTTATCCCATGTTTGGTTTTGCCACGTGTATATTTTCCGTCGGAGTTGTTTGCGAAGAACCTGCGAGGAGCCGACACATCAAGGGCAAGGGCAGAACAGCATGGCTTTGGTCTTTGTGTTCTTGGGGAAGAAGACCGCGTTATGAATTTGCACCTCCACCACCAGCAATTAATGGTTTATGTTGTTGCCATATGTCTAACCCTTAAGGGCAGCGTTGTGACTAGGGCCAACCCAAATGAATAATTGAGGAGCGGACCGGACTACAAGGAGTTTTGAGAAGGCGCAGGCCCGGCCTCCTCGCGACAAAAAGCTAGCTGTCTTCCTTCTGGTTTGTTGTTTATGAAATGTTCTTGCGTACCTGAAGCTAACAGTCCACATTTTCGAATAAATGCCACCTGGATGTGACCTGTGGGTGAAGGGCCCAAAATGAAGCGCGCTGCGACATCACTCGCAGCGGGCGTGGCTAACCGTAGTGTTTACCGAAGTACCTGGCCACGTTCAAATGGCCGTCTTACCGGAAGGACGGCGGGACAGAGCGAGAGAGAGAGAGAGAGAGAGAGAGACTTTATCTGTCGGTCGATCGCGCAGCCGTTAAAAGGTCGGCGACAGGTCGTAATGGGAAGCGCTCCGCGGAGCTAGCCCGAGGCCTCTTTTCATCGGGCAAGTTTCAGCCGGACGTGTGCCGCACGCGCGCGGCACAGGGCAAGCCCCTCCCTCACGGGAAAAACGCCTTTTGCTCACGCATCGTGAATATCGCGTCGGTGTCGTCGGCAGACGAGCGCGAGGCGGTGCAGAAGAAGACCTTCACCAAATGGGTCAACTCTCACCTCTCCCGGGTTTCCTGTCGCATCACCGACCTTTACGTGGACCTCCGCGACGGACGCATGCTCATCAAGCTGCTGGAGGTCCTCAGCGGGGAGCGGCTGGTACGTAGGCGCGCGCGGGAGCCGTCGGGAAGATCTTTGGAATGACGCGGCGCTTGCCCGCGCTCAGCCCAAGCCCACCAAAGGCCGCATGCGCATCCACTGCCTGGAGAACGTGGACAAGGCCCTGCAGTTCCTCAAGGAGCAGCGCGTCCACCTGGAGAATATGGGCTCGCACGACATCGTGGACGGCAACCACCGCCTCACGCTGGGCCTCATCTGGACCATCATCCTGCGCTTCCAGGTACGGGGACGCCGTCGGAACGGTTCTTTGAACGTTCGGGGTTGCCGACCCCCGTTGGGCCGCTCGTCGGATCCTGACGATCGTCCCCGCCGTCGGGTCGAATCCAATCGTGACCGACGGCGGGATGGTGACCGGATGAAGTCGCGTCGAGCGTTCCTTAAGCGCGTCCCCGCATCTTTCGTTTGGATTCCAGAAAAAGCCTTCGCCGTCATTTTTGCCGCGCTGGCGCGATTCATTTTGCGGCGGCGATATCGTCGTCGGGCCGCGATGTCGTCTGCCCCGTACCGTAGCAGTAGGGGCGGGAGGAGTTCATCTTTTCGCCGGAAAAAAACAAAAACAAAAAACCAAAGCTTCGGGCAGCGGAGATCCACTCGTGAAGGTGACCCGTTTGCCGTGCGCGGCAGATCCAAGACATCAGCGTGGAGACGGAGGACAACAAAGAGAAGAAGTCCGCCAAAGACGCCCTCCTGCTCTGGTGCCAGATGAAGACGGCCGGGTGAGCCCGAGTCAAGTCCCTCTCGTGTCGCGGGACGCCCGAGTCGCAGACCCGCTCGAGGGTTGACCTTGGCGTGCGCGTGCGTGTTCACGCGCAGGTATCCGAACGTCAACATCCACAACTTCTCCACCAGCTGGAGGGACGGCATGGCCTTCAACGCCATCATCCACAAACACAGGTGGGTCCCGTCCCCGCCGGGCACTCGGCAAAAAGAAGGGGGCAAAGAGTCTCGCTCGTTAACTCTTTCGGCGCCGCGGACCAGAATTCGCATCTTTTGAAACAGCGCTGAAAATAGTAGAGCACTAATAATAGGGCAAAAGAAAAGGCCAACGCCTATTTGGATTTGACTTCCCCCCTCCCCCCTTTTGGAACCTTTTCCCCACGTCAGGCCGGACCTCATCGACTTTGACAAGCTGAAGAAGTCCAACGCCCACTACAACCTGCAGAACGCCTTCAACCTGGCCGAGCAGCACCTGGGCCTCACCAAGCTGCTCGATCCGGAAGGTCGGTCGGGGGGGCGGGCACCAATTCGGGCGGCGTGATCTTCCAGCTGCTGAGATAAATGACGAGCGAAGGAATATGGGATCGCGGTCGGGGCGCGGAGGACCGAAAGTGCCAAATTTCGATCGATAAAATCATGAAAGCGGGCGTCGTCCCTTCGCCAAATGGCTCAATAAATAAGCGCTCCGTAAAACGTGTAGGTAATTGAACTGCCGCGCGGATATTTCTTTCTATCGATCCAAATTCAATGAAGTAACGAAGGTTTATTCCTTGAATTTGGGTCCCCCGCGAAAGAGCGCGTTTGCCGGTTTTGTGCCGCGGCTGACTGGCCGCTCGGGTATCCCCCCGCAGACATCAGCGTGGACCACCCCGACGAGAAGTCCATCATCACCTACGTGGTGACCTACTACCACTACTTCTCCAAGATGAAGGCCCTCAAGGTGGAGGGCAAGCGCATCGGCAAGGTCAGCGCTTTTTGCCTCCTTTTTCAATGGAATTTGGCTTCATCTCAGGCGATCCCCTCAAACGCTTGAGTTGAGTCGCTAGGAAGTCGTACCGCCGTCAGAAGGGAACGGGGTCGCGGGGCATCAATGACTCGCCGGGGGTTCCGTAGCCTGATCTTTAGCAATCGTGCCCGCGGCGGCCGCTGAGGCCCCCCTCCGGCTTTCGCGCCCAGGTTCTGGACAACGCCATCGAGACGGAGAAGATGGTGGACAAGTACGAGTGTTTGGCGTCGGATCTGCTGGAGTGGATCGAGCAGACCATCATCATCCTCAACAACAGGAAGTTTGCCAACTCCCTGGTGGGCGTCCAGCAGCAGCTGCAGGCCTTCAACACCTACAGGACGGTGGAGAAGCCCCCAAAGTGCGTACAAACAAAAACATTTCGTTTCGAAGGATATTTACTTCGCGAGGGAAACGTAAAACGTGTGACCGGCTCTTTCTAGCGCTGCAGGTTTGCACGGGCAATTTGCAGGTATAATGCTACGCGTCGCATGAAATAAAAGGCCTCCCTGCGGCAAAATAAAAGCTTTCCTGTAAGTTCTTGGATGGGACTACGAGTCCCACGACGGAACGCAAGAACTTTTGCGCTGAGCTCGACTGAGTCATCGAAAGGCTTGCGGATGCCACGTAAATGTCCGAGTCACGCGCGATAAATCATCAGGTTTTCATTTGTTCAGAATTTCCAATTTTGGCAGTAAACGAGCCCGACGTGGGCGAAATTTGACATGTGCGGGGTGTACTCCGCACCTCCTGTTTGCAAGCATTTAGAAAGGACGGCATGTGGAAAGTTGTCATGCTTTGACAACCTGCGTACAATTTTAGCCGCCTAGTGCGTTTTGTTCGGTAGGCTTTTCATATTTCCAAATTTGCAAGTCGTCGTCAACTCTGGAAAAATCCGGGGGTTCCCTTCAGAACCGTTTTTAGCGGCCCGATTTGAGTTTTGAGTTAAATGCGCGCGGATCAGACTCGGCGGTCTTGGCGGCCCTCCGACGCATGCCTTTCCACCCCCGCCGTGGATACAGGTTCAGCGATGACCGCGTTCCGCGCGCTGTAAGTCTTTTGGCGGCCTCGACGAGCGGCGAAAAAGAAAGCCAGAGGTCGTGTCTCTCATGCGCGCAGGTTCACGGAGAAGGGCAACCTGGAGGTTCTTCTCTTCACCATCCAGAGCAAAATGAGGGCCAACAACCAGAAGGTGTACACGCCTCGCGAGGGCAAACTCATCTCGGACATCAATAAGGTAGGCGCGCCCACTGTCGCCGGCGTCGCCCGCCGCGCGTTTGGTATCCTGAGCCCCTCCCCCGTCCGGGTCTTTGGAGGCGTGGGAGCGGCTGGAGAAGGCGGAGCACGAGCGCGAGCTGGCGCTGCGCACCGAGCTGATCCGCCAGGAGAAACTGGAGCAGCTGGCTCGCCGCTTCGACCGCAAGGCCGCCATGCGGGAGACGTGGCTGAGCGAGAACCAGCGGCTGGTGTCGCAGGTGAGGCCCGCCGCCGGCGCCGCCGCCCGCCGCCGCCGCCCGCCGCCGCCCGCCGCCGTGCCCAACGTGTGCCCAACGTGTGCCTGCGCCCTTTCCGCAGGACAACTTTGGCTTCGACCTGCAGGCGGTGGAGGCGGCCACCAAAAAGCACGAGGCCATCGAGACGGACATCGCCGCCTACGAGGAGCGCGTTCAGGTGCCCCAACAGCCTTTAGTTTTTTTTGTCCTCGGAACAAAGGAGCTTTGACGCTTTACGACCGACATACGTACGGTCCCGCCCGTGTCTTTTTTCAAAGCTGCCATGAAGACCGCGGTTGTCCCCTTATTCCTGCTCAAGATATACTCCATTTCCATGGGACAGGGATTTGTAACTCTACTGAGCTTGCGGCTGCACGGGGGAAATCCTATTCCCGAGCGGGCCCCACCAACAAAATCATGCTATATATTTACATAACTTTCAAACAACACGAATCCTTTTTCATACTGTCGGAAACTGTGGTACAGCATCACTATCAATCGTAAAACGTTAGCATTACTATGAATCGTCATAAGTGCGGCCCTTTGCCAGGCGGTGGTGTCGGTGGCCAAGGAGCTGGAGGCGGAGAGCTACCACGACATCAAGCGCGTGGCGGCGCGCAAGGACAACGTGATGCGGCTGTGGGAGTACCTGCTGGAGCTGCTGAAGGCGCGCAGGCTGCGGCTGGAGCAGACGCTGGGCATGCAGAGGGTCTTCCAGGAGATGCTCTACATCATGGACTGGATGGACGAGATGAAGGTGCCCCGCCCGCCCGCCCGCCCGCCCGCCCTCGCCGCCCGGCGCTCCCTCGTAAAGCATGCCAATCCCCGCTCTTTTCCAAACCTTCGTCTTCGAACTCTCCCCGTTGCCAAACGTCCGCCCGCGTTGCCGTTTCCTTGATGATACCCAAACTGAACCCGGGACCGAATGCGCGGCGGCCGCAGATGCTGCTGCTGTCCCAGGATTACGGCAAGCACCTCCTGGGCGTGGAGGACCTGCTGCAGAAGCACGCCTTGGTGGAGGCCGACATCGGCATCCAGGCCGACCGCGTCCGCAACGTCAACGCCAACGCGCAGAAGTTTGCCGGCGACTCTGACGGTGGGGGCCGCCGGAGGGGGGCGCCTTCCCCGAGCGGGCCCCGAGCGCTGACCTCTTCCTCTTCTGCTTCCCGGTCAGGCTACAAACCCTGCGACCCTCAGATCATCAGGGAACGCGTGGCCCACATGGAGTTCTGCTACCAGGAGCTGAGCCAGCTGGCGGCCGAGCGCCGGGCGCGCCTGGAAGAGTCGCGCCGCCTCTGGAAGTTCTTCTGGGAAATGGCCGAAGAGGTTTGTGGCCGCGACATCGCCCGTCGACCGCGTCGCGCGACTCCTCGACCGGACGCGCGCCGAGCGGCGGAAGCTCGCTCGCGAGTCGGGCCGGGCCGGCCCGAGAGCAGACTCGGGCCCGCTCGCCCTCGGCGGGAACACCGTAAGATGTTTGGAACGTTCGGGTTCACCCGCCGTGGTCGATGTGCCCGTTGGGCCCATCGGGATCGCGATTCGTAACGGCGGTTTGCGCGCGCCTCGCAGGAGGGCTGGATCCGCGAGAAGGAGCAGATCCTCTCCTCGGAGGATTGCGGCAAGGACCTGACGGGCGCCGTGCGGCTACTGAGCCAGCACAAGGCCTTGGAGGACGAGATGAGCGGGCGCGCCGCCCACCTGCAGCAGACCATCAAGCAGGGCGAGCGGCTGGTGGCCGACGAGCACTTTGGGGCCGACAAGATCCGGGAACGCATCCGCGACATCCAGGTAGCGGAAAGCCACGGCCCCGCCCGCGAAGGCGGAGATGTGAGCCCGTTGTTTTGCGCGGCAGGACCAGTGGGCGGCGCTGGAGCGGCTGGCGGCCGTCCGCAAGTCCCGCCTGCAAGAGGCGTGCAACCAGCACCAGTTCCAGGTACCGTGGCCTTCTTGCGCTTGAGGTCGGGGTCGCCCGTGTCCGCTCCTAGCGGTGGACTCGCCGTTCGCGTGGCCCGCTACGCTCTTTCCAAAAGGGATTCCTTCATTTGCCATGTCCTCGCACGACCGTTGCTTTTTGCAGGCTGACGCGGACGACATGGACACGTGGATGCTGGACGCGCTGCGCATCGTGTCCAGCGTGGACGTGGGCCACGACGAGTTCTCCACCCAGGCCCTGGTCAAGAAACACAAGGACGTGGCCGAGGAGATCGCCAGCTACCGGCCCGTCATCGACGCCCTGCACGAGCAGTCGCGCACGCTGCCGCCCCGCAAGGCCGACTCGCAGGAGGTGAGCTGGCGCGCCGGGGGAGGGGGTCCGCCCGCTCCCGTTTCCATCGCCGCCGCCTCCGGCCGGCCGGCGCGAGTTTGATTGGAGCGGCTCCTCCGCGGGGCCGGCTAGGTCTACCGACGTTTTCAGATGCGAATGTTTCGGCGAGAACCGAGGCGCCGGTCCCGGTCCAGCTCCCCTCTATAAACGATCAGAAAACAAGTTGGGACACATAAATCCCGCCACATAAACCCCGGCTGAAATCCCAAAATCCGGGCACATGTGCCCCTTTCGCGTATAGCCAACGTCGTTCCTAGAGCGAAGCGGGTTCACCCCTAAACCCTAACCCTAACCGGCAGGTGCAGAGCCGCCTGGCCGGCATCGAGGAGCGCTACAAGGAGGTGGCGGAGCTGGCGCGCCTTCGCAAGCAGGCGCTGCAGGACGCGCTGGCCCTCTACAAGATGCTGAGCGAGGCCGACGCCTGCCAGCTGTGGATCGACGAGAAGGAGCAGTGGCTCAACGGCACCCGCATCCCCGACAAGCTGGAGGACCTGGAGGTGGTCCAGCACCGGTAAGGCGCTTTCCCCGGCCAAGACGACCCGGGCTCTCGTCTTCGGCAAAACTCCTTCGGCCCTTTTTTTTTGGCGGACGGAAAGATCTGTCCGTCTGTCCGCCCGTCTGTCGGTCTACTGCTGTAGATAGACAGCGGTCGACGAAAGAGAAAGAAAGTCAAGTTTGTTTGCGCAGCTTCGAAAGTTTGGAGCCCGAGATGAACAGCCAGGCCTCGCGGGTCGCCGTCGTCAACCAGGTTGCCAGGCAACTGATCCACAGCGGCCATCCCGGCGAGAAGGAAATCAAGTCCCAGCAGGACAAGCTCAACACCAGGTAACGCGGCCGCCCGACGCGGGCGCGGCCTCCCGAGCGGGGATTCCCGAGCCGCCCGCCTCCCCCAGGTGGAGTCAGTTCCGAGACCTGGTGGACCGGAAGAAGGAGAGCCTGAGCTCGGCCCTGGGGGTGCAGAACTACCACCTGGAGTGCAACGAGACCAAGTCCTGGATCAAGGAGAAGACCAAGGTAAGCGCCGGCGTACCTGGCCCCGGGGACGGCAGGATGCTAAGCGGCCCGCCGCCTCCCCCGAGGTCATCGAGTCCACCCAGGAGCTGGGCAACGACCTGGCGGGCGTGATGGCGCTGCAGAGGAAGCTGACGGGCATGGAGCGGGACCTGGCCGCCATCGAGGACAAGCTGGCCGACCTGGGCAAGGAGGCCGAGCGCTTGTCCTCGGAGCACCCCGAGCAGTCCCGGGCCATCAAGGGACGCCTGGACGAGATCACCGGCGTGTGGGAGGAGATGAAGGTGCCCCCCTGACCCCGCCCCCTCTAAATATTCGTCATATACGTGTCGGCTTTGAGTTCTGGCTTTGAGAGCCTTCTGGCGAGATCCGAAACGGCCACGCCAAGAGTCGTAACTCTGATGGCTCAAACTTCCACGCCCGACGAGCGGGCGGCCCGCCTAAATGTGGACCGGTATCCCTGTCTTCAGGGCACCATGAAGAAGCGCGAGGAGTCGCTGGGCGAGGCCAGCAAGCTGCAGCAGTTCCTGCGGGAGCTGGACGACTTCCAGTCGTGGCTGTCGCGCACGCAGACGGCCATCGCGTCGGAGGACATGCCCAACACGCTGGCCGAGGCCGAGAAGCTGCTGGGCCAGCACGAGGCCATCAAGAACGAGATCCGCAACTACGAGGAGGACTACCAGAAGATGCGCGACATGGGCGAGATGGTGACGCGGGGCCAGACGGACGCCCAGTACATGTTCCTGCGCCAGCGGCTGCAGGCGCTGGACACGGGCTGGAACGAGCTGCACAAGATGTGGGAGAACCGCCGCAACCTCCTGTCCCAGTCCCACTCCTACCAGCTCTTCCTCAGGGACACCAAGCAGGCCGAGGCCTTCCTCAACAACCAGGTCGGCCGGCCGCCGCGGCGACAGTCGCGATCGCCGGGTTCGCCGCCGCGCCTGCCGGCTTCAAAATGGATTGTGCGCAACGCTGCGCTTTAGAAAAGGCGCATAGAAAAGGAATTAGGCTGTGTTTTTCAACAGTTTGATCGCGTTGGCTTCCTCCAGCAGACTAACGGGCAACACGATGGAGCAAAAAGGAAAGTAGACAATAGTCGGCAGTAAAAACTATCATAAGACGAGAAGGGCACTGATAATCAGCGCTGTTCTGAGAATACATTCTCAACATATTATGGAGTAGATACATATATATATCTACTTATGAGGACGAGCGTGCAAAATATGACGTAGTTAGCAGCAGTTCTGCAATGCGCACGAGTTGAAAGGCGCATGCGGTGGAATGACTGCTATATAAATAGAATCGATCCCAAAAAGAAGGGCAATTTGCTCACTAGAGTCAAGCGGCAAACTCTCGCACGTGTCCGCCACGTCTGACGGAGCTGAAAATCGGGCCGGGCTTCTTTCGTTTTGACGCCGATTGGTCGAATCCGAAGCGGTTCGCTCGTAGGCGCGCGCCGCTAGCGATTTATTTGTACTGTCCCCCGACGAGCAAAAGGAAGAAAGAAGTTTGTCGCTATCCCGTTTCGGTCTTCCGTATTCGGCGGCAGAACGCTCGCCCGTTTCTGACCCGAAAGCGGAGAAAAGGAGCCTCTTGCGAAAACGCAACCGATGAGGTGCAGCAATCGAAGCGGGCGACTTCGCGGGCAACTGTTTTCAACGGCTCGGGGCTTTGGCAGGAGTACGTTCTGGCCCACACGGAGATGCCCAGCACGCTGGAGGGCGCCGAGGCGGCCATCAAGAAGCAGGAGGACTTCATGACCACCATGGACGCCAACGAGGAGAAGATCGGCGGCGTGGTGGACGCGGGGCGCCGGCTGGTCGCCGATGGCAACATCAACACCGAGCGCATCCAGGACAAGGTGGACTCCATACACCAAAGGTTTGCCCCGCCTCCCGGCTTCGGTCCCGATTCGCAAATAGAAGCCCGGTCCGAAAGGCCAGAAACGAGCGGCGGCTTTTTCCCCGCAGGCACAAGAAGAACCGAGCGGCGGCCAGCGAGCTTCTCATGAGGCTGAAGGACAACCGAGACCTGCAGAAGTTCCTGCAGGACTGCCAGGAGGTGAGCGGGGTCACGCGCGCGCGCGCACGCTTTTGCTTCTTTTCTGGCTGACGCGGGTGGCCCTGCGCCCAGCTGACCCTGTGGATCAACGAGAAGATGCTGACGGCTCAGGACATGACGTACGACGAGGCGCGCAACCTGCACAGCAAGTGGCTCAAGCACCAGGCCTTCATGGCCGAGCTGCAGTCCAACAAGGAATGGCTGGACAAGATCCAGAAGGTGGGCGCGCCCCGTTCCCTGAAAAATGGAGGTTTTCAATGGTCTTCCCCAAGCAGGCACAATTGACTTCATAATAAAGTCGACAATAGCGAAAAGTAAATACTAAAGTAGGCAATCAACAGTAGTGGCAATATGAGGGTCATTCCCCAAGCAGGCACAATTGACTTCATAATAAAGTAGACAATAGTGGGCAATCAACACAGTAGTAGCAACATAAGGGTCATGATAATGAAGCACTCATAAAGGAATAGACTCACTGAGTCAACACACGGAGTAGATGTAGGTGATAGGTGCGGCACTCCAGTCCTGGAGGCCATGTTTTCTCTCCTTCAAATGACTAGCTCCTTTGAAGGGGCTTGAAAAAGATCTTTGAATCGGGCGCGTTTGCGAGAGAAGGCTTGTAAAACGTTGGCGAGGGGCGTACGGTCACCTGACGGCGCGCCGGCAGGACGGCGAGGCGCTGATGGCGGAGAAGCCCGAGACGGAGGCCATGGTGCGCGAGAAGCTGTCGTCGCTGAAGGAGATGTGGGCCGAGCTGGAGTCCAGCACGCAGACCAAAGCCAAGTGCCTGTTCGACGCCAACAAGGCCGAGCTCTTCACGCAGAGCTGCGCCGACCTGGACAAGTGGCTGGCCGGCCTGGACGCCCAGCTGCAGTCCGACGACTACGGCAAAGACCTCACCTCCGTCAACATCCTGCTCAAGAAGCAGCAGGTGGGCCTAACCGCCAGAAGCGGGCCGAGAAGTTAAGTTTATTCGTTCGCGTGAAAAGGGACGGGGGGGGGGGGGGGTCGAAAACGGGGCCGAAACGCCCAGGTTCATCGGGTTCATCCTTTGACGGCGGCAGATGCTGGAGAGCCAGGTGGAGGTGCGGCAGAAGGAGGTGGACGAGCTGCAGAGTCAGTCGGCGGCGCTGAGCCGGGAGGGCAAAGGCTCCGAGGAGGTGGACGGCCAGCGCCGCGGCGTGGAGAGCAAGTTCGGGGCTCTGCGGGCGCCGCTCCAGAGCCGGCGCGACAACCTGATGGCCTCCCGCGAGATCCACCAGTTCAACCGGGACGTGGAGGACGAGATCGTACGCCTTCTTTTTTTTCGTTTTGCCCGCCGCTCCTTCCTTCTCGGCCTCCTTCGTGCCCGTTCCTTTTTCTTCCGCTTTTTCCTCCCGCTCACGTGGCTCTCTCCCGCCCCCGTCCCGACGCTTCTCTTCCCGTTCCCCCCTTCTCGTCTCGCAGCTGTGGGTGGAGGAGAGGATGCCCCTGGCCGCGTCCACGGACCACGGCCACAACCTGCAAACGGTGCAGCTGCTGATCAAGAAGAACCAGGTAAGGCCCTCGCCCGGGCCGGCCTCACCCGCGAGAACCTGAGCGCGCCCCTCCCCTCCCCTCCCCTCCCCTCCCCTCCCCGCGCAGACCCTGCAGAAGGAGATCCAGGGCCACCAGCCGCGCTACGACGACATCTTCGAGCGCAGCCGGCACGTCCTGCGGGAGGAGCGTCCCACGGGCCCGCTGATCCGCCAGCGGCTGGACCAGCTGCGTTCGCTGTGGGAGCGGATCGGCCGGGAGACGGAGAAGCGGCACGCCCGCCTGGGCGAGGCCCGCGAGGCGCAGCAGTACTACTTTGACGCGGCCGAGGCCGAGGCCTGGATGAGCGAGCAGGAGCTCTACATGATGTCCGAGGAGAAGGCCAAGGTAGCGTCCCGGCGGGGGCCGTCCCGGCGGGGGCCGTGCCGGCGGGGGGCGTCCCGGCGCGTCCTCTGACCCCGGCCGCTCCCGCAGGACGAGCAGAGCGCGGTGGCCATGCTGAAGAAGCACCAGATCCTGGAGCAGGCGGTGGAGGATTACGCCGACGCCGTCCACCAGCTGTCGGCCACCAGCCGGGGCCTGGTGGCCGCCGAGCACCCCGACAGGTGGGGCCGACGGAGGGGCGGCCGAGGGAGGGGCGGCCGAGGGACGGGCGGCCGTCTGACGGAGGGGGCGGCCGTGCGCCGGCAGCGAGCGCATCGGCATGCGTCAGTCGCAGGTGGACAAGCTGTACGCCGGGCTGAAGGATCTGGCGGAGGAGCGGCGCGGCAAGCTGGACGAGCGCTTCCGCCTCTTCCAGCTCAACCGGGAGGTGGACGACCTGGAGCAGTGGATAGCCGAGAGGGAGGTGGTGGCCGGCTCGCACGAGCTGGGCCAGGACTACGAGCACGTGACGGTGAGGGCGGGCGGGCGGGCTCGGGCCGGCGGCGGCGGCGGCGGGCGCTTCCACTCTGCCCCCTCCCTCCCCAGATGCTGCAGGAGCGCTTCCGGGAGTTCGCCCGCGACACGGGCAACATCGGGCAGGAGCGCGTGGACGGCGTCAACCGGCTGGCGGACGAGCTGATCAACGCGGGCCACGGCGACGCCGCCACGGTGGCCGAGTGGAAGGACGGCCTGAACGAGGCCTGGGCCGACCTGCTGGAGCTCATCGACACGCGCACGCAGATCCTGGCCGCCTCCTTCGAGCTGCACAAGTTCTACCACGACGCCAAGGAGATCCTGGCCCGCGTCCTGGACAAGCACAAGAAGCTGCCCGAGGAGCTGGGCCGCGACCAGAACACGGTGGAGACGCTGCAGCGCATGCACACCGCCTTCGAGCACGACATCCAGGCGCTCGGCACGCAGGTGCTCCCTCCGCCCTTCCCTCCGTCCGTCCTTTTCTTCTTTCCTTCCGCCCTTCCTGTCCGCCTTCCGTCTCTCCTTCCTTCCCTCCCGCCTTCCTTTCCTCCGTCCGTCCCTTTCTTCTTTCCTTCCGTCCTTCCTGTCTGCCTTCCGTCTCTCCTTCCTGTCTGCCTTTCCTCTGTCCTTCCTGTCCACCTTTCATCTCCGCTTCCCTCTGTCCGTCCTTCGCCCTCCCTCCTGTCGTTCATTTTTGCTTCCCTCCGTTCTTCCTTCCGTCCTTTCGTCTTTCCTGTTTTCCGTTAGCCCGCCCTTGCGCCGTCCTTCCTGTTTGCCTTCCTGCCTTTTCATCTTTCCGTCCTTCCTTTGTCTTTTTAAGCCCCGGTTAAACGTTGGGCAATGTTGACACTCTGGGACTTGTTTTTGCCCTTTCAGGTGCGTCAGCTTCAAGAGGACGCTGTCCGTCTGCAGTCGGCGTACGCGGGAGATAAAGCGGACGACATCCAGAAGAGAGAAGGAGAGGTCAGCAAAAGCAAAGGCCGCGCACGTACACATCGACGCTCGCTCGCTCGCTCGCTCGCACGCACGCGGACGACATTGACTAGGTGTAGTGTTCCGTTTTGTCTTGTCGCCCTTCCTTTCCTTCCCGCGGCCGCAGAAGCGAAAGGAAGAGGTGAGACTCGTTGGCTGCGCTTCCGTGCCGCCGCGCCGTCGTCCTCCGCATAAATAGCGAGCGCTCGTCTTTACGCTTGCGCTAAAATGAGCCATTTTAGTGCGCTAGTTGCGCTTGGTCATGCCGCTCCATGTCTTTTTTTTTTGTTTTTGGGACGGCCTTGTTATTTTGTAGCCCGCGACTTCTGCCTTACGGCCACGCGTCCGGTCCCCGCAAGAGGTAAAGGCGCAAACGCGTGCGTTTTTGCTAATAGTGCTAATGTACGAGAGTGTATTGCCGCCGCTACAGGAAACAAAGCAAAGAAAGCAAGTTCGGTCCAGGTAGTGTTGATGGAGCGCATGACATCACACTACACCAAACGTTCTTTGGTTTAGCCGCCACCCTGGGAAAGCCCCCGTTCGGAAAGCCGAGCGGGGTCGGGCCTAGTTAGTAAGCTTGGAGACGGGGGCCGCCTCGGGTCCGAGCGGGGGCCCGGCCTCCGGCAACCGTCTCGCCCCCGAGGGGAATTTCAAGATAAAAGCATACCGAGGCCGTCGGTCTGGCGTTTTCTCTGGGAGGGACGATCGGCGTTTTCTCTCTCCGCCGCGACGGCGTCCACTTGTGGACGCGACGCGACCTCGGCGCCAAGCTGAAGCCTTTGCCGCCCGCGCCGTCCTTGTGCGCCGCAGGTCCTGGAGGCGTGGAAGAACCTCCTGGAGGCGGCCGAGGGCCGGCGGGGCAAGCTGGCCGACACGGGGGACAAGTTCCGCTTCTTCAGCCTGGTGCGAGACCTCATGCTGTGGATGGACGACGTCATCCGCCTCATCGAGGCGCAGGAGAAGCCGCGGTACGGCCGGCCGAATGACGCCCGCTCCGCCCTTTGCATCTGATATTTTGCGTGGCGATATGCGTTGGCGGCGAGCGGCGTCTCAAAGCGTCCCTGTTGCGGCGCAGCGACGTGTCGTCGGTGGAGCTGCTGATGAACAACCACCAGGGCATCAAGGCCGAAATCGACGCCCGCAACGACAGCTTCACCGCCTGCATCGAGCTGGGGAAGGCGCTCCTGGCCAGGAAGCACTACGCTTCGGACGAGGTCAAAGCAACGAAAACGCCGACGGCTTCATGTCGTAGCTCGCAAAACAATCTGCATGTGGGGACATTTACCGAGGTTCTCTTGTTTTATTTCATAATAATTCAGATTTTATTATTAACATTCTTTTCAATTCATTGGATTATTTCATTATATATTTATTGTATAGTTAAATATAGTTTATCGATTAATATATTTCACTATTGTCTATGAGTTATTTTTTATAACTCTTCTGTTCCTTTTTGTAGTCAAATGATTTGTACTAAAATGTAATATCGACAGCGGCCAGAAGCGGCGCTAAAAAACAGCCAACCGAAACACAAATGAAAGAAATGTTGAAGGATCCGCTCCAAAACGTGCTCATTTGGGGGCCTCGGCTTTTGTGCGCCGCGTAGCTCTTCGGGCTAGCCAGTGTGAACCCCTGTGGCGAGAAAAGAATCCGCGGCCGCGCGTCTGAGCCGGATGTTTTGTTTTCGTCTTCTCCCGTCTTCTCCCATCAGCTTTTTATCCTGCGCTGACGCGATCCCACCAGAAACCCTGATAATAATATCTGCGTGTGTGTTCAGATCAAAGAAAAGTTGCTGCAGTTGACGGACAAGCGAAAGGAGATGATTGACAAGTGGGAGGACCGGTGGGAGTGGCTGCGACTGGGTGAGGCCCGCGGGCGGGCGGCCCCGGCGCGCACGGCGAGCGAGGCGCGCTGACGGCGGCGTGCGCGGCAGTGCTGGAGGTGCACCAGTTCTCGCGGGACGCGGGCGTGGCCGAGGCCTGGCTGCTGGGCCAGGAGTCGTACCTGTCCGGCCGCGAGATGGGCCAGAGCGTGGACGACGTGGAGAAGCTCATCAAGAGGCACGAGGCCTTCGAGAAGTCGGCCGCCACCTGGGAGGAGCGCTTCGCCGCCCTGGAGAGGTTGACCACGGTGAGACGCCCGCAAAATCTTCCGCCCGACGGAGGGGCCGCTAGCATAGGCCCGACGCGGCGTCCGAAAGGGGGATCGGGCGGCGCGACCTTCCCGGACGAACGCTCGCTTCTCCTTGCGGCTCCCGTCACGGGTTGCGGCCGCGCCCGCTCCTCGGCGTGAACGTGGCCGTCGTGGAGTCGGGGACCTTGTCCGCCCGGTCCTCCTTTTCCTTGGGTCGCCTGCCTCCCGGCTGGGCTCGGTGCCTAAGGGCGCCTTGTACTCGGTAAGACGCGTGCGTGCGTGCGTGCGTGTCCTCAGATGGAACTGCTGGAAGTGAGAAGAAGGCAAGAGGAGGAAGAACGCAAGAAGCAGCCGGCCGCCGGCGAGCCCGCGCCCGCCGCGCAAGACGGGTGAGCTCCTTGGCCCCGATTTCTCGGGCCGGCGCCGTCCGTTTGAAAGTGGGCCCGGTCCGAGCGCCCGGTTGTCTCTGTGTGTCCAGGGAGGGCGGCGCGCCCAGCCGCGACGGGCCGAGCGGCCGGCCGGACTCCGCCAGGGTTAGTTACCGCTCGCCCGCCTACCGGCAGTACTACGACACCCGCAACCTGCGCGCGCGCGGACAAGCGCCGCAGTAGTAGACGCGCGCGGCCACGCACACATTCCCGCACTGGCAAATTCCCGAATGGCGTGATAAGTAGGAAGAAGAGTTTGGTCCGAGTAGGCTTTTTGCGGACACTGGAAGGCGCTTGACCCGGCCGTCGCGCTCTCACGCTCGTACGTGAAAAGGGGGCGTGTCGCCGAGCGGCAGGGCTCCGCCCGCCCCGCTTTGACGAGCGCCGATTTGCGGGCTCCCGCCGCGCCCCTCGTCGCGTGGCCCCTCCGGAACGTTTTCCTCCTCCGAATGGCTTTCTTTTCCCGTGCCGCCCGAAGGCTTCCTCCTTTCTATGGAAAGGAAATAACAGCCAACGGAACCGTTGGATTCGATCAGATTGGCTCGACGACAACTAAACCGCGCCTCGCGCATATCTTCTTGTTTTGTTTTGTCCTTGTTCCCCGCCCCCTCATTTGCGATGCCTTTTCTTTTTCCTTCCTTCTTTTTTGCCCCCAGCCCGACCCCCCCGTCCTCCTGTCCACTCAGCTCCTCATGTCCTTTCTCCTTCTTTACGTCATCCTCTACAAACTCATCAACACCACGTGACAAATTTCCAATTTCGCCCGGCGCCGTCTAGGCTTAGCGACGCGCGCGTCAGTCGAGCGTCTGTAAAAGTTCAAAGGAAGGACCTCGACTTTGACGAATGCTCATCTTCGCCCCGTTTGTGTGCATTTTTTGTCGTCCTCATCAATCGTTTGCAGCCTTTTGTTGTGTAATTGTCTCCATTTGTTTTTCCCCTGTTGCATGTTGACTCCTCCCCTCCACTAACAAGCGCAATAAAACGTGTCACGGGCCAAACGTCACCGTCCGCTTGATGTTTGTCCGCGCGCGCGCGCGCGCACTCAGCTCACCACTTTACTCATTTATTGACTTTTATCGGTGGCCGCAAAGGAGTTTACTTATTCGCCGGCAGCCCAGTAGTAAGGGATCTTTGACGTCTGTAGCCGTCAATGGCAGTGAATGGGTTAATTTAAAAAAAAAAAATGAGAGCATGGGAGTCCAGGCTAAGCCAGTCAATAAATTCATTGTGAAAGGTGTGCAAATGTCATAAGTTGGCCGCTAGCTCCACCCGGTGCTTTTGGGGTGTCGGCACAAAAATTGTTTGCGCAGGCGAAGCTTCTGTGACAGCCGGCGGCCTCCGCCGGCAGAAACAGGCACTGCAGTCCATGCGGAAAAAGCCTTTCCTTCGAATCGCGCGCGGCAACGCTGAATCCTATTATTTATTTGCGTATTTAAGACAAATCCAAAGTATGAGGAGAGACCGCGGCAAAGACGCCAAGCGGCGTCTCGCGCGGTCGCGGTCGCGCAAAGCCCACTTGTATTGAAAGCGGCTTGCAAAGGGCTTCCGATTTCCAATTTAGTCGCACTCATTCAAAAACAATTGAAACCCCGCACCATTTCCAGCGGCCCCCCTCCGAATCGTTCAACACGCGTACGTCTTTTGGACAGCCGTCTTACTCCGTGCCCCGCCACTCTTCCTGTTTGAAACGCCAGCCGTTTGTGGGCGCGTCCCGTAACTTTGGGAGACGTTTGATAGGACGGAGAGATTTGCCGGTGGTTTGCAGAGTGAAATTTGACGTTGCCCTCGCTTGATTTGGGGCCAGAAAGAGGAAGTTTGCCTTAAACGGCCAAAAAGCCCGCTTTAGGTGTGCTGCGCGCCCGTGATAGGAATTGTCCAAAAGAGGGTTCGCGGCCCCCTTGGTCTCCTGGCCCAAAATTGAGATTCATCCCATTTTTCCGTGTCAGCTTTCCAACACGTTCACGCTTTTGTGTCCATGCCATCGTCATCGCTTCTTCACTGACTAAGAAAAGACCTCGAAAGAACATTGTACCGTGAAAAAGGTTGGAGTAGATGAGCGACGGCGGCAAAGAGAATCCAATGCTTTTATTTTCATTGCGCGGCAGGTAAACGACAACGTGGCTCCCGCGCATACTCAACAAATGGCGTAATTCCCCAAATAGAAGATGCGCATTTGTTTTCCCCAAAAACCAAGGCCAAAAGTCCCGTAAACCGGAGGTCCTCGACCGCCGTCGTGCGACCCCGTACCGAGTACCGGGCCGCGTGGGCCGCACCCCAAATAGTGATGTTTCGGAACTGATTCTGTTCATCCTTTAAGAGTTCATTCATTTTTTGGCGCCGCCCCTGGTCGCCGTCGCTATTACATTTTGTAGCGAGGAAGGACGGCGCGGCTTCACACGAGAGCGGTTAGCCAAGCCTAACCCCAGGCTTGGAAAACGGCGTCCCGGTCGGGCGTCGCTAAGAGTTCGAAACCAAACGCTCTTACGACGAGTTCGCAGTGAGCCAACGTTTGCTCGCGGCGACTTAGTTAGCGATCGATACGAGCCGGGCTCGAGCAAACCTTCTCGTTCCGCCGAAAACGGTCGGCGGTCAACCCCAGGGCGCAAACGGAGACGGGCGGGCCGAGCGTGGGCGCGGCCCGCCGGGCTCGCGGCTGGCGATGGCCCCCAGCCAGCTCCGGACGGGACCGGTCTCCTCCCCTTGGCCCGGCCCAGCGAGGAGCCCGAGCGCTTGTGGTGGTAACCCGCCAACCGACGAGTGGATTGGCATCGGCTTGGCGTGGGCCTGCCTGGTGTGAATTGCGCTTGAGTGGGATTTGATTGGTTGCCCTGGTTTTGCGCCGCCTTGCATGACGTGACCGCATGAGCTCCTCTTCCTCTTTCGCACCTGCGACCCTGCGCTGGGCTTGCGCCCTTTCGCGCCCCAAATGTGGCTGGACTGGGATCAAACAAAACTGGGACCGGGCCAGGAATGAAGTCCGGCTAGCCAAATACGGAGTAAACCTCGTCAAAATGACCGCTGATCCAGCGCGGTGGTGCCTCTACTCACGAACGCCCCGTTACGAAAAATCCGGCTTACCAAAAATGTCGTCTCTAGTAACCAGAGAACATTTAAGAATACCAAAGGCCTCGTCGCTGGCGTATAACGTGAGCAACCGGCGCGAGGGCCTACGTGACCGGAATGTAAATACGTCATCGCGAGCCGTATTTGTTGGTTTGTCATGCATTTGCGGCGTTCGTGCATACGCCGGCTTGCAGCTTGAATCCTTTCATCCACACTTCCCACCAACATTTTACATCGTGCAACAAACGTAAAATTGACATCCATCAGCTATGGCTGACATATTCCCATCAAAATGTAACATTCGTCTTTGGGCTGTCGCGTCTTAGCACGCCATTAGCACAGTAGCAGTGGCATCGCACGGGAAGCGATTTTGCATGACCCCAAACTAAACTTAAACCATCCCCCCAAAACTATTAGTGCTCCTGTGGACTAAATGATCCAGGATCAGTGGAAATGACAACTAAAAAGGTACAAATGAAACGTCCTAAAAAGGTGCCAGTCTCTGCACTCATCGCCAACATACCAGCACCATCTCAAGGCAAGCGAGTGAACTGAATTCATATTCTCAACTGCTACAATTGATATGACACATTTAAAGGCTAAACTCGGCTTAAACGTGAACCAAAGCGGACTAAGGCGGGCCTGGAATCCTTCCGGGCTTGAATTACTCCGGCAATAAAGCGGAACTTGGCTAGGATCAAACAAGGACTGAATCCAAAGTAAACTTGGACTGGACCTGGACCCGATCAGGACCGAACTAACCTTTGACCCAAGCGATCTTGCCCCGGTAACACCAATAACCAAGCCTGAATCGGCACACGCTTGAATCTGGATTCACTCCGTAATCGGTCGCGGTCGGACCTGGACTAAAAGCGGGTTCGACGAGCGCTGAAGCCGGATGAATCCGCCGTTCGAGCGGGAAGGGTCCGGGACCGGACGTCGCTTTGCGGAGGCCCGCCCGCCCGCCCCGCCGCCGCCTTTACGCCGCTCGTAGATCTTTGGCGTCCGAGCGAGGCGCGCCGCCGCGCCAACGCTCGACGCCGCCGCGCCAACGCTCGACGCCGCCGCGCTCTGCATGCCGTCGCCGCCGATCTCGCAACGCGCCCGTCGGCGTAAGCCGCGCCTCCCCGCCAGGGGCCTGACGCCGCGCCGTGCTTGCAGGAGGACGGCGGCGACGAGGCGGCGAACGGCGCGTCGGAGCCCGGCCCCGCCGGGTCCCCCGGGGGCGCTCGTAAAACCAAAGCCGGCCAGCAGGCGGCCACGCTGCCCGTCGAGAGCCAGCAGGAGGCGCCCTCGGCCGCCTCGCAGACGGAGGGCTTCCTGTACCGCAAGCACGAGTGGGAGGGTCACAACAAGAAGGCGTCCAGCAGGTACGCGCCGCCATCGCACCCGATTCAAATCGTTCGGATTCTTTCCGAGCTTCTGCGCTGATAAGCTCCCCCTTTTGTATCGGGTGCAAATTATTCAATTCCCGTAATTCCCCAAACATAAGCCGCACTTTTTCCCCCATAAATGAAGGCCGAAAGTATGGGTCCGGCCTATAAGCGGTAACTTCCAATGATTGGGGGTTTTTTTTGAGGACGAGCGATCCGTCAGCCACGTGCGGCGAGTTTCGACGGACAGATGTGCGTATCGGCCGTATGCTCACTTACCGGACGTCAGTTGGCCGTTAGCACGAGCGCCCGTCGCGGCCGACGGCGTTAGCATTATTTTCTAGAGAAGGAGGGAGCAAACTGAAGCAACGCGGGAATATTACTCAAACCGAGAAGAAAAAGTCGCGCCGTCTTGAAGCCGACACGGAAAGCTCTTCCAATTGACGGCGCTCTTTTGCCGTATGGACGCGACGATAAAGCCCGACGCCACTTACGGTCAAACCAACTCAAACGGCGGCGCCGAGGACAATGCGGGAAGGCGCTTAACTTGACAAAAGATCCGGTTTCGCGTCGTCGCCAACGCGCCGGCGGAAATCCCAGGCCAAAACGATGGGCGTGCGCGGGTGCGTCCCATACTTGGGGTGGCGGCGCAGGAAAAGACCGAGCTGACTGCGACGCGGGCGGGCGCGCAGGTCGTGGCACCACGTCTTGTGCGTGCTGAACCATCGGGAGCTGGGCTTCTACAAGGACCCCAAGAGCGCCGCGCAGGGCATCCCCTACCACGGCGAGATCCCCGTGGCGCTCCAGGACGCCGCCTGCGAGGTGGCGCTGGGCTACAAGAAGAAGAAGCACGTCTTCAAGCTCAGGTCAGTCCGCTTCCCGTCCTCGCCGGGGTCTCGCGTCCGAGGGAGGCGGGCGGGCGGGCGGGCGCCTTTCCGGCTGGCCGCCTTTCCGGCTGGGCGCCTTTCCGGCTGGGCGCTTTCCGTAGGGGGAGCCTCGGAAAGCTTTTTCCCAAAAATGGCCAGCCGTCGGGGCCTCCTCCTTTCTCCTTTTGCCGTTGTCCAAGTCTGCCTTTTCGGCCGAGGTTTTTTGACCTTCCTTTGGATTTTCGGAAACGGGACGTGCGGCCGGCGGTCGGCGTGCCCGCCTCGCGCTTCGCCGCCAGATCTTAAGGAAACCGGCTTTATTTGATCCCTACCCGTCGGAACGACCGCGTCGTTAATGTGGGCTACCGAATAAGGGGAAAAAAAAAAGGCGACGCCGTGACTTTCCCTTAGAGCTGCAAAAGCGATGGGGGCAAACGGCCCCCGGGCCACCCCCGCTCGAATCCAGCGGCCGTTTGATTGAAAGCCCGCCGGCTCGGACGCGAGACCCGCTTCCTTCCGTCGGGGGGTCGGGGCCGCGCTTTGCTTTTGGCCAAACGCGTCTTTGATTGCCTGTTTGTGATCGCCGCAGAGTCACCGACGGCAACGAGTATCTCTTCCAAGCCAAAGACGACGTAAGTGGCGACTCCCCGCTTCCTCGCCGGCATCGCTTCGGAGTTTGTGTTTTTTAAGGGGCCGGTCCGGCGCGAACCCCGATTCGATGCAGTTTTAGTCGCGCCAAAGCGAGCGTGTGACGTTTGGTCGCCGCAGGAGGAGATGAACTCGTGGATCTCCGGCATCTCGGCGGCCATTTTGGGCGAGAGGGGCGAGGTGACGCCCAGCGACCACAGCACGCCGGCCGCCCCCGCCGCCCGCGCCCACACCATGCCGGCGTCGGCTTCGGCCGAGGCGGCCGGCGCCGAGTCCAGCCCGGGCAAGCGCGACAAAGACAAAGAGAAGCGCTTCAGTCTCTTCAGCAAGAAGAAATAAAGGAGCGACTCCTCTTTTCTGTCCCCCTTTCTTCCCCCCCCCTCCCCGCCCGTCCGCGCCAGGGGGGCCGATCCCCGGTCGCTCCACCCCACCCTCTCGACTTTACGCCGCCCCCGGCCGTAAAACGCCTGCGATGAAGAAGAAAGCGTAACGATAAGCGCGTCAGTCCGGTGTAACTTTTCCACTATCAGACGCCCCGACCCCCTCGCCCCTCCCCCTTCTCCGATGCGAGCCGCTCCAGAGCGTTGCTCGGCGCCCCAAGTGTCCACTCTGTGCCTAAGAAGATTCCACCCGGCTCAGAGCTGTAGTCCAGCTTTGGTTTTCGCCCTTTTAGTATTTCGTCCTGCTCCGGTTCGGGTCGGGTTCCCGTCGAGCCCCGGTTTGGTCCCGGCGCGGTCGGGGCCCGGTTCAAGCTCGTCTTAATCCCGATTTGAGAAAGAGTCCTCGTTTGGACCGGGTTTCATCTCGGCTCGCTCCGCTTCCGGTTTAGTCCCGGATCGGTCCTGCTTTAGTCTGGATTTCATCCATTTTTTTGTTTTCGTTTTGTTTCGTGTCGGGTTTAGGAGGCCCAAACAAATCCGGGTTTGCTCCTTGCTTTGACCAGGCCTACTCCAGGTTGAATCCCAATTTAATTCTGGTTTAGTTCCGGATTTCATCCGGTTTTATGTTATTAATTAATTTATTAATATAAATCCGGATTTGCTGGTGCGGACCAGGCGTGGATCCTAATTTAGTTCCGGTTTAGTCCACGGCTAATCGTCGGTTAGCCCAAAGCCATTCTAAGCCCCGGTTTATTCCGAATGCAATCCCGATTCGGTCCTTGTGCGTACCGAGTAGATTCCAGAGCAAATCGAGGCCAGCTTGTTGACGCGTTTGGTCCCGGCTCTCGAGACGCGCGTACAAGCGGCGTATACGAACGAAGCATTCCTCTGTGCTGCTACCGCGCGTACCGGACCCGGACTCCGTTCGGTCCGGCCTTAATCCCATTTGGAGACTCTGATCCAATTGTGGTTGAATCCCACTTTTGTCCCGCTTCCGTCCGGTTTCGCCCGTCTCCAGATGTCATCCCGGCGGACGCCGGCTTTAGCCGGGCTTTCCGCGACAATTCCCGAATATGTACGAGTTGCGTGTAAGATAAACTAATCGGCCGTATCGTCGCCTCTACTAATCCGCCGGGTGGACCGAAATGTGGCGAAGGAAGGAAGGAGGGAGGGACGCCTTCTCAAACGTCCTCGTCTCGGTTTCTGCTCGCTAAAGTCGCTTGTGGATGGTCGCTCGCTTTTTCTTCGGCTTTTCCCGTCCTTTTTCTCTGCCGCGCGGAACAAGTTCCCGCTCGGCCAATCGGGGGGCAGCCCGTTTTTCACTAAAGACTGACACCATTTTTTTCCTCTTTTCCATTTTGTGTTTTTCTTTTCCTCCGCTATCTTTGTTGCGTGTGCGCGTGGTCACGGCAAGCGTAGTATCCGGCACCGTTAGTTCATCCCGCACGATCCATAATGCCACGGCGGGGTTTGTCGCGCTGCGTTTAGGTTAGGGGTCGCCGGGGGGCGGGGGAGGTCACTGCTAGTTGGACGTGCACCTGTAGGCTCCCCCTTTCCTCCCCCCCGCCCCCCTTCTCTGTTACATAAATGCAAAAAGCCATTAAAATGCTTTTCAAAAAAAATTGCTTTTGTCTTTTTTGCAGTTCATGCCATCCCTTGCTTTTTCAGTTTTGGTTTTGGGGGGGGGGGGGGGGGGGCGCATTATTTTACTGGATTTGTACACGCACACACACACGCTGGCTGACTGCCATAGTTATGGACAATGGTAAATGCGGCAGCTCCCCGTAATGAAAAACGCTCTAAATTTAGTCCGAATCCCTTCCTGGTCCATTTGTTAGTATGCGCCGCTTTGTAATTGCTACGCAAACCGCATCGGAACCTTCGACTTGAAACATTTGGTTTGGGTTACGTGTTGATGAGGGCCAAGAATCACCAAATGTTTGTGTGCGGCAGCAGCGTGCGTTTCCTTGCAGTCTGCCGAACGATGAGTGGTGGCGTCACGTGACGTCAAGCGGCCCCGCAAATATCCAATCACCATAACAAGGGGAGATTGATTCCTGCTGTAGCAGAAAAGTTGTTTTATAGAATGGAGACACGGTGTTTTCATTGGATCAGAACCACGGCGAGATGCCGTCTGCACTGCAAGTGAAAACAAGGAGGTACAGGTACGCGTCCCGAAAAACTCGCCGAGTCCAACGCCAAACGGCGTGGTCGAAAAGCGATCGAGGCCGTCTCCGAGACAGGGGCATTCTGGGTGTTGTAGTGAACGCCGGGGCCGCGAATGAACCGGGGCAAAGTGACGCGCATCGACTCGGTTGTCGTTTATTTATCCGAAGTATAGTAAGTATCTCTGTTCGGGAAGGCGGGCGTTGTGTTTTGTTTCGTTTTCAACCCTTTCGCCGGTTTACGAAGGCCGGCGGATCACGTGACGGGCGGAAGTAGGACAGGCCGGAAGCGGAATCCCAGAAGGCGAGGAGGCGTCTCACGCCGAGGCGAGGCGATATCGAACAGGCTCGAGCGCGGAACTTGGGAGTCCGAGACGGCTCCGTTTCGCGCCATGTAAAGGCTCTTGGTCGCCAAGGCGGGCCCGCTTCGTCCGGGGTCGATCTCGGCCGCTAGCTTAGCGGCTACCAGCGCACCGGCTTTGATGAAAGCGCGCCAGGGTTCCGCCATGGGGGCGAGCTCGCTGGCGCAGAGGATCGCGCGGCAGGCGCTCGTCACCTTCGGCCAGCCGCCTCACGCCTTCCCCGACAAGCACCGGCAGCTGCTGGGCCTCATGAGGCAGGCGCGAGCCGCCGACCTGCGCCTGGCGCCGCCGGTCCCCGCCGCCGCCGCCGCCACCGGAGGCCCCCCGGTCAGCTACATGCACATCTGCGAGACGGAGCACTTCAGCATGGGCGTGTTCCTCCTCGGGAGCGGCGCCCGCATCCCGCTGCACGACCACCCGGGCATGCACGGCGCGCTCAAGGTCCTGTACGGCAAGCTGCGCGTCAGCTGCTTCGACCTGCTGGACGGCGAGCCGGCCTCCCGGCCGCGAGTGGGCGCCGTGCGCCGCGCGGCGCTGCGATCGTGCGCCGACTACACGGACGCCAGCGAGCCGTGCGTGCTGGCGCCCGAGCGGGACAACCTGCACCAGATCGACGCCGTGGACGGGCCCGCCGCCTTCATGGACGTCCTGGCGCCGCCCTACGACCCGGACGACGGGCGCGACTGCCACTACTTCCGGGTGCTCCAGGGCGTCGAGCCGCGAGGGCGCGAGCGCGACCTGTGGCTCATGGAGATCGCGCAGCCCCTGTCCTTCTGGTGCGGGAGCCAACCCTACCCGGGCCCCGAGGTGCGCGTGTGACGTCGCCCGTCGCTGCGTGCGGTCCGAGGCTTTGGGAAAGCCTTGGCCCAGGACAGCAAATAAACGCCGTTGGACGTGAAAGGATTTCCGCGTTTGTGTGCGTGTGTGTGTGTGTGTGTGTGTGTGTGTGTGGGGGGGGGGGGGGGGGGGGGGGGGGGGATTTTTTCCCTTTAATTTGCGCCGAGACCGCTGCTGTTCCACTCAACTCGCAAGTGACCGTCAATGAACTAAGCGACGCATGCCAAGAGCAGCGAGTGGCTGCCTTTATTTTGAACCAAGTTGTACACACGTTTTGGGTTTTTTTTTGGGGGGGGGGGGGGGTAGCTTTACATCGGCATAAAACATATCATTTGTGAATTCCAAAAGTGTGGGCTCGTTTTTTGTGGACTGGCAAACGTACATTATTTCAACATACTTGTAGGCTAAATGCTAAAAAGAGTGCACGATTGAAAATAATGTGCTGTTTTTAGCATTTGGATTACGTTTTACCATTTGGAAGTTATACTACAAAAGATACTTAAAGTATGTCTATGGCCATTTTCTCATAATTCTACAGGCCATGTGCAGGCGCACGCTCGACCCTATAAGAATGTTCTCTGCGAGTACGTTGGAGCGACTTTGCAAAGTCCGAAAAGTTAAGAGGACATTGTCATCTTCCGCAGTCATTCAAAAAAGGGTTGCGACGTCACTCCTACGGACCACGCCCGTGGAAATCCCTCCGTCGCGAGAATGCCGACTGATCATCGCCACGGCGACACCTCTTTGTTCATCCGATCGTGGCGCCGTCGCAATCGACGTCGGTGAAAATGTTTTGGCAAGTCCCTGAGATGGTTTTGCGCTCGTCCTCCGCGTCATCGCGGACTGGGGAGGCGTCTCCCGTCATCTTGCAGAAATCCGGAATCCCGCTTTCGAATTTGAAGGTTGAAGATTTGGGCGGAGCGGTGGTTAGGCGTCCGCCTCATCGTTCGCGGACCCGAGTTTGAGTGTCGTCCCCCCGAGCCCGAGCGGGTTCTCTCCGGGCACTCCGACTTCCTCCCGCACTCCAAAATCATGCGCGGCAAATATAGCGGACGCTCGAAATCGCAGGGGTGAAACTCCAGTCCTGGAGGGCCGGTATCCTGCAGAGCTTGCTAATAAGCTAGTGATTGGAGTCAGGTGTGTTTGAGAGAGAAGCTTAGAAAACGTGCAGGATACCGACCCTCCAGGACTGGAGTTCCTCACCTGTGCAAGACCAAAGGTGTGGAACTCCAATCCTGGAGGGCCGGCGTGCTGCGTGTTTTCTAAGCTTCTCTCTCATCTGCACCAGGTTCACATAATCAGGATGACTTTCAAGCTTTTGCGGAGCTTGCTAATGGCTTGAATCAGGCGTGTTGGGGAGAGGAAACCGGCCCTCCGGGACTGCGGTTCCACACCTATGCTCTAAATTGCTGTGATTGGGCTCGTGAATGGTCGTTTGTCTCCGTGTGCCTTGCGACCAGTTGAGGGTGTCCCAAGTCGGCCGGGATAGGCACCGGCGAGCCCGCGACCCGCGCCAGGGTAAGCGTCCGTAGAACGCCGACGGACGAACGGACGGAGGATTTCTCCCAACGTCGGTCCCGAAGTCGCAGAAGACGTCACGTCACTCGGCCGTCCCTTCGCAGACGGCGACCAAGCGCGACGCCTTTCTACCAGAGCGGCCTTTCGTCGCGGACGTCCGCGCATCCGTCCGGGCATCCGTCCGCGCATCCGTCCGCGCATCCCCCGTCCGTTTCCTTCGGGGTCGCGGGCTCGCCGGCGCCTATCCTGCGTCTCGGTCCTCCCTCAGGGGGCGGGGCCTTTGCCGCGGCGGCCCCTCAGGTGCACGTTGAGGTGGCGGCGGCGCTCGTCGCTGCGCGCAAACTTCCTGCCGCAGGTGTCGCAGGAGAAGGGCTTCTCGCCGGTGTGCGTGCGCACGTGCGTGGTCAGGTGGTCGCTGCGGCCGAAGGCGCGCATGCAGATGCGGCACTGGAAGGGCTTGTGGCCCGTGTGGATGCGCAGGTGGCGGCTCAGCTCGTCCGAGCGCGAGAAGCGGCGCTCGCAGCCCTCGGCCGGGCAGGCGTACGGCCGCTGGTGCACCGGCGTCTTGCTGGGCCGGCACGGGTACTTGCGCGGCCGCAGGATGGGCCTGGGGGCGGACACGCACACGCACACAACATGCTCATTTTTATAGCGGGCCACCTCTAGTATCCGGCAGAGGCTCGGAATACACTTGAAGCGCCTTTTTCCACCTCGAGGTGTATTTTAGGTGTATTTTCCATCAGGTCTGTAGGCATAAACGTCATCAAAGCCACCGACATGCGTTCCAAAACTTGTACGCCTTTCTAACATACCGGAACAATTTGTTTCCATCATTCCTCTTATTTTATCTTATTTTAGTAGCGTGTGACTTGGCTGCTTTGTTACCAGTTTTGAGCAATATTTTATTATGACCATGAGATTTCTGCTTCTGCATCATACTTCCCAAACAACACAAGAGCTGCGTTTTTTCTTGTTGTTGTTTTTTGGAAAGAATTCTAATTGCTCGGATTACAGCGTTCCGCTTCCGGGGCCTGCCTGAACGTATCAGGTGACGTCAGCGCTCCCTCTGATTGGTTCAAGGTGGCTCGGTTGAATGGACTAAATGAAGACACGTCGGTCAGAACAGTAGGTAAGAAATTGCACTTTCGATGAAAAAACAAAAAGGGAAAGTAAGCGCGGACAGTGTTAGGATAACCGGGGCAAGGCTTGGAACTCGCCGACCGCTTGTTTACCGGCTTAATTGATTCGCCACTTGGACGGGCAACTATTAAGGATGCCGCTCGGAAGAAAAAGCAGCTTTACCGTGGGTTCGCGCGCTTTCATAAACCGAGCGAACGGATTACTAAACTGTGCGTGCGGTTTCTTAAACTGAGCAAACACATGACTAAACTGAGCAAACGGATCGGGAAACGGTAAATACGGATTCGTAAACTGAGCAAACGGATTCCTGAACACATTTTTTTTCATACCCTGGAACCAGAGGGGCTCCGTAGAAAACAAACCAATGCGGGCTGGGTGGGGGGGGCACTACAGCAGGGGTCGGCAGCCATGTTGAAAGCGAGAGCTACTTCTGTACCGAGTAATACCTAGGGCTGTGCGAAGGCCCCGATCATGTTTTTGATTTCTCACAATAATCAACAAACAACTGTCGTCAATATGTCGATCATGTGTAATGTAATATGTAATATAGATTTCATATATGCGTAATTGTGAGTAAAATTTCTAGAAAATCACAATTTTCTTTCGCTTGTAAATTTTTGGAGGGGGGCTACATCCCCTTTATGTTGGCCAAGCCAATCATCAAAGTCATTGAAAGGGTTGCGAATGTCATTTGTCGGCTGCGAGCGCCACCCGGTGGTTTTGGGCCCTCGACGCAAAAATCTGGAATGCGCCCGCTTCGCGAGTTGCCTTTGAAAAGATTCATGCAAAAAGCGCATGAAAAAACGCAAGATTAAACATTGGGTGTTCAATATGTTCAAAATTGACAATATTTACAATTTTGAACGGCAGTAAATGAGCCCGACATGGGCTAAAATCGACAGGGCGTACCTCTCGAATTCCCGTTTGCAAGCATTTACAAAGTACAACATATCGAAAGCCGTCACGCTGTGACAATCCGTGTCACAGATGCGGCGAGCTCTCTGTCCGTACCTGAGCGGGAGGTTGTGGTGGCCGGAGAAGGCGGCCGAGACCGGCCCCTCGCCCGCGCCCGGGGCGCTCGTCGGGGGCGGCGGCGGCAGCGGCGCGCTCAGGGTGAAATTCCGGATGGTGTGGAGAGGCGTCAGCGGGGGGGGCCGCGCGGAGCGAGTCCAAGGCGTACGGCGACTTCCGCTCACCCGGAAAGGCGGCCTGGGGGGGGTACGCCCCCATTAGGCCGTAGTCGGCCACCGGCGGGGCTTTTGGCGCCGAGTTGTAGGAGGGCCCCGCGTGATAGGCCGCGGCGCCGCAGGCCAGGTAACCCCCGCCAGGCGGCTCCTGGTACGCGTCGCCCCCGCACGAGTACGAGGCGGGCGGGGCCGGGTGAAGGTGGGCGTGCGCGTAAGGAGGCGCGTACATGTGGCCGGCGTCGGGCTGGCCGTGCGCCATGACGCGGCCCGGGGGAGGCGGCGCGTGAGCGGACCTGGATTTGCGACACACACAAACACGCACAAGACGGGTAAGGCGTTTTTTTTCCGGCCAATGGAAGGGCCCGCTTTCGGCCGATGAAGCGGGTAAGCTTGCGGCCGGCGCCGAAAGCGGGCTTTGATTTGCGCCTCTTGCTCTCGCGGCCCGACGCCAAATGCGCGCTCGGGGAGCTCTCGGCGAAAAGGAGCCCCTCCGCGGCTTTTAAAGAGAACGGCCGACGTCGTGGACCGTACGAGGCCGCGATAAAAGCCCCTCGCGGTGTCCCGGTGCTGCCCGTGCAGCGTGCCTTTGCTACTCTGGCTTTTGCAGCGGAATCGGGGAGAAGAGATTTTGCACCGGTATGTAAATAACAAGGTTTCCTTTTTTCCACTGTAGCGCAGGGGTCTTTCCGTCACCGTGAACCGACCGGTCAGCGCTTGAGATTTTCATCGCGGACCGGCGGCAAATACGAAGCCTACCTAAAATACGAGCTCGCCGTCAACAACAAACTAATGGGAACCCTCAGCTTGTTTCCCTTTTCACCCGGATGCGATGCCGGGAGTCTGCAAAATCCTTTTTGCCGGCTCGTCCGGTCGGTTAACAAAAATGTGCGCTCCCCGTCCTTTTGCGGGCCCTTTTGGCGACAAAGCGGCGCTCAAAGTCATGATTTGGAGAAGGACTCCGGGGATTGCCTGTTAAAAGCTTTCTTTTTTTGGAAGTCGTCGGCGCCTCGCCCGCCTCTCGACGGGACGCCCGTTCCATTTGCCGATGCGCGCCGTCCTTCCTCGCTGCAAAGTGCGATGCCGACAGCGGGGATGACAAAGCAAAGCCGGCGCGTTTGCCGCCATCGCGCCCGATGGACGGGCCGCGGCGAGAAACGCGCGTTAGCTTCCCGCCACCCGAATGATTTAACGGAGCGTATTGATGCTGTCGACGGGGCGTTTTTCTCCTGCTGTTTGTCGACTGGATGCGCGCGTGCTTTTGACTTTTTTACAGTTGCGCGCATACCCCGAGGTTATGTTAACTTCGACCTTTGTTATTTCTTGCCGGCGGGCGGGCTTCCCGACGACGTCGCGAAGGCGGCCACGCGCCGCTTCCAGCCGACGAGACCGCAAAAAGTCACCTTTCGTAAGAAATGTAATTGCCGTTGCGCCAAAGGTAAGATTTCACCCTTTTCTATATTTACCGCAACTGCGGAAAGTTCACTAGCGCTAACGGGCAACCTATGACATTTGCGAGCCTTTCCATGACTCGGCCTGGACTCCCATCGCGCAAAAGTCGCAATACTCTAATTATGACGTAAAAATATTCCCGTTTCAATTTCGTGAGTATCTAAATATACTGTTACTTTTGCTATCGTTGCATTTTGACCATTTTTGTACATAAAGGGGGCGGCCTCCCAAAAGAAACGGTTCTCCAAGCGAAAGTTTTCAACGCGTATAATGATGTAACCATGATTTTACGCGACTGCTGCCCGATCGATTCGGAATAAGTCGAGCCCCCTTTGAAGAAGCGCTTTCCGGGTTTAAAACGGAGGCCCGGATTTTGGAGAGAGGCGAGCGAGGCTTTCACAGGCGCGCCAGCCGGCCTGCGCCGTCGGGCTTTTCAACGCCCACGCCTCCAAAAATGTCGCCGGCTCGCCATTGTGGCCGCCCACCCGCCGCCAGATGGGGGCTCGGCCAGCGCGCGCATTCTGCCGGCTCAAAGCCTCCCCCGCAAACGCGGCCGCGCTCCCCGTGGAGCCCCGAGTGTGCGCGCCCGCCCCGCCCCGCCCCGCCCCGCCCGGCCCACGCCCACGCGCGCCTCTGTGCGCCGGGCTCCGGGGGCGTTGGCTTTTTGTGCTCGGAGGCCGGGGCGTCAGCCGGGGGTCCGGCGGCCGGGCGCCGATTAATCATCTGTCAGCGGCGCTTTGGGCGACGACGGATCTTTGCCTGGGCCCGAGCCGCCCCGGCCGACCTTTCGCCTCTCGCGCGGGCCCGTCCGTTCCCGGGAGACGGAACGCGGAAAGCCGCCGTGTATTTGTCCCGTCCCGGCGAGCCTCGGTCCCGATCGCCGGCGCCGTTCTTGTCTTTTGGCTTCCGGCCCGTTTTGATCCGGTCCAATCGCATCTCCGTTGCGTAGAGCCTCGCTTGCAAACTATCGTTTGCCGCTTCAAATTCTGATTGCTCTCGTCATTGATTAGTCTATTGATTTTTTTTTTTTTTTTTTTTCCCCAGTCCCTTGTCAAATGCAACGCTCGTTTAGGGCTAGGTAATGGTCTGGCAAGTGCCAAGATGGAAAGATAAGGCAAAACGCATGCAGATAGGAACATATAAATAAACATATAAACGCGCAAGCAAACATGGATTGCGATTCACTTCCTGTTTTGATAACGCTACTCCCAAAAATGTTCAATGTACTTCTTGTTTTGGGTGAACACTAAGCTCTAGCGATTCTTGTATTGGTCAGAATTTTGACGGCACTATTTGCGGTCCAAAGTTTGCGGAGCGCCGCTACGCCTCTCCATAGGAAACAGGAAAGACGACGCGCGCGAGCGATGTCCGACGTCACAAAGGCATTCTGCCCTTACTTTGACGCTTTCCCGAACGAAGCCAGCTTTTCGCCCGGCTTGGATTTCGCCACATTGCACAATTGCAAAGGTGTGGGTGCAAACTACTGATTTATTTAGGTGTTTCTTTGAACTTTTCTTTGAACTTGGACGTTCTTCTGAAAAGTGTTCTCGCTAGTCTCAAGTCCCTGAAAAGATTCTCAAATCCCAGCGGAACGCCTGGTTTTTGCGCTCGTCCACCCTTTCGGTCTCAAATACAAAGTGGGCGGCTGAATTGCGCGCGTCACGGTCGGACTGGGATCCGCGCCTCCGAGAACTTTGGATTGAATTCCCTTTGGAACTTCATCTCCATGAACAAAAAAATCAGCGCGCCGGTTCTTTGTTTGTTTCTCGGATTATGCGGCAGGAGGAGAATTTTAGAACGTCCTCTCTGATCACTTCGGCCTCCTTGAGGCAAATCAACCAAAAGTCCAATCCACTTATCCGAAGCAAAGTGGATCCGGACGAGCTTTTCGTTCGATCGCTTCGATCTGGGCCTTTGAGGAGAATTTGAGCGCGCTTCGGGGCCACGCGACGCATCCGACTCACCTCGGCGGCGCTCCTCTTCCCCTTCCCGGTCTCGTCGCGGCGGGCGTCCGGAGGATCTGGCGAGCCGACGCGCGGCGGGAGAAGCACAAAGAGAGCGGCGAGGACGCGCGGACGAGGAAGGCCACGCGGGAGGAGCCGGAGGGCGGGCCCGCCGCAAAGTCGCCGGTCATCGTCGCCCGGGGCCGAGCGGGCCGCGGCCACAAAGGGCCCGGAGGAAGAAGGGGAGGCGGAGCCGTGGGAGGAGGGGCGCGGGGACCCCCATCTCCATGGCGCCGCCGACGCCCGCCCCGAAAAAAGTGCCCAGAGTCGCCGAGGAGCTTTTGGCTCGGCCGTTTCCCTCGGGGTCCGAAAAGGGGATGTTCCAAAGCGGCGGGTCGCCGCTCCGGTCGGGAAGCCCTCTTTAAAAACGCTCCTCAACCCACGTCCGATCCAAAGACAGAAGTGTCCGTGGCGAGCTTGAATGTTCCGGCGCGTTGCGGAAACGTTTGGGGAGCGGCCTCTGGAGGTTTCCCGCTCCGGCGGTCCGGACGGGGCTGAGACGGGCCCGGAAGAAGTGAAGAAGCGACGGCGAGCGCCAGATGACTCGTTTCCCACTTTCAAAAAGCTCGTGAAACGCGCGGCCGGGACTTTTGCGCTTGGCGTCGGTCCGTCTTAGACGAGCTCAGGCCCGCCCGCTTCCGGATGTTGGCCGCGGCGGACGGCTTTTGCTTTGCGTCGTCCGCTTCAACAATCGGCCACGAGTACACTCTGCTACAGCGCGTGCAATCCGGGGCCCGATTCATCCCGGTTTTTGTTTTTTTGAAATATTATCAGCCACGGATGTACGCTGATTTTTTTTGTTTGTTCCGCTGACTTCCTACACGTCACGGGAGGAAAAGGCAGGGGGCTCGGCCATCTTGGCTCAATTATTTATTTATTTTTGCGGGGGGTAGCCGTTGGATTTTCCCCCGAAACGAATGCGTACGATCGGCAATCTGGACATTCCCGATTCGTCATCAATCGATCGTCCGACCCGCTGGGAGTTCATACTCGTACTCGTTACGACATTCGTGCCTAGTAAGAATTTTGACTGTAGCGAGAAAGCTGTTTGAATGTGAACCTGGTGAAAGGGAGCGTGTCGTCCGGAGCGCCCCTTTCAAAAGTTGGGAGAGGGCGAAAAACAATTCCGAGGGTGGGTCTCGGAGTCGCGCTTAGCGGGGCTTTTCCCCCACGTGGATCAGCAAGCGAGTGTAGAGCGGGCGGCGCTCTCTGGCCAGCACTTTGTAAGTCAGAGAGTTGAGGCCGTCCCAGCGCCAGCTCGTCTCCGTCTCATTCAGGAGCTCCAGGCTGCAAACGCTTTGACGTCAGCGGCCAAACGGCCGGCCGGCCGGCCGGGCGGCAGGAGGGGGTCACTCACTTGCGCGGGTTTTCCTCGTTGCGAGGGTCCCGCGGATGCTTGATCATTTTGTAGCGGGCGACGGCCGCCGGGGGGCGCGCCACCGTCATGCCGGACAGGCCCGCTCTGGACAAAGCAAACATCCGGTCTCGCCGAAAGCTCTCGCGGCCGCATCCCGGTCAAACGGCCGGGCCGCTCCGCAATCCAGGGACGTTTTAGGTCCCGCCCGCCCGCCCGCCCGCCCGCCCGCCGAATGTGAAACCGAAACATGCAGTTTGGGGGCAAACGTGCGTGTCCCCCTAAACCAAGGGAAAAGAATTCTCGAAAATGAACTCAATAAGTCTGGAGTACCCCCTGAAATGCTATTTTTTTCTTGTCCCGCCCACGACCAAATTCAATCGCAATCGGAATGGACATTTGCTTTCCTTTGGCCTAAAGGTAACGTTTCAAACGTGTTACCTGCAACCCTGTCGCCATAAGCTTTTTGCCATGGTAGAGGAAGAAGAAAACGCCCCACAAATAGGAATGTCTCTCTCCACGGCACGCAAACCTGTTGTGCACTACTCGCAATAGGACAGTATTTTCTTTCTTTTTCTTCTTAAGTAATTAGTCCTCTTGGTCAGCAGTACCAGCCAGCTAACCAGATAGTGTCTCCTCCTAGGAAAAAGCCCACATTAGCGCAGATTTGCGACCTTCTTATTGTGATTAGAGCAAACGCGTTTGTTCATCAATTCATATCGTCAAATGATACTGATGTAGCAGAAAATCACAAGGTCTACTTTTCAAGAATTTGGGAAGCAAAATGTCCTCCGCTTCTGGAATGACCCAACTATCACATTAGCATCTTTTCACACGCTCCGTTGCCTCGGGATCATTTACACCTTAGCGCCGAGCGAAAAAGAAAGACGAAAAGACGGATAAACGACACGATGGTTTTTGCGTCAACTCGTTCCGCTTCAAGGAGGAAAGTCCGACGGGCGGCGACCAACGGACCCGTCGAGAGAACGGACGGCTACGCCCCCGAAGGCCCGCCGCAAACGCCGCCGGGCCCGGAAGCGTCGGCGGACGGCGTCTCGCAAGGTTAGGCGGGAAGACGGGGACGACGGGCGCGGCCCTTGCGGGGACTCTTACCTTTTCCACAAGTCGTCGTCCTCTTGCCCCCAGCCCCAATACTGGTTGGAGAAGCCGTTCATCTTCCTGTACTGCTCCGGAGTCACTGCGATCACGCCGCCAAAATAGCCGGAGTACGGCAGCCTGCCAGGGGGACGCGGGCGAGGCAAATCGGTCGGTCCGGCCGCTTAGCCCCGCCGGCGCCTATCCCGGCTGACTTGGGACAACAGCCCATCGCGGGGCACAAAGAGACGGACAACCATTCGCGCGGCCGATCGCGCCTAAGGACAAGAAACCGCGCGCGCGCGGGAGGGAGGAGAGAACCCGCGCGGGCTTGGGGGGAACATGCCAACCCCGCACGGGAAGGCCTGCCGGATTGGAACTCGGGCGCCCGAACCGCGAGGCGGCGAGCCGCCCGCCTCATAAGTGAATATCGGCCTCATAAGCGTCCCTCATGATACCTCATAAGTGTCCCTCCTCGGCCTCCTCGAAGATGGAGGTCGGCCCCCAGAAAGACGAGGATTTGTCTCCTAAGCACATGGGTCGACTTCATATAGTCTATAACGCGCCGGCCTGGGATTTCTTCGGGTTTCGCGCCCGCATTCCAAAAACGTGCGGGGTAGCTCTTTCGGTCGCCGCGGGGGGAGTTTGCGCGCGCGAACGCTTGTTTGCCTTTGTGTGCCCCGCGCACTTTGACTGCCGCCGCCGACCTCCGGCGCGCCCGCCACCTTCCCGGGGAGAACGGACGGACGCACGGGAAAAGCTGGCGTCCACCTGTAATCAAACTTGTCGATGGCCACGGCCAGGTGTTTGGGCCGGCGCGGGTCGCAGGCGTAAGTGTTGCGGTCGTCCTCGGCCAGCAGGTCCACATCGTGGATGACCACGCAGCCCCACTCTTCGTCCCGGAGAACTTCGGCCACGCCGGCGTTCAGCAGTCTGCCTTTGTTGAAGGTGGCGTCCCCCCACTGGAAGGCCGCGGGGAGAGCTCGTCGACATTTCCGGGGACGGGGAACGGGAGCCCGGTGAGCCCAAGCCCAAAGAAGCGGGAGGGACCCGCGATCCTCACCTGCTCCGCCACGTAGATCCTGTAGCGGATCTGTTGCCTCTGCAGGAAGGGATGGAGGTGGGCCAGGAGCGCGCGGAGGTGCGTCGCCCGCTTCCGGAAGGGCACCAGCACGGCGGCGTGGTGCCGGGCGCCGCAGTCCGGCGGACGGTAGGATCCGCCCGGCCGTACCCGGGGGCTCCGCTCGGCGATGGCCTCCAAAGTGGGCGGCGAGGCGGAGAGATTGACGGGCCGGCGTCCGGCTGGAAGGGAAGGCCGAGCTTTGGAGCGCCTTGGGAGCCGCCCGCCCTTTTTTCCGCGTCCTCACCCAGAAGCGGGGACACCGGCCGGCAGCCGGCCTGCCCGGGAGGCCTCGGCAAGACGGCGTAGCAAAAGAGGAAGGCCGCGGTCGTGGCAGCCAGCGCCGGCAGCAAGGCCGGAGCGCGGGGGGACCTCCCGAGGCACCGCGAGCGTTCCATCGTCCGGCGGACCTGCGGCGGCCGGACGTTATCAAAAAAACCATGGAACCGAGCCCCGACGGGCTCCGGTCCACCCGGCCGCCCGAGATGCTTTCGTCTTTCGTCTTCATCGGATGGGCGGCGCCTCGTCCAAGTACGCTAGTTTGCTTTGTGTCCCAAATGATGCCAGTTTATAAAGGAAAACGTTTGCGCTTTATCCGTGACGTGTAATGCGCTGCGACGCCACAAGTAGTCTGCCTTCACCTTTCTGTCTTTTTACTGTTGTTTATCAAATAAAGTTCAAGTGGAATGAAAAGGATGGTTTCCAGCATTTTGTTTTTCTGTCATTTGCCCGCCGCCCACCAAACATCCTGTTTTTAAAAAGGTAAGCTACGATATTGTGACAATATTTCGAGCTCGGAACAAATGAGGCCGTTTGCGCGCGTTACAAACGGGATTCGCCAAAAGGACGATTCGAGGCCTTGCAAAAAAACGATTGCGCTCCTCTACGGTATCGCTCGTACGCCTTTCGTGGCCATCTCGCGTTTTACGCGGAGGCGCGTGGCACGCCGGCCCTTTCAAAGGCGCTTTAGAAACAAAATGCGGAAAAGACCGCCATTTTCCATGTTTTGCTTGTTTTTGGGCGTTTTCCAAACGCCGTCGGCAGCGATTGAAGCGGAACGACTCCGGAGTTGGCCGAGCTCCTCCGAACGATCGAAACCTTACCGAAACGGTAAAATTTTTTTTAAAAAAGGCAAAAGAGAGTTGCCGCTTACCGAGACGTCGGAGGCGAAAGCTTGGGCCGCGTGGGGCGACGGCGGCCGTCTGCTTTCGGCGGGAGGAGCCGTGGGCCCGGCGGCTTCCCGATCAAAGGCTTCTCCCCGCGCGTGTTTTTGACTAGCTAAACAAAAAAGTTTGAAGCCGGGTGTGGCGAGTCCCCCTCGGGAGCTCCCTCGGCGCAGGCTAATTCCCATTTGCCTTTTTCTTCTCATCTTTACAAAGATTTTCCAGTGGGTTGGAATGGCATGGTGCCCGCCCGCCCGCCCGCGTGCGCGCGTGCGTGCCGGCCGGCCTTTTCTTTTGATACATTTGCATGTGGGTTGCATTGGAATGCCAGTGCGCGTGTGCGCGCGTGCGCGCGCGTGGGATTCAACCGTTCGAAGCGCAGGCACCAAGCTGCTGTCCTCCAAATCAACCAACCGCCGAGTCAAATCGTTTGGCTGTTTTGGAGCTGATTTAGTCGGCCGCCGTTGACATGGGAACATCGAGGAAGGACGGGACATTTACCCCAAAAGATATATATTGGAGTTCTTTGAATTTGATATGGGATCGCCATGGTATTCGCGACTCTTCAACGAAGCAACCGAATCGCGCGGTCGAATAACGGGGCCCGAGCAGCCGACGTTCCGAATCCGCAGTATTGAATAGCCGTTTATTTTCTCTGGCAAAAGTAAAATTACTCAAAACAAAACAGCCTTGAAATATGTATATGTATGGATAGGGCGGATTGGGCCCTTGAACATTTTGAGTGGTTGAAAGTAAAAATGTGTATTTTTTTGGTGATGTACTGAGCTTTTCAAAAGCAGCCCAGCTTGAGTGATAATAAGGCCACAGGTTGGTGAAAGATCCACTGAAAAAGTGAAAAATGTGTAAAAAAAAAAAAAAAAAAATGGCGACGTTTAAAAAGGATGGAAAGCCCCCGGGACTCGTTCATGTAATTGGATCACGTTGGTTTCATCGCATCGTATATCGCCCGCCTCAATCCAAGAAAATAGAATGGGGCTAACTACACTCAAGCAAAATGATGCATCTATTGCGCATGTGTGTGCTAAATCTTTATTTTTCGTTTGAGTCGCTTTGCGTTATAAGGTGGCGGGTAGCTCTGCGCTACCGGAAACGCTTTACTTTGAAAACCGGAGGAAAGCCGGAAGCGCGACGCCGCGTTTTTTCTGCTAACTTTGCGTCCGTAGTTCGCTCACTCACCGTGACGTCACGCGGGCTGCCGCGGGACTCCAGCGCGTTCGCGTCCGCTCGATTCCGCGCGCGCGCGCGCTTCCTGCGATTTGCGAGCGTGCGCGCGGACGCGGAAGGTAAGCGCGTTCACGGTCGGTTCACTTTTTTTTTTTTTTTTTTGCCCTGCGATCAATCGCTCGATCGATTGACGTGCGCCGGCTAGCTTTCATAGCTAGCCAGTTAGCCGGCTAGCGTTTGCGGCTGGAGCACAGATTGACCTGTTACGCGCGCGTGACGTCATTGAAACGAGTTCTCAACATTTGGAATGGCGTCACTTGTATGTGACGCGCCCGCTCTCCCGTTGGCTGACAGTCCGTCGTTTTTTTTGGTTTGGTTTTGTTTTTTAATAAAAAAAAACATCCACTTTTATTTTGAATAAAATTTGCGCGCGCGCGCGCGCAGGCACACGCGCAAATTGTTACTTAATCAGTTACTCATACGGGAATCTGAACCTCAACGCATAAAAATGCTCCATCAGCTTTTATTTTCTTCGTGAGTGCATGTGCTCTACCTATGTAGGAATCGAATGCCTTTTCTTTGGGTTTTAGAGCCAGCATGTTTTCCTTTGTGGATCAATTGGATCAATAACAGGCGTCTCCCATCGTGCTATTTCTTTGGCATTGAGTCTACTGTTTCAATAAATCTATGAATAAGCTATTTATGAGGAAAGCCTTTTTTAAATGCGGAGACTCAATGGCCCATTCTATGAAAGTTGTGTCAGAAAAGGCGCTTTGTCAATCTTGCAGTCATGCAGCAAAGGTTGCGCTCGGGCGGGTCGGCCTCGCCGCCGCGCCGCGGCCCAGACGCCCGCGCCGAGCGCCCGCAGCGGTGCGCCGGCTTCGGCATCGCCGGCTTCGGCATCGCCGGGAAGCCCCCGGCCGGCCGGGGGCCGCCGCGGGACGCCCCCCGGCGCTCGCTCAGCGACGGCGGGGACCCCGCCCGCTCCCTCGTCTCCAGGAGGAGGACCCGGAGCGCGGGCCCGCCGGACGAGGAGGACGGGGCGTTCCGTCCGGGCCGGGGTCGGGACGGCGGGTCGGACCGGGACGGCGGCCCGCACCGGGACGGCGGCCCGCACCGGGACGGCGAGCCGGCGGGTGAGGCCACGTCTCCTTCTTGGCTCGTCTCGGACAGCGCGTTTTGCTCCACGCCGTCCTAATCTCCTTTCCCGACGCTGCGGCAAAAAAGACACGCGTCATGGACTCCTTTCCAAATACCGGCCGCCCCAAACATCCTTTTTGGGGGACGTCTGAGTAGCCCGGCCGGTACGGCTCGGGACAGCGTTTCAAACTGCCGCTGATGATTCGGCTCGGCTTTTTACCTCAACCTCGGGACGAAAAGCTTTGGACGTCCCCGGCCGATTCAGTGACGCCGACGCGGAACGCCCTTCCCATTAACGGCGCTCTTTTGCCATCGTAAACTCGGTAAAAACTCTGGCCCGCTTACGCTCAAACCGGCGACGAAAAGGAAAAACGGCGGCGCTCGCAACGTGGCGAATCCGAACGGATCGCCGCAAATTATCGCCACTTACGGAAGACTTTTGCAAAAGATTCTTTTGTTACGCTCTTGCTCTCGACGGGCGCTAGTCCCAAGGTTTTAAAAGAGGAGAATTGGACGGGGAGCGAGCCGGATAGCAGATAGCGGAGGGTTATTTGGCTCATGGAAGGGCCCCCCCGCCTTTGCAGGCGGCGGTCGGGGGACGGGCGACGGGCTCCGGCGCCGGCTGGCGCGCGTCCGGACGGAGCTGGCGCAGGCCGACACGCGGCTGCTGTGCGAGCGGGCGCACTCGCGGCGCCTGTCCCGCCAGAGGCAGGAAGCGGCGGAGAAGGAGCGCTCGCTGAGCCGGCAGGTGGACGCGGCGGCGGCGGTGATCGCCGGCCTCAAGGAGCGGATCGACGCCTCGGAAAACGAGCTGGAGCGACGCCAAAGGTTCCGAGCGCGCCGGCGTCTGCGTCGGGGGCGTCCCGACCTTTGCCGTCCGCGCTTTGACCCCCGGGGCCGGCCCGAATCCCGACCCGTGTTTCCGATGGCGGCCGTCCCGCCCGAGTGCTTGCAAACGCGCGCGATTTTTCGCCGGCCGGGGGTTAAAGGTCGCTCTCGGCAAATTGCGGCAAACGGCCGCCGTTCGGACTCCCCCGCCGCGCGTTTTTACATCGCCGTGACGAAGAAGGGCCTCAGGCAGGTGCTGAGCATCCAGAGCTTTCTGGAGACGGCGGCGCGGCGGGAGACCAGCGGCAAAGTCCGGATCCGCCTCTTCATCGAGAACCTGCTGAGGCGCATCGCGCTGGCCGAGGGCCTCCTGGAGGACTACCAGGTGCCGGCGCCGGCGCCCCCGCGCCCGTCCCGGTCTCACCCGCGCGCGCGCGTCCTCTCTCCTCAGCGGCGGCGGGCGCCGACCCCGGAGGGCGGCGCGGGCGCCCAGACGTCGGCGCGCCTCTGCCGCTGTCCCCGCAGGTGGGCGGGCCGGCGCCCGGACGGCCCCGGGCCCCGCACGGCCAGCCAGGAGCGCCTGGCGCGCTCCTCGCGCCTCTTCTGCCGCCCCGAGCACCGGGACGACATGTGGAAGCTCCAGCGCCGGCGCTCGGCCGGCCACGAGGCCTGACGCCGCCGTTCGCTCGCGGTTACGAGACGCGCCGGGCCCGTTTCCTACTCGCCGTCCGAAAAGAAGGCGATTTGTTTCCAGACAAATCGACTCTGGACAAGTGACTATTTTACCCGATCGCCGTTTACGAAATGGTGTTTACCATGACGGCCGCGTACATGTCAAAGGATGTTTCTCGGCGCGAAGGCGATCGTATTTTTGTCGTGATGAAATATTAGTAGCGATAGGACCGGACGTGGATTGCGCCGTCCTAAATGTTAGCGAATTTGCCGTTTTCCCCCTTTTCCACATTTATGAGTTTAGTTTCCGAACGGCGCTTGCCGAACGGTTTTGTACTCGTCGTTGCCGCCCGTTTTCTTCCTTTTCCAGATCGGTGAGTTTAGCTTCCGAGTCGAATTTGTTCGAATTTGTTCTGTCACGACGCAGTCGCTGAACGGTTTTGCGTTCGTCAGCGCCGCCTGTTTGCCACGGCGTTATATTTGCGCCGCAATTACGAGCGCGCGGAAAAAAAAATCGAGCGGAGAAAATCAAACTGAGCGAGCGAAAACAGATTTTGAGCGCAAGAAAAAAAACTATTGAGAGCGTAGTGATAAGAGTTTGAGCGCGCGCCGATGGAGTTTGAACGCAGAAAAAGAAATCGCTGGCTCCAAATTGCTTTTTGCTCGGGCGGGATAGCCCTCTCTCGCTCAACATCTCGCTCTCGCTCGCGATACTCCTCTCTCCCTCGCTCAACATCGCGTCTGCTCAACATCTCGCTCTCGCCGTCCTCTGCGCTCGCTCGGTTCTGCTCACGCGTTACGTTTGTGCCACAAAACAGCCAATCAGAGCTTGTAAAAGCACATTGATTGACAGCTCGCTATCCAATTGCTTGTTGTCTTCACCCGGAAGGAGCAAACGAGAGTGCGTCACATCGACTTGGGCGGGAGGAGGCGGGTTTATATGATTAAAGTACAAAAACTAACAAGGTATTTCTGTCAAATGATACAATACAGTCATAATAATAATATTAAAGTAATTCTCCAGCCCAAGTCCGTGTTGACGTACTCTCGTTTGCCCTTTCCGGGTGAACACGGGGCAAACGAGGTGTGCGTCAACGGATAGCGTACAAGCAATCTCATTGGATACTAAGCTGTCAATCAAAGTGCTTTTACAAGCTCTGATTGGCCGGTTTTGCGGCACAAACGTAACGCGTGAGCGGAACCGAGCGAGCGCAGAGGACGGCGAGAGCGAGATGTTGAGCAAACGCGATGGAGGGAGGAGTATCGCGAGCGAGAGCGAGATGTTGAGCGCGAGAAGGCTATTGCGAGCGAGCGAAAAGGAATTTTGAGCGAGAAAGTTCATTTCAGTAACTTTTTCTGCGCTCAAAATCTGTTTTCGCTCGCTCAGTTTGATTTTCATCGCTCATTTTTTTCCCCGCGCGCTCGTAATTGTGGCACAAATATTATGCCGGCTTTGAACAAAAAAAGGGAGAGACACCAAGGTTCCTCGTACCGATGTTTTACTGACTGCACTTGTTTGCAACAGTTCACGCCGTAGAACTGACACGTACAAAAGAGATGTCAGCTACGGACAACATAATATGTATTTCAACATAAACCAAACTCACACATAGCACTTTGGGCCGCTAAAGATAGACAAAGCTGGAAACGCTTTCCGTCTTCAATGGATATACGCGTGCCGTCGCGTCTGACTTGATGACAGCAGCGTGAAGGGTTTTCCCGGAAGGCCCTTTCGCAACCCTAAATAAACTCTGCTAGCTGACGGATTGAAAATCATCCATAAATTAACACTATTGCTCCGGTGGACTTAGAAATAATATGGAGCCATTTCAACCGAAGTACAAACTATAGAAATCGAACAGAACCAAATTAGGTGATGTTTCAATACAACATTGCCCTCTTCCGGCGAATGCACGGAAACGCCACAAATATAACGCCATCGTTTGCGACGCTTCCAAGTGACGGCGTCCACCTTGCTCTCCCAATTTTGTCCGCTGGAGGGCGAACTAATCATTTGGCCGTTGCTGAGCGTCGGGAAGGAAACCGAAACGCTGACGAGCCGCTGCTCCGCCTTTCAACATCGTCAAGGAATAATAAAAAAAGTAGTCATGTCAAAAGCTTTTTTCATGGGTTTTTTTTTTCAAACGATCCATAGTAAGGCTTTTTTTTTTCGCAAAACGCCCACGTATATTAGGGACATCTAAATATATTTCTTTTTGTCGGCCTTTTGGCCCATTTAAGCCTATGGTAGGGTTTTTTCCCCAAAAACCTATAGCAAGGCTTCTTTTCATGTGTATATATATATATATATATATATATATATATATATATATATATATATATATATATATATAAGGTTATTTTTAATGTGCATAAAACAATCATGCATAGTAAGGTTTTTTTTGAGGTGCAAAAAAACGACCGTAAAGGTTTTAAAACGACCGTGTATAGTAAGGCCTTTTTGGGTGATAAAAAAAACACTTTTGTATAGTAAGGCTATTTTTAATGTGCATAAACAATCATGCATAGTAAGGCTTTTTTTCGAAAAAAAAAAAAACAAAAACATAGGAAAACGTTCAAAAAACGACCATGTATCGTAAGGCTTTTTTTTCATGTTCAAAAACCGACCATGTCCAGTGCGGCTTTTTTTCCTCACAAAACAAAACATGTACCGTAGTTCTCATTTCTCAGGAAAGACGCAAGGCCGGACAGGCATCAAAAATAGGAGGCGACGCCAGCGTGCGCTTTGTCATTTGTTCTAGAAGCTTTATTGGTGGATAATGTTTACATGTCACAAGGCATTCCACAAACTTTTTTTCTGGTCACAATTTGAAACAAATGCTGGAAGGTCCACATCGAATAGGGCGTTTCTCGTCCCGGACTCGATCTGGCCTAGGACGCAAATTACGCGGCGGGCGGATCAACGCGGCGCGCGAACGCCCGCCCGCCCGCCCTTCTTCCGTCGCTACGCGGCCAGCATGACACCAACGTTTTCTACAAAGATGAGCCTAGTGAGTTACAAGCCGCGAAATGACGACCATGGAAATGATGAGGACGTCGGCAAACGCTCCGAGCCCCGCCCACTAAACAAACATCCTCCGACCGCCGATGGGGGGGGGGGGGGGGAGAAGCCGGCTGGAGGGAGGGGAGAAAAAAACTAAACCTGTCTATCTACTGCACTCTCTGGCACTTTCTTACAATTCTTTTTTTTTCGTATGTATTTATTTTTAAATAAACAAGAGGTGGCACAAAGCAACAACCTTTTTCTGTCTTCTTCCGGAAAAGCCCAACAGTTGACAAGCGAAAAAAAAAAGGTAAAGCGGGAAGGGCGACACAACTTAGCCCGACCCACACGGACACAAAGCCCCGCCCTTTTGTGGCCGGCCTCCTCCCCGCACGTTCCCGCCTCTCCTTGCGGTCACTCGGCTTTACGTTTCATCCCGGGAACTTTGGCCTGGATCCTGGAAGACAAAAACAGTCGTGGCGACCGACGATCGCGTCGAAAGCCTCGGCGACAGAAGCCGAGAAGCGGTCGTGGGCGTGCGAGACGGCGACGCGTCGTGCGCGAAGACGGGCCGGCGCGCCCGTGCCTTTGGAGCCGGTCAGTTGCGCGCGCCCTTCAACTTTTCATCTTGACGTTTCGTCCGCACCTTGCCACTTCAGCGACCACGCGGGAAGCGTGACCCCAAATTCAACTTAGCAAAACAAATCAATTTCGCTCCTGTTGTAAACGATTCGAAAGTAAAAAACGTACAAATTAAAGGTCCTAAAAAGCTCTCACCAACACGGCAGCACCATCTCCTGGTCAACTGTTAATATTTTCTTGACATATTTTCATTATGACGACCAAATGCCATTTTAATATGTACATATTTTGATTATGACGACCAAATGTCATTTTAATATGTATTTGTTACCGTTCCGATGAATTTTAGGAGCGTTTTTGGGCGCCACTACCTAGGCAACGCGCGGGTCGCAAAACGACTTGGGGAACAACCCAATTTCCTGCGAGTGCATTCGAGTTGCTTGTGCAGAAAACTCCTCCAAATCGCACAAGGAAGCGCGGCGCGACTGGATGGGCGCCCGCCGCCCGCTTTCGGAGCTTCGCCCGCCGCCCGCTTTCGGAGCTTCGCCCGCCTTACTTGGCCACGACGTCTTTGATGTGGTTGTTGACCAGCGCCAGGTAGCGATCAATCTGGGCCTGCGAGGAGACGAGCTTGAGACGGAGGCGGGGAGGGGCGGGGCGGGGCGGGCGGGGCGTCCTACCTGGTGCTTCTCGTAGACGACGGGGCAGCTGAAGGCTCCGATGAGGGCTAAAGGCAAAAAGGGGACTTTTAACCGGGCGAGGGGGGCGGCGGCGCCGCGCGCGGGCTCACCCAGGATGAGCAGCGTGAGTCCGTTGAAGAGCGCGCCCACGTAGGTCAGGATCCACATGAGCGCGGCGAACTGCAAAGGCAGAGCGGGACCCATCTTAGGCTCGGGCGCCGGCGGCCCCGAAAGCGCTTTGGGCGGGCGGGCGCACCTTGATGGAGTCCACCAGGTCCTCCACCAGGAAGAGGCGGCGGAGCTCGGCCACCGTCTTGTTGATTTTCTCCAGGAGGACGTCGCTGTACTTGTGCGCCGCGTCCTGGGGCAGCGCCACCTCGCGCTCCAGGTACTGCCTGCGCCCGCCCACGCACGCGCATTGAGGCGCGGGAGCGGAGCCCGGCAGGGCCGCTCCCCCGCCCCTTTTCAGCTCCTCTCCCCCCGGCGCGCCAGATTCAAACCGGGAGCTCGTTGGCTTGAAAACGCATCAAACGTTTGAACGGGCGCGTCGGGGGAGAGACGACGGCGGGCGGGCGGGCGGGCGGGCGGCCCTCCGAAACCCGGCCGCGCACCAAGTAAGAAAGGGGCTCGGGGTCGACGGCGTTTTCTAATCCCAAACGTCCCGAGCGCTAACGGGATATATCGGCGAGGTTTGGAGGCGGCGGACTGACTTGAAGGGGTGGCCCTCGTCCGACTTGCGGACGGCCTGCAGGACGCCCTTGTAGATGCGGAAGCAGACGGTGACGGAGAGCAGCGCCAGGCCCACGTAGGAGCAGACGCTGACGATGCTGCAGGCCGTCAGCGAGAGCAGCAGCAGCAGCGCCGCGCCGAAGGCCGCGCCCGTGGTCTTGGCGTCGCGCCAGTACAGCAGATCCAGCACTGGGGACCCCCACAACACAAGGCAGGCGCGTCGGCGCGAGGACTGGCTTCCGTTTCGCTTTCCAATCCATCAAAAGACGGCGCGCCGCGACGCTCGCCGAAAAGAAGCGACAACGAGCAAACGGGCGCCTCTGTGAAAGGTGGTGATTGTTGGCAATGGCAATGAAAAGTGGGAATCGGACCGGTTGGTAGGTGTGGAAAACTCCGGTCTCGACGTCACCGCCAACAGCCGACGTCACCGCCAACAGCCGACGTCACCGCGGGACGTTCGAAACACTTCGGAGCCCGCACGTCATGGAAGGGTTTCTTTTTTGGATTTGGACCGTGAGACGAAGGGACGAGCGATCGGCGGCCGCCGAAGTGACGAGGCGAGACGAAAAGAGGCGGGACCGCGCTCCAAATGCGGCCGCTTGGCTACATATGGTCTCAGGCGGGCTCGCGCCCGCCGGAGCTCGGCCTAAAAATAGAATCGGGTCCGCGTCGGCCGCCGATCCCCTCGGTGCGCCGCTGCCGCCGGTCGATCGGCCGCCGAGGTCGGCCGCGACCTCCGCGGAGGAGCCCCCCGCTCGGAGGTCGCGGCGGACGCCGAGCGAGCGAGCGGAGAGGAGAGGCGGTCCGCCGGCCGGCCGGCCAGCGTTCGGACAACCAAGCCCCCTCCGCCGGCCGGAAAACCGCCTCGCCGTCCCTTCCGCTCACCCTCCCCCGGGCCTCGCGAAGCAGCCGCCGCAACAAAAACAAACAAAAAAAAGACGCAGGGCAAATAAGAAAGTAAACAGGCGACGCCTGGACTGACCCCGCTCGGCGTCCATGTTGAAGCTCGGCGGAAACACGCAGCTGCGGCCCCGGGGCGAGGCTCCGCCCACTGAAGCCGCCTTGGCGTCCGCGCATGCGCACCACTCGAACCGACACCCGCAACCGGAAAAAGGGCGTCGCGATCTTTCCAACGTCTCCAGTACGTGCGATTGAGGTTATGTTGTAGAGTTTTTGGGTTTTTTAGGATTACTATACTTCACATCCAAAAGGACCATTCTAAAGTATGTGCAGGGACAAAACAAAGGGAAGATTCTTTTTCACTCACGCGGGAGTCAACGCCTGATAAAAAACGAAAAAAAAAAGAAAGAAAAGCAGCCACAGAATAGAAGGCATTAAAATGAGAAGGGAGGCAATATGTCAGTCGAGGTCGTCGTTCGAGCTATGCCATGTATCAAAGGCTCTTTGTTCAAAACAAAGAATCAAATGTTATACTATACTTATTTTTTGAAATGATCATTTAGAAATAATTTTCCACCAAAAACATTACAATCAATTATCCAAATTCAAAACAAAATACAAAATAATGTGTCAACGTCAAACAGGTTCATTTCAACGACAGTTTTAACTTTAGAAATGCCTAATGCATATATTTATAGTTACTCAATTATTAAATATTTAAAAAAGACATTTCGATGATTTACATCATGCCGAGGTGCTCTCATTTTAAATGTATTGATAAAATCAGTCAAGTATATCTTCATTATAATCGGAAGATATTTAAATATTCAAAACATATGCATGAAAACATGCAAATCAATAACCTAGTTCTTTACTGACTAAATGAGTTGAATTTTGAATGATTGATGGATCTAAGTGCGCAATATATGCATATGTGAGGAGCGGCTTGTTTTATTCGCGAGGGGATCGCGTCAAAGTCGCGACGTCTCCGGCGGAGTCAATTCCGAGCGCGCCGGAACGGTATTCCGTCCGACCCGTTTATTCATTCCGCTCTTTCGGCATATGGACACGATCGTAAAGTCGGCGGAACACGGATAGTAACCCTAACTCAAACTGCGTCACGGGGAACATCCCAAGCGTCAACACGCGCCCTATGCGGCTGACGGACCCATCTGCTTTGAATGGAGGAAAAAAAAAATGGAATTTGAAGTTACTTTGGCCTTGATTTTAGAGGCCAAAGTGCGTCTTGCATTTGGCAAAGGACGGTATTTTCCAGACAAACTGGTCAGAGTCTCGAGTGGGTCGGCGTCACGGAGTCCCCGCCGGCAGTCAATGAGCTGTGGGCAAAGATCGCCTGGCTACCTCCCGCCTGCCGTCCACCTTTGGACGCGCCGGACAAAGTTCCTCGGCTCCGTGTCGCAACGCTGAGCGCCAAGCGGACGGGAAACTCGCACAAGCGCAAAAGCGTGCAAAAAGTGCAGAGCAAGCGCCCTCTTGAGAGTATGGCAGAGACAGACTGTTGTGAGAGTTAGCGTGAGAGAAAAGACAAAAAGCGGCTTTTGCAAAAGAAGGCATTTCAGGCAGACGCTGACTATACAACGCTCGCCGTGACCCGGCGCAGCGAACGCGGAGAAAAGACAAGTACCCCTTTTCCTTTACGAAGCTAAGCCAGGCCTCCCGCAGAATTCTTTTCAAAGCATCATCGCCACAAAACCAGTGAGAAGACACTCAAACCCGCGACGGACACCGCAGCGGCAAATCCGACAAAACGGCTGGGAATTTGGCCGAAAGAGGCGCGCCCAGCGTCATTTTGACCGCTGAAAAGAAAGGCGGTAGACTCGAGGCGACATGGCAAGCGATATGCGGCCCTACCCCGCCGCCTCCACGCAGCCTGGCTCGCGTCCGCGCGTGCCGTCTCCATGCCGGACGATCACTGCCGCGTATTCGACCGCCGAGCCGGCGGGGAGCAAGAGGTGGGGCGGACCGGGGGGCGGGGGGAACGCCGCAGAGGCCGAACGAGCAGTCAGCCGAGCGTCGGGCGGCGGCACTCTGACGCGGCCGGCCGGCCCCTCCTTTTGCGAGAGAGAGCCTCGCCATTCGCGTTCGCGCGGCCGCCTCCGTCAACGCCTTCAAAGGAGTCTGGGCGCGGGCCACTCCAGACCCGGAGGGTCGGTATCCTTTCTGACCTTTTAGCAGCTTCCTAGCAAGCTCCACGGGAGCTCGAAAATGAGAGCCATCCTTCCAATGCCGGAAAACACGCAGACGCAAGTCAGGGTTTGGCTTTCCAGCTAGGAAAGTGCATCTCTGCATCCCGTCATTAAGTCGGCCGAGATAAACTCCGGCTAACCTCAAAGGCGACCCAATGTAACGCGGGCGAAGCCCACCCCCCAAAAAAGTCCCTTCCCACTATTTTCTCTAATTCCCTGACTGATTCGAGGACAGTCATCACGAGCGCAGCGGTACTTCTACTTAGGAAATGCGTTTGTTCTCCAAGTCATTTCAGAACGTGAATCTTTTAGGAGTAGAGCTGTTTTTTCATGTGAATAGCCTCTGCTTTTCCAAGCCCACCAAACCCTTGAAATGAATAGTCTTAATTTATGAACGCAAACCGGTGACAAATACATATTAGAATTACATTTGTGCATAATAATCAAATGATATGTCAAGACACTTCATACTTTTAAAGCCTTAATCGTTGCAATTGACAATATGAATGCAGTTCACTTGTTTGCTTTGAGATGGTGCTGGAGTGCTGGTATGAGGGGGGGGGGGGGGGGGGGAGAGAGAGAGAGAGAGAGAGAGAGAGAGAGAGAGAGAGAGAGAGAGAGAGAGAGAGAGAGAGACGCCTTTTTGTGGCGTTTCATTTGTCGCTTTTTATTTGCCATTTCCAGTGATCATGGAATCATTTAAGAGTCCAAAGAAGCAATAGTATTTATTTTTGGATTGTTTTGAGCGTGTACATTTACTTAAGTTTAGTATGGGGTCTTGCAAAGTGCTTCCCGTGCCATGTCATTGCGAACGACGTGCTAACAAGGCCAACACAAGACGCGGCAGCCTAAAGCCGACTCACGTTTGTGTTTTAATGTGAACATGTACAACGTTAGCCGTTTTTGATGTTTGTAAGTTCTACGGTGTAAATTGTTGCAGATGAAACGAGTCAAGACGATACAGTGGACGAGCACGTGCAAAAACCTATCGTCTCGTTTGTGAGGAATACGAATGAACGATCGAGCGAAGTGTGGGAAATCCGGTCGTCGTGACGGGTTGCGATAAGGTGTTCTATTCCGGCCATGTCGGCGCGAGCGCGCGCCGGTGTCTCGTGGCGTACGCTAACAACGCGGCCTTTTGTATTTTACGCTTTTGGTAAGAAGAGGCGTTTGTAGGTAGAAGTACCATTGCGCAGCTCGTGTTGCAGTAAGAGGGTAGGGCCACTTGAGGGCAGCAGTCTCCTTGGAAAGCAAGCAGGACCGTCAACTTTCAAAACCGTCGTTGCAAAAGCTCATGTACTACAAGCCGATTGGACAGCAGCTCAGGGTTACACAAAAGCGCAAAGTCCGCCTCGACGCAGTCCGTGACGTTCCACCTTTATCTTCATCTGGTTCGCCCTGCAACCGGACGCCATCTAAACATTTCCAGTACGCGGCTTATCCAGTCACTTTGCATGCAAAAAAGCGCAACCGCATGATGGGAGTCGACTCGAAAAGAAAATCTTTGCTGACGCTTCAGTTCCAACTGAAACCTTGGCAGTGTCTGCCAGCGTCGCAATGCGGGGAGGAAGGCGCGGCTTCCATTAGCACGGGATCCCGCCCGCGCAAAACGCATCTCCAACAAAACATCCGAAAAGACTCGCCCGAGTCCTCCAGAGAACCATGAGTCACCGCTTTGGCAATTTACGCTCGCTTGCGGCAACGCCAAGATACAAACTCCTCCGGAGTCCTGCCACGACTTGCCGAGCGGACGCCACCGATGCGGGGCGAGGCCCGCGGACGACTACGGGGGATTGTCTTGGCGACGTCTCAACCTCCGACCTATTTCGACCAAAATCTTTGCCAGAGAACGAGTCTGCTTCAGTTAGTCCGGTCCTGGAGAGCCGGTATCCCGCATGTTTTCCAAGCTTCTGGTTCAAACCATTAGCGGTGTTTTCAAGCTCCCGCGGAACTCGATGAGCTAATCATTTGAAACGGGCCGTTTGGGGAGAGGAACCTGGAAAACGCGCGAGGATTCCGGCCCACCGGGACAATAAGTAATAAAGTCAGTCGGCGCAAACAAAGTCAGGAAGGGCGAGGCGAACTATGACCTGGAAACACATCTCCTCATTTGAAAAAAAAAAACAAAAAAAACCTACACATTGCAATAGTACTACTATGGTGAACTATGACCTGAAACACATCTCTTTTGAAAAATAAAACAAAACCACACAACAATATAACTGCACTGTATATTTACGAAATTGCAATAATTATGTCATATAGTATTATGACGATTGATTTTTGCATTATGGCTAAGCCAATAATCAAAGACCTAAAAAGTTTTGCTGACGCTACACGTCGACTGCTGTCGCCACCCGGTGGTTTCGGGGCGTCTACGCAAAAAGTTGCCGATGCAAAAATGGGGAGAAAGGCGTGACGAAGCGGGGGCTTTTTAATATGTCCAAAATGGACAAGGTTTCCAATTTTGAATGGCAGTGAATGTGGCCGACATGGGCTAAATTTGACACCTAAAGGGAGTGGCTCTCCACCTCCGGTTTGAAGGCATTAGATGGGACGCCATCTTGAAAGTCACCACGTTTCGACAATCTATGCAATACTTTATTGCCTCCTAGTGCTTTTTTTTATGTTTTTGCTTTGCTATCACGCACCCAAAACATAAAAACGCTCGAGTTGACTCCAAATTTCCCCCAGGGTTCAAAAAACGGATTTTGACGCATTTAGGGCCGATAGCGCCGCTCGGCAGCAAACCGTTTGGGAATCGCGCGCAAGAAGCCTTTTGAAATGAAATCTCGAGCAAATGCGCTTCTGCGTTTGTTGGCTTATTTTTGAGAACGCATTGATGCCCGTTGGGTGTGAATTGAGAGGAGGCGCGCTCGCTATCTTTCGCGCCACATCTGCGGCCGAGCGACTGTCGCCTTTGTGATTAGCGCGGCGCACCAACGGAGCCATTCAGTTTGTTTGGCTGCGGCACAAAAAAAGCATTCGACTCAGCGCGGTTAAGAAATGAGTGCGGGTTAAACCAAGAAAGGGAATGCAAAAAGTGGCGGGGGCATGGAGGTGGTCACGATGGGGCGGGAAAAAAAAAAAAAAAAAAAAAAAGGCTTCCGGCGGGTTGGGAGAAAACAAGGGAGAAGAACAAAAGAGCGAGAATGGGAGTTATGTCGATGAAGATGGAGAGGCCGAGGAAAACGGAACGGGGGCGGGGGGGGAGGATGGTCCGTGGCCAAAGTCGTTCGTTTACCTGCGGGAAGGTCCACGCCGGGCATCTCCAAGAGTCGGCCGCTCCCCGCGCTCTCGGGCGCCGCGGCGGGACGGACGGGCGGCGTCTGGGCCGGCGGCTCGGGGCTGACTTTTTCCAGCTCGGCTTTGCCCTTCTGGGGGGAGGACGGGCTCAGGAGGCGCTGCGAGCTCTCCCCCGGAGAGAGGACGGAAGCCGCCCCTTTCCGCTCAAAGCTGGAATCCTCATCCTCGGGGAGCTCCGGGGCCTTGGGGGGCGCCAACTTGGAAGTATCGAGAGCCTCGAGAAATTCGTCGATGGCTCCCTTGGGCGGCCTCTCGATGAACTCAAATTCCTCGGAGGACACCTCGTGCTCGGAGACCTCCTCGGGCTCCTCCGGCTCGGGCTCCTCCGGCTCGGGCCCCGCCTCGGCGTGGCTCTTCTCCACCCGGAAGCCGGCCGGGTTCTTGGCCACGGCCTCCAGGACCGGAGACAGAGAGTCTGCGGTGTGCGACTCCGAATCCGAATCCTCGGCGGGGGGTTTCTTGCTGGTTTCCGGGTCCGGAGGCTGGAAATCCTCCGCCGCCTTGGGAGAAACGCGAGCGGAGAACCAATCCTTCTGCTCCATCTTGACGGGCTCCTCTACCTTCGCCCGCGCCGGGCTACTTTCCTCGGCCTCTTTGAGCAGATCAAACGCGCCGAAGCTTTTCACATCCTCGCCTTTCGCTTTGTCGGACACTTTCACTTCCATCTCGTCCGCCATCTCCTTGAGCAGAGACACTTTGGCATCCAGCGCAAAGGGGTTGTTGGCTGACAGGTTGATCGGGGGGTTGGGGGACTCCATCATCCGACGTTCCAGGATGGGGCTCTGCTCCTCCGCACTTCCCTCGGAGGAGCCGGAGTCCAGTTTGTCGGGGTTGAGGGGGGAAGATTTGAGGATATCTGGAAGCGACGGCGGCAAGGCGGTCTCCTCTTCGTCCTCCTCCTCCTCCTCCTCTTCGTCTTCCTCCTCCTCAAGACCAGACGAGAAGCGAGCGACCGGCCGCAGCGGGGAATCCGCGGCCTTCGCGCTCGTCTCCGACGTTTCGCCCTCGTCTAACGACGACGGCGGGCTACCCCGGACTCCTTCGGATTGTCTGTAGCGGACGAGATCCGGGGTGGGGCTTTCCGGCAGTTTGGTGGCCCCGCGCCCGAAGCCGCTGTCCGCCGGCGGGGAGAAGCCCTCAAAAGGGCGGTTACTCCCCTTCGCCTCGTACGCCGAGTCGTCGTCCTCGTCCGAAGGGTCGCCGGGCGGCTCCGGCCCGTACCCGGCGGAGCCCGCCTCCTTGGAAAAGGAATCCATCGAGACCTCGGCGTCGTCTCGCGACGCTAGGGACGGTGAATCCCGGTGCTCTGTTGGGTTAGAGGAGGCAACGTGAGACTCCGCGAGCGACCGGGGCTTCGCGGGGGAGGGCTCTAAACTAGGATGCTTTTCCTCAGGCGAGAAGGACACTCCGCTGTCTTCGCACGGATTGGGAGGCCCCGTGTCTTTACCCAGGCTCAGGTAAGGGCCGCTCGACCGATCTCCTTCACCCTTGTCCCGCCCGCGGCCGGGTCCGGCGGCGTCCCCTTCGTTGCCCCGGGCCGTTTCCCCGAAGCCGACGGCCCGAGCGGAAAAGGGGTCCCGGGATACGAGGGATCCCGGGGGCCGGGGCCGGTTGGGGCTCTCTGTTAGCGAGAGCTCTTCCAGGGAATCGGGGGAGTGGAGAGGGGAGAGAGGGGAGATGGGAGCAGGGGAATCACCCTTCTGCCCAAGGTCTTGAGTAGAAAGGGAGAACGCAATACGGCACATATCAAAAGACAAAGTCCACCCCGCACAGCGCCCGCCAAACCCGGGCCCGAGCCGCACCGAAAGACTCGTCCGAGCTCGGGGCCGGACGAGCGCCGCCGAAAGCTCGACTGCGGCGGGCCGGCGTGCGCCCTCGCGCCAACTTAAAAGAACTTCAAAGATTGACCGGTGGGGACGCGGAGCAAACGACCGATGAGAATTCCTACCGCGGTAGCGAGCCATGTTTTTGGGGGGGGGACGGGCCGCCGCGGTCGAGACTTTCCGGCATTCGTCCGCTGTCCGTCTACGTGCCGAGGTGAGACACGGGCGTCGGACAGTATTTGTCCCGGGTCTGGCGCCGCTGGTTGTGTAATGATTCTTCTCAAAGTCCCAGGGATGTCAATTGCCGGTTCAAACGTCTCGGATTTGAGACCGTTGAAGAGAATCATTACTGGCTAGAGACTACGCGTCGAGCTTGTCTGCAAAATGTTAGCGGTCGCGACAAGGCAAGGCGGCGCAGTGAAGGAAGTGCTCACGCGTGCTGCGGGACTTGGCGTACTTGTGGCATGCGGTAAGTAAGCTTACTTTTGCTCCCGCTCAAGCTGAGCGACGGAAATACGCAACGACATCACGGCGGAGACGGAGACAAAGGTGGGGGGGGGACAAAGCGAGCGGAGCAACTTGCCTGTAGGGAATTGCATCAGAGGCCGAGGCTGAGCTTTACAAGGAGAAGAAGGAACATCTGCGGAAGAAAGGACAGAAAAGCGGCAGAGGGCGAAAATCAGTCGGCTGGTCGGGGCGGGTTGCGATCGCTCTCCGTCACGTCGGCTTGAGTCACAACGCTCCCTGACTCACCGCCGCCTCGGGCCGCCGCCTCGGGCCGCCCCCGAAAATCCAAAGCCGAGTCGCGACTCATCATCTGCGCGCGCGGGAAGAGAGCAAAGAGACCATTCCCGCAAGCGAAACCGCCTCAGCCTGAAGTACCTTCGTGCGGGATTTGGAACATAAAAGCAGGAAGGGGGAAAGGCCAGCAAGGAAAAGGCCCCCGTCCACCAGGGCGACGCCCGTAAAACAATCAAGGCGCCGTCGGACGACTTTGATCAAATCGAGCGCGACGACGCCAATCGGCCACGCGCCTTACGGCTTGCGGACGGATCGCAGACGATCGGCGGCTTCCGACGGCGGCCCGGTGACCTCCGGGGTCTACGTTTGGCTTCGGGCCACGGGGACGGCCCGGGATTGAACCGGGGACGGCGACATTTAGCTCTTGACAAGTGCCGCCGTGCCAAAAATGTTCCGACGGAAAAACGCCAACTCGTCCACGCGCTGCCCCCGCTTTTGTACGCTTAAAATCAATGGGGCTTGAAAATGGTGAAAAAAACTCCGCTTATTTTAGGTCGCCTGAAAATTCAAAAGGTCTCGAAGCGTACCTCGAAGCGTAACTCGAAGCGTAACGCAGTCCACTTGTCTCCACTACAAACTACGATGATGATAAAGGTCAAATAAAATTGTGAATTTTGTAATAAAATTTCCATAGTTCACACACACACACACACACACACACACACACACCAAAAGTGAAATGTATCGGTTTTGTAACTGAAATACTCTTTTTTATGAACGACTAGCTTCATGATTGATAAATTTATAAACCCAACGTATAGGGAATTACGATACAATTAAAATGACTTTTGATAGAAAAATGTAGTAGGAATTCCATCTTCCAAAAAGTTGAAGTGTTTAATAATTGTCTGATCTAGAAATCGCAAAGTGAACTTTATCATGTATTTCTTGGAAAGACGTCGCGGTCTCCAGCGTAAAGTCCGGCGACTCGGCGCATTGAGAGGAAGCGTTAAGGAGCTAAAGGTCGGACCCGCTCGCATTTGGCCGCCCGTCAGCCGCTGCGCCTTGTCGGCACGGAAACCAAAACGCCGCCGAGCTCTCGTCTGCGACCGGGGCGCCCAGACCGCAAACGGTGCGCTAATCCGGCTCCCGTGGATGTAGGTGACCCAAAACCGCTATGTGGGTCAATGGGACCGGCCGGCCTTTCCCGGCGCCTGGCCAGAAAGCGCCGGGGTTTCGTCGGATCGGACTCCAGACGCTTAAGGGCCCCTGGCCGGGCCGGAACCGCTTCGCCGAATGCCATTGGTTTCCATTGTGGCTTACGCAAACAGCTTTTAATGGCACCGGCCCATTTTACACTGTCCATCAAAGAACTGTTTGAATTTCTCAAAGAATTGCTGACAATTAACTCATTCGATCCCAGGGACGAGATTAGACCGGGAGATGTGAGAAACTGCAGGTTCTTGTCCGCTCTCCTCGTGAGAAAGAGTCACTTGCCTTCCTTCTGGTTTGTTATTTATTAAATGTTCTACGTCGCATGAACCTGACAAAGGGATTGAACTTGGTCTTTGATCCGAATTAAAAATGATGTCATCTTTGCTGGGTTTTGTGTGAAAATCAAGAAACGCTCTTATAAATGTCCTCATCAAGAAAAATATTTCTTAAATTTCGCATGGGAGGCGGTTCATATGTTATTGGGAGGGTGTTTGCGTATTTGAAACGAGGGGTGGCCTCAATATTCTACCTACACTGCAACAGCTGCATTATTATTGCAAAATTTCTGGGCTTCCTTGCTCCGGTCTAGATAACGCAACGGTAGCCCTCACGCAGAGCAGCAAAAGCATCATAAAAAGATCAACAGTGGCCTAGAAAAGGAAAGGACGCCGGGCTAAGCCTAGCGGCGTCTTTGTTCCGAGCGTCTGCGGCCCGGTCCATCAGGCGGCCCCGCCCTGGCTCCCCGCCTGGCTCTCCCCCGCCCTGACTCCCTGCCGGCAGGCCGGCCGGCGTCTTGCGCGCCCGCAGGCCCGTTTGCCTGCAATCTGCTTCATCTCCATGTACAGACTGAGCCGTCCATCCCGCCCCAGGATTATGCAAGCTGCCACTAATCGCAACCTGGCCCCTCTTGCTAACTCGCATCGTTCTGGTTGTCGGTTCAAGGGGGGGGCGAGCTGTGGAGGGAGCGCAACAAGGCCAGGTTGCGGCCGCGAGCAATGAGGGCAAAAAGACACACACAAAAAACAACAACTAAAAAAAAAAAAAAAAACGACGCTCGGCCGATTCCTTTGTGGTGACTAAAGGAATCGCCGGGCCTTCCGCGACGGCCAAGCACACCACGACGTGACGCCGCACGCGTCAAGGGAAAAACAACATTTGGATGCACAAACGGCAAGGAGCTCCTTGGGAAAGGGAGTGGCGGCCAAGCGCCGGCCGAGCGCCGGCCAAGCGCCTCATCCGTCATCGCGCTGGCGTTTCTTTATTGTCCGCTAAAGGGAGCGGGCTGCAGCTAGCGCAATCGGAGCCGCTTCCGCGAGCCGGACCGGCCGGGGGGGCGATCGGGCCGCATCGCGCGCCATCGGTCCCGGTACCGAGTCTCGCTCGACGCCGCGAGGCAACGACTTGTTCTCGCCGTCGAGCCTGGCCGCTTAGCCGCGCGGCTAGCAGGCTAACGAGCCGCATCGCCCAAAGCGATCCGATCGTTTCGCTTAGGGAACGTCTGGTGCGGCCCAACGTCGCGCCTTTTTTCTTCTTCCATCCCCCTGCCCGAAGATAGCCGACGCGCGAGCGGGGACGACGATCGAACGAAATTAGGGCGAAAGCGCATCAAAGTCCGGGGCGATACTCACGCGCTGCCGGAGCCGGTGCTCGCTGCGTGTCGACTGCCTGTTCGCGGGATGGCGCTGCTGGCTGGGCTGGGATTGTTGGCTCGGCGGCGGCGGCGGCGGCGACGGGGACTGGGAGGGCGTCGCTCTCCGGACGAACCTGTGGCTCCGACGCCTCGCCCTCGGGAGAAGCTGACGCTGCGTGGGGGAGGATGGACGCGCCGGTGGAGTCTGGCAAGACCACCTCCTCCTCCCCCTCCTCCTCCTCTTCTTCGCTCCTGCTCACTTGCGGCACCGGTTCCGGGTCCGGCTCTTCCTCGCGGGGTTCGGCGAACCCGCGCGGCTCCTCATCTTCAGCCGTGTGCCGCTGCAGGGCGTCCTGGGCCCCGCCGACCAAGTCCACGATATCGTCCAGGTCGAAGAGGTCCTGCTTGGGCCGCTCGCCGGCGTAGAGGTCGACTTCGGGTTCGAGCTCGAGCTCGAGCTCGGGTTCGGGCTCGGCCTGGTAGTGGTGGAACTGGTCGCTGAAGAGAGCCGAGCCGGACGACACTTGCTGCTCCTCGTCGTCTGCCATCTTCCTTTGTCCAACTACGGCAAAGAAGAACAAAGTTTGTTCAAACGGCGCTCGCCTGGACACCCAAAGTTCACTTTGGACGCGCCGAGAACCGCTGGGACGAACCGGAAGCTCACGCCGCTCAGTCGTTCCCTGGACCCGACAAACTTTGGACCGGTGCGGTGCGGCGCTGCGCGCGAGACTTGTCGAACCCGAGTCTGGACTGCTAGCGACGGGGACTGCTCGTCCCGACCAATCGGGAGTCCGACTCTGCCTTACTGACGCGCGGCTCGACCAATGGCGTCTGCGCACGGCCGGCCGCGCCCATCGCTTGGTAAACGGAGAAGTTGGAGCTGGTCAAGTGTTACGCAACGACAAGTTGGGCGGGCGGGCGGGCGTGCGGGCCGGCCGGCCGGAACGCTTGGTCGCTCCTCCCGCAACAAGGCGAAGAGGACGTGGCAGCTTCCCTTCGAACAAAGGAAACGCGCCTGCTACGTACTAGTTTTTAACCCGTTCAGTGCCAGGGACGTATTTTCACGTTTTAAGTGCAGGCATTCAATCCCGGATACTTCATGGAAATGTACTTTAATGTATTTAAGTACCGATCTAATACTTAGTATCTGGGATTTAATGCGCGGACTGGCCGGATTCAACCGAGCCCGGCTGCAAGCACCGAGGGGAAAAAAACAGCGATCGACGGCCCCGGGATATGATCACGAAACACTTTCCTATCATTTCAAGCTCTGTGTGGTAATATTAAAGTACAAAAATATCGCAAGACTGCCGTCATGTGTTTCGTAACGCAAAAAAAGCGCACGGGCGGTCGAGGCTTTGTAACTTCCGCTTGCAACCCGGTCTAAAGTTAGCTCCTTCCTGACGTACAAGCGTCTTCCTTCCAACTGTTGAGTTACGTCACGTCAACGTACTTGACACTTTTTAGCCGCTTCATAGCCGGATCTCAAGCTAGCCACCCAGCTAAAAAGTACAAAGGCCAACGGATCCATCCACGTACTTAATAAGGCGACTCAAATAGCACCAAAAAAAAAATCCAATTTAATAATGAACAATTTCAAAGATTAATGTGTCGAACGTTAGCAAATAGAAAATTATGAGTGCCGCCTAATGATGCAACAATAATACTTGTACAATACATGCAAAGTAAATGACTGTGAATTTCAGATAAGCTGCTACTTTTTTTGAACCCTGCAGCTTATAGGCCAGTGCAGTGATTTTTTATAAACCAGCCACTTTGCACAGGTTACAGGTGAGTCTAAAACTGAAAAAACTCAACAATTTGAGAAAGACTGCAGTCAACAAAGGGACACAGAAAAAGACACTATCCGAGTATGTCCCGATTATGAGTTTGAACTGCTATTTTACTCGCCACCGGGAGGCATTCTTCAATCGTAGACGCCGCCGGGCATGTTACTGTTGTGTTGCGGCAGTATTCTAGACGTTATCCGCTGTTACAACCTACGGCTTATATTACAGTGAAAAATTGATTTTCCGTTCAATTTTTGTTGTTTCAGTTTCGAATTCGGCGGGGCTTAGTGCAAAATTTACGATAATACAAATACGTTTCTAGACGCTGCGCAAAGCGTTTTGCGCGATTATCAAATCTCGCGCTGGATTTGCCTGCCTTCTGGAAAGAAATGAGCAGATTTTGGAATTTAAAGTTCCACGTCATCTATTTATAGCGCGGGAGCACGTATGGCTGAAAGCACATACGACCGCTCGGAATAGCAGCAGACGCGTTGTGGGAGGAACGTCTTCGGGTTTCCTCTGCGTGTGCCCTTCTGTTCAAAAGCGATTCCATTTTGTGGATCCGCGACAAGGATGGAAAGCCGACCCTTAAAACCTTAGGGCTCAAATTTCAAGTGGCCCCATCGATCAGTTGACTTTTTCTCCAGTCGGTGCCGATATGAGCTCGCTCCGAGAAAAAAAAAAAAGATGGTTGGTCGGTGGCGCCTTTGCCAGAAGCCGCATTTGCGTCCGTGTGTGTTTGCGCCACAGTTGTTGCGGGCTGACACACAAAGTTAAGTTTAGTCCGGCGGGATGGAGTCGGGCGATGACGGCAGCTGCTCGGATAGCGCCGGTCGCCCAGCAACGCTTCGCGCTATTTACTTAACACCAACTCACGTGTTTGCCATCCAGGTGACACAGAAAAAGAAAAAAACATAGCAGGATAGCGCAGCATTTTGTAGCTAACGATCACAATGAGTGACTAACAGCTGGGCATTTGGCAGCCAGTAAAAGCGCTATCTTTTTTCCTGTGGCCTAGCATTAAACGGAGCAACATAGCTAACCTTCTGTACTTCGCATGGCATTTATCAGAGTAGCAAAACTTTTAGTGCAAATCACTTCCGCGGCACACAGAGAAGTCTTTGTCATCACCGCAGTGTGGCAAACCCAACACACTTCATTCCCCGGAAGATTCGCAACGAGTTTAGACGCGACCACCCTCCACCGCTACGGAAATCAAACGCACGCTGACAAGCTCAAAGCATCGAAGCGGATGATTGATTTCTTTGCTGGAAGTGTATAAAACAAACACAAACGTGTAAAAAAAAAAAAACTGGCACAAAGGTGATATTAATGCTGACTCACAATGACTTGACTCACTGGTAGTTTATCGATTAGAACGTCCGTGCAGCAGCAGTATGACAAAGCACATTTAAGTGATGTCATTGTGCTTTTTTTTTTTTTTTTTTTTTACCCATTTCTAACACGACTTTTTGTTCTTCGTCACACATTCAAAACGTTGCCAACATTATGTTGAGCGCTAACTGTCTGTATTGACGAAATGTCAGCAAATGCTACATTCAATTCTTTGGCCTGTTAACTGTTAAATGCTAACAACTACCTGCTTTCACGTGCTAACTTCTGGCAAATGTCAAATACTGCACAAATGAAGTCGCCTGTGGCCGTTAGTCAGTCCAGCGTCAACATTGATAGTACACTATTTGAAATTGTACACACGTACCGAGTGATGACAATAGTCCGACAGGGCGTTTAATGATCCCGTGTGTGTGTGAATTTTGGCGCCACCTGCTGGTCTTTTGGCATTCACTCCTCAAATTACACTCGGCCTTTGTTCTTTTAACGGCAAAAAACGTGTAATTGCCATTATACACATACATTTGAAGGCACACACACGCGCGGCGTTTTCTCACAAGGGTCGTCGTTCTCGTCTTGAAAATGAGCAGTCATCATGTATTTGTAGACGTCGTATTTCTGCCGAAACTTGGCGTGGCGACATGAAAAAAGACTGTGCTGTCAGCCTTTCCGTTCTTAACTTTATAACGTGCTTGCCCGTCTCAAAAATAATTATACTGGAAAATTCATCCAGGATTCAACAAAGAAATACATAATCTACGTACAAACGTACAAGAAAAAAAAAGGGGAAAAAAAACCTAGGTATTTTTGATCAGGCATCGTCACGAGCTCCCAGCCCGTGTAAAGTGCATTAGAAAACCCCGCGCCGGGAGCGGAAGGCCCTCTTTTCTGCTGCTCCGCCATTTGAGGTGAGCCGAAAGGAACATGGCGCTCCCGGTTTAGTGGCGTTTTCTTTTCAAATCGCAACATTTAACCGCAAGCACGCCGGCGCAAATCTGTCTCGTGTTTGTTTGGTGCAGGTGGATTGAGCGCCAGGATGCAGATTTTCGTTAAAACCCTCACGGGGAAGACTATAACCCTCGAGGTGAGCGACTAGGCGTCCACGTTTCGAATGTCCGTCTTTCCTTTCCCACACCCCCCAAAAACTAACAAAAAAAATAAAACGACCTTAACTCTGTGTCACTATATACTTTAAGATGCTTTTAATGTAGATTAACAGCACTATATAGCGCAGTCGGCGAGGTTCTGGAGCGTGTTCCGCAAAGCTATCCGCTAGCCCAACACTCAAAACACGTGCAACTCGACTTCAAATGACACAAGTGGACTGTTGGTTTTCTTGGTTTCCCTGTCCAAAGTGAACGACGCGTTGTTGTCCCCTGGAACAGGTCGAGCCCTCGGACACCATCGAGAATGTCAAGGCCAAAATCCAAGACAAAGAGGGTACGTTCGTCCCTACGCTTCTCGCATCAGTTCACTCACTCGGCCGGGAAGTAAATTTGCCTTCCAGTAAAAGCGCCGTGTTTGTACGGCATCTTTCTTGTACCATCGGTTGTAGCGCACGTACTTGCCGGCCCCAAAGCTGCGCCGAGTTTTCATCGGTGATCTTCTTGTTTTGCCGAGCCATTGATTGGAGTTTTGCGTGCAGGGATCCCTCCTGACCAGCAGAGGCTGATCTTCGCCGGCAAGCAGCTGGAAGACGGCCGCACTCTCTCGGACTACAACATCCAAAAGGTGAGGCGCGGCAGAAATCGCCAAAAAAAGATAAAGGGCTTTCGCGCCTTCCCTTACACATGTACCTTTGTCACATGCGACTGGTCGAGGTATCCGCCCAGTGTTTAGATGATGTTCGGAGTATTTGTTTTCTCCCGTGAGATTCTGACAGCGTTTTGGTCCAAGGGATGGCACGTTCCTTCCTGCTTGTGTGATAACAAAGCAGAGGCCGGCGCCATCTGGGAGAATTTTCAGCTCCCTTGTCTTTTTAATGCATCGGTTTTGGCGTAAACATGAAAGGATCGCACAGAATACCACACGGGGGTTAAAGCAGGACCCGGCCCTAATTGAAGTTTGCCTCTTCTCTCGCGACTTCGAAACATCGTGATTTTTTGCGTTTGTAGGAGTCGACCTTGCACTTGGTGCTGAGGCTGCGCGGCGGCGCCAAGAAGAGGAAGAAGAAGTCGTACACCACCCCAAAGAAGAACAAACACAAGAGGAAGAAGGTCAAGCTCGCCGTGCTCAAGTACTACAAGGTAAGCGCCGGCGCCTCGCCGCGTCCTCTGTTCCCGCTGACGCCCGCCGCTCGCTTGGGGCAGGTGGACGAGAACGGCAAGATCCACCGTCTTCGGCGCGAGTGCCCGGCGGACGAGTGCGGCGCCGGCGTCTTCATGGCCAGCCACTTTGACCGCCATTACTGCGGCAAGTGTTGCCTCACGTACTGCTTCAACAAGCCCGAGGACAAGTAGGCGCACGGACCTTCAATAAAAAACTAAAGTCAAGCGCCTGAACGTTTCTCGCTCATTTTTCTGCGGCGGCGCGCGTCCCGTGACCGCTTTTCGCCATTGGTGCAGCGGGACGCGCTCGAGACCGACCGCCTTGTCCATTTTACGGCCTCGAAAGTCTACTTGAGGTCTCGTCGAATCCGTTTGAATGAAGTGGTCGACAATTGCTTTTAGCTAAAACGTTCGTCCGTTAAGCCGATTCGTCCAAGACTTCCGTTTCGCGCACGCGCCGGCACAGGCTTAATGTGGGTCGCGTCGATGTACTCGCGTCCGATTTAGCGCGGTGGTGACCAGAACATCGCTACTTATTTCCCATTAGTCCAAAAGATGGGCCGTTTTTAAAGCATTAGTTGCAGACCTCAGCTTAGAGATGAGTAATTTTATTTTTGTTAAAAAAAATGTGAAAATAAGTATCTTATATTCATGAAACTTTGAAAATGATTTTGTGGCCTCTGTGTACGATCTTGCACTGCGTAGTGTACACGCCAAAATTCTCAAGGGCCGAACCGCGTCAGTAAATATTCAGTCCAGCAGGGGGCGCCGTGACCAAGTCAATACGTTCTAGGGAAGCGACCAACGAGATTGGCAACTTCGTCTTCCCCCCCCCCAAGTGAATGTACAACAGTTGTCGGCTACTAAAAATAAGCTTATTTACTTAAAATCGTTACACTGGACAGAAGGGATACACGTTTTGTTTCCTTGGTAAACTCAATAAGGCACAAATGAACAACATTTCTATAGGGCTTCCTCGAATAGAAGAAAAGACAAGTCACTCGGGCGGTACACTTACAAAAAAAAAAAAAAAAAACAATCGGCGAAAAAACGTCTTTAGCGTAGCCTGGCACGAGGAAGCCTCCGTGAAAGCGAGCCACTTTTGTCGGGTACAAGACAGGAACATTTGTGAACCTCGCTTCACTTCAACGTTGGCGACGTTGACGTTCCCGCTGATTTAAGTTAAAACTCACAAAACATTCACAAGAGTCCGGTTGGACGTATGAAAGCTCAGTGGGAGGAGCCAAAGGAAGGGCGAGCGATTCCGTTTCGCATCGAAAGTGCGCCGCTGCTCATGTGACGTCACGTCTCGGGATCGACAGAGGAGTTGACAAAGAAAGCGTCGATCCCATCTAACGGCTAGAACGGGGTGTCAAAGGCACGGCTAGAACGGGGGTGTCAAAGGCACGGCGCGCGGGCTGCTTCTGGCCCGCAAATGGGTAGAAGCTTGCCCGTGAGATGAGCAGAACCTTGTTTTCAACAAATGAAAAACCTGCAATATTTTAGGATTAATAGTGACGTTGCACAAGTGCTATTTTGGACAGTCTTCGAAAAAGAATCCATTTGAAGCCGTTGTTTTAAAGATGTATAAATACATCCCGTGATTTAATTTTTAAGCAAGCGTGAACCCTGTGCTAAAGGAACAGAACTAACAGGAATCATTTGGATTCAGATTTTTTTTGAAACCAGCAAACTAGATGGGGGGTTTAAACGTAAATGGTAACGTGGCTACGCTTTGTTTTCTTTTCAGGGAAACGTTGACAATGAGCCGCTTGCTCGTATCTTAAGCCTCAGCTAACTCGCTTTGCTGGCACAAAGCATTTTTTTAAACACGTTGGATAACTTTGGCAAATTAAGCCAACGTTAGCATCCACCATGTATAAACAATTATACAGCTTATTTGTTGAGGGGAAAAAAAAAAAAAAAGTGTTATGTAGCTGACGTGAGCCGCAAACAACACGGCTACAACCAGAGGAACGCACCAAAAATAAATACGGTCTTAAGAATCAACTAAAATGGGAAAATGGGGTTTTTGGAGGACACTGAGCCTTTCCAGTTGGAAAGTCCTTCGGCTGCCCAAACATCACGCTGGAGAGCGCGTCTGCCAGTGTGTTGGGGGTGGCGGAGTGGGTGCCATTGGTTTGTTCCAAAAGGAGGGGGGGGGGGGGGGGGGGGGGGTAAAATTCCTGTAAAGAACCTGTAAAATTCTTATTTTGTGCGAGTTACAGTTCAACTCGACTTTCCCGGTCTGATAGGCTCCACCCACTGAGGCCTGCCTCCACCAATGAGGGTGCTTGTGGCAATGAGCAGCTCTGCCCCCCCCCCCCCCCTTTTTTTAAACAAACGAACAAACAAACAGGGTGTGTGGGCGGGGCAGGACGGTCCGCGTCTCCATTCCGACGCCTTCGCCGTCTCCCCGCGGCGGAGACGTTTTCCAAGAGCAACACGAAGAAATCCCAAAAGATGGCATAGTTTTCGGTGGGGCGGGAAGCGGACGAGGCGGACGGGAAGCGGCCTGCGTTGCTTTCACAGAAAGCGTGACGGGAGGAAGGTGAGAAGAACGGCCCGGGTCGCGGTTTGCGCTTCAGATTTTGATGTCCTGAGACTCCACCATCTTGGCCAGCGTCTTCTTCACCCTCAAGATGGTGAGGCGGGAGGCGGGGCTCGCCGACCAGCATTCGCACATCAGCTTCAGCACGGCGCGCAGACACTGCAAAAGGGCCAGGGGGCCGCGCGTGAGGCGGCGCGTGAGGCGGCGCGTGAGGCGGCGCGGGCCCGGGGCGCCGCGCGTGAGGCGGCGCGCGCTCTAACCTCGTCGCCGTTCCACCGATTGGACACGGTGGGGCGCAGGCCCTTGACGCACACCACCTCCAACATGTCCTCGTAGGACGGGTCCGAGGGCACCGCGTCGTAATACGGGAGCTGGCACTCCTCCGCCATACCTGCGCGCGCAGGGCTCGCCAATTTAGTTTGTTCATGTGTGACGGCGGCGCCTCTACTTACAAAATCCGGGGGTCATTTCATCATGTGAATCCTTCATAAATAAAGCCGCTTTTTACACGTAGATTGCCCGATCTATTCCGAGCCCCCCATAAATGCGGCTAAAACCTTTCAATGAATATTATTCAACTATAAAAAGGCATCAAAATGGTTACCCCTAACCCTCAAAATGTTACAATGACATTAGTGCAGAATAATCAATATATATCGTGCAAAGAACGACGAAAACGATCCTAAAGCCTTCAAGTGAGTGAATCATGTTACTTTGTAGCGGATGAGAACATGCATGCAGTTCACTTGTTTGCCTAAGGGTGGTGCTGATGGCTCGGTGACGAGTGACACCTTTTTCATCCCGTCTGACATTTCCAGAGATCCAGGAATGAAGTCCACAGGAGCGATGATGTTTATTTCTTGATTATTTTGAGCGTGTAAGTTTACTTCAGGTGAATTTGGGGTCACGCGAAGGGCTTCCTGCGTGAAGTCATTGCTAAAGTGCTAAGAACGCAAACGTCAGACGCCGCAGTCCAAGGCGGTGTGTTGCATATGCCTTTCGAAGGGAATATTCAATGTTAGCCGTAGCCGATGTCAAGCCGATGTTTGTAAGTTCTACTTCTTGTCCTTTCACCCTTCGGGGCCGGGCACGGCGAATCGACCGCACCCGTTCGGGCCTGCCGGCACGCGCTTGCTCCTTGGCTTCTTTTCCGCACTCTCCATTGCTCTTATAAAAACGCATCACAAACTCGTAACAAGTACATTAGACATCCGGGTCGTAATACTGTATTAGAGTCACGGCGGCGTCTGCCGACAATGTCGCCCTCCGCATCTTGAATTCTCTGCCGTTCCTAGCGACGGACGTTTTTGCGCTTTCGCTAAGCTGAAAAGAGGCCTTCCTAAGTAGAGGTAGCGCCGTACCGCCTTTCCAAAGGAAGTTTTTACCTCCGGTGGCGCAGCGCCTGGCCATCTCCCAGACCACCAAGCCGTAGCTGTACATGTCGGCCATGAGGTAGGCCTGGAACTGGTTCTTCTTCAGGCTCTCGTCCAGAACCTCGGGCGCCATGTAGCGCCGCGTGCCCATCCGCGCGCTCAGGGGCACGTCCACCTCGTTGGTGTCGCTGCGGTAACGCAAAAGACGTCAGACGGCGGCCGGGCCGGGCCGGGCCGGGCCGGGCCGGGCCGGGACGCGAGCCCGACCTGTTGAACTTGACGGCCAGTCCCAGGTCGGCGATGCAGCAGGCGCCGTTCTTCTTGATGAGGATGTTCTTGCTCTTGAGGTCCCGGTGGGCGATGGCGGGCTTGCCCTGCGTGCCGTAGATCTGCGTGTGGAGGTGGCACAGGCCGCAGGCGGCCGAGTACGCCAGGCGCAGAAGCGTGGCCGTGTCCAGCGTGGCCGTCTTCAGGAAGTCGTACAGCGAGCCGTTCTCGTGGTAGTCGCTGATGAGGAACAGCTGCGTGAAGGCGCCCGTGCCCTTGATGTCCGCCGCGATGAAACCTGAACGGCGACAAAAGATGAGGTCGTACGCCGCGGGGGCGTCCTCTCAGGCGCGCGCGCGTATTCACCGAGGATGTTGTCGTGTCTCATCAGGACGGTCTGGTAGATTTCGGTCTCTCGAAACCAGCTGGCCTCCTCTCGCGTGAAGAACACTTTGACGGCCACCTTCTCGCCTCGCCACCGACCCAGCCACACCTCGCCGTAACGGCCTTTGCCGATCTGTCGCACCATCTGGATCTGCTTGGCGATGGTCCGCTGAACCTTCGGGTTGGAAAGGAATAATAACGGGGAAAAAAAGCGAGACACAAACAAGTCCGTGAGTTGTAGTGCGTGCGGCGCCGGTGCGGCGCCGCGCCCTTACCAGCAGGGGGAGCCCGGAGCCGCTGCCAGAGCTCTGGGATTGGTGGATGAGGTCTTTGAGAGACTCCCCGGCAGGGATGAACACTTCCTGTTCCACGTCCTTGTGGTAGCGCTGACGCTCGCTCTGCCACTTGTACCTGACGTGCGCACGGAGCATACGAAAAGAAGCTCGTCCCCACCTTTCAGCCATGGCGAATTTGCTCACGCCACGGCACGATTTCACGTCGCGTTAGTGTTGAAGAACTCCGGGATATCAAGGCTTTGCCCATCTCTACTAATCAATGTTGAGTACCTGTAGTAGCAGACCACGGTGACGCAAATGAGCGTGCAGCAGCACACCGTCATGGAGATGAGGAAGGCCAACCAGTGGGGGCTGCCTTCTGAAAATAAACAAGGCGGAGGCGGGTCACGAGCGACGCTAGCGGCGGCGCGACGACAAACGGTACCCGAAGGAGCCTGCGGGGGCAGCGTGGGCTGCAGGTCTCGGTTGCAGAAGTCGGTAGCGCAGCACTCGATGGTCCTCCTGGTCTGAGCGTTGGGCGAGTCCTGTCCGGCCAGAGCAAGCCATCGGCTTCCGCTCGGGCCGGCTCTGTGCGGGCGCGCGCGCGGGTGCGTACCTTGCACTGGAAGTGCGAGCCTTCATACTTCATGCATCCGGACGTGAGGACGGCCTCGCCGTGCTCGTCCTCCTCGATAATGGCGAAGCACTGGCCGTTGGTCCTGAGGAAGGACGCTCGGACTCGGGACCGGCTTTGGACAAGCGTCCCGACGAGGGGGCGACTCACCGGCAGGTGTTGTTGCTGGCGTCCTCGGGACAGTGGCCCGAGCAGTAGCAGCTGAGGAAGCGAGCGGCGTCCTCCGGGGCCACGGTGGAGTCGTCTCCGGGCCTCCTGGCCTCCGCTTTCACGCCCGTGCCTTGGAGGACGTGGTCCGGGTTCTGACCCGCAGCTGCCAACGGCAAACCGAAGCGCACCGTGACACGGACGCCTGCGAAACATTCCGCCTTTCAAAGGTGTCCTCTTGAAAGCGGACCTCGACCCGAAGTTTTTCGAGACCCTGGTATGCTCTGTGTCTTTTAGTGCCGTGGATGAGGATTCCCGTATTTTCCCGCAAAAGGGCCGACGCCTAACGAAGGCTGAGGACGGGGGGATATCAGTACTTAATCCGCATTCCACAAAAACCATATTAATCATAACTAGTGGGGTTGTCCCAAACGCATTATAGCAAAATAAACATTTGGTGCTTGACTTCCATTTTAAGGCCGCCACGTTGTATTCGATAGTATCGTGACGTCATAATGCGGAGCAAACGAGCCGACCGGCGTTATCGGCCGGCCGCATTCCTCTTTTATCAGCGTGTGGACACGTGACCCGACTCGGGCTATTTATAAACGCATCCCAGATAAACTTTTCCCAGCTGTTGTTCCCTCTTGACATCTCAGTGAGAGGGCAGTGGGGGGGGAGACATTTGCGTTAATATTTTCCCGTGAGACGGAAAAGGAAAGGAAAGGAGCGCCTTGATGCGTCTTATCAGTTCTTGTTCTCCTTGCTTATCTCATTCCTTCTCCGATCTGCCCTTTTCTCCACCTTGTGCGTGGCGCATTCCAGCCTGCCGTGGTCGCGGCAGCAGCTCTCAAAAGCGCTGACATGTCTGGACTTGAAGCACACACACTTGGAACTGCCCTATCGGCAGGGAAATGCTCGCAAGAGTACAAACGTCCCCTCACCCCAGAGTAAAAAAAAAAAAAAAAAATAATAATCCACCACTCAGACAATGAAATGAGGTTCCATCTTAGAGAACCTGCATGAGAGCGACAAAGTCTCGTAACCCCCCAAATATAAGACGCATATGTAAATAAGACGCAGCCTTAATTCTGGAGCCAAATTCGGATATTTTCGAGGATAGCGTATATAAGACGCACCAACGCCTTGGCAACAATGTCAAAACTACTGTAGAGCAAAAGAGAAGAATTCTCATCTTGAGTAAACTCTTCCCCAGCGTGACGTTGAATGCGCTCCGAGCCGTTGTTTTTCCTTTTCCTCGCGACGCGGGTTCAAGTTCATTTGAGCATGAATTCCCCACGTTGAGCAGCATCTGTTTTTCACCGAGTTTACGATTGTGTGTGTATATGCAAAACGCACACACACAAAGCAATTACTAAATGAGTCAAATAGAATACCTTTCCGCGGTCTCTAACCGGCACGCTCTTCATGGAATCACCCGGAGACATCGTAACGGTTTCTTCTCGGTTTTAGTAATGTTCGCGTGTGGGTTCGGACGCCGGTTCGGTCTGCCCGCTTGTTCTATTGAAAATAATGCCACAACGACCTCAGCTAACACGAGCTGCCGTTAGCCGCGACGGGCACTCGATGCTAACAACTACCTGACGTCCCCCTCTCTGAATAATTACGGGTGCGGGGGTCGACCTTTAAGCGAGGTTGACTTGTACGCTGAGAAATACGATAGTTCAAACTTCAAAATGTTGAACATAATTTGAAACATTTCTTTTTTTCCCCCAGTAAAACGCGCCAGTGACACGTGTTGTGTTTTGGCGAGTCCCATCAATTTTAAAAGCCTCATTGAGAATACACGGAGAAGAAAAAAGAAGTAGAGAAAGTGTGTGTGTGCACGCACGCACGCACACGTGCTTGACTGCACGTCAGTCAGAGTGGAGACTGAGGTCTGGCAGAGAGCACGCTGGGTAACGGGAGTCTTAAAGTCACAGCGTCGCTCGCACACACGCCGCATATTTCCATGAAGCTGGACTCTACTACAAAAAGATAAATATTTAGAAGTGGGGGTTCGGTTGAAATGAAAGGATTCTCTCAACAGTGTTTGATCGCAATCATTTTTTTGCCCCACCAATGTTTTTGTTCTCGTTCTAATCCACACATCCAAACAGATGAAATAAATACTTGACGGCTTCGAGTACCACAAAAAGAGGTCCGTGCTATGTGTGACTTGTTTTGAAGAATCCTAAACAACAAAAGAATTTGAATACTATCTAGGAGAAAGTCTATAAATGACGGTTGTCCAGAGAGAAATTCGAGAGTTTAAAATGTAGCGCTCTACTTCAGTTTTGGAGTGTATGGAGTATGTATACGGTGGACTACTTTTCTTTACTCTATGATCGATCGAGGCTCGGAGACGCAAGCAACATTTACGGTTGCTCCCAAACCGTAGGACAGCTCAATCTCAATTGGGATTTTCCGCCAAAACGAAGGGAAAAAAAGAATAAAAGAACACAAAGTCTGCTGCGAGTTTGACACGTGTGCCGTAAATAAATCAAGTCGACTAAACAGAGGAGGTTTGCTTGGTAGTCTTTCTGGAGCGCGCGCAAAGGCAATCTATGGGCATGTGCGGCTTGTGCAGAGGGGAAACCCGCCCCCTTCAAGGGGCAAACGTGTCTCCGGAGGGACAGAGGGATATTTCCGGAGAACAATGAATGTTTGGAGCTTTTAGCGCCGCCACGGCCCGCGGCGTGTCATACAGGAAACGCTTCATGTGCAAAAAGGAAACCGGAGCGGCAACAATCGGCCCAACAGCTTCCTGCAGCGCTCGGCAGGAGAAAGTGCGCCGGGTCGACAGCGGCCGCAGAAAATGTCCGCAGAGGCGCCGTTTCGACACGCTTTTCTCATTCGGACGGAGAAGAAGACTGTGCATCGGCTAAACATCTGAAGAAAAATATCAAATAACTTCTGCGTAGCGTACATTTTTGGAAGCACAAGGCAGGCGCGCCTGATTACTCCGCGCGATACTGTTAAAGAGGTGGCACTAGATTGCACTATTACGGGAGGTCTTGCAACGCCACGGAACTTGCTAAAAATAAAGGCGGTAAAATTGCTGGACAATCTGGTGACCAGTGCCAAATGATGGAACAAAGCCAGCCAATGGGAGCTAGCAAAAGTACATTGATTCATTGCTTGGTCTGCAACTAAATGGCTTGTTACATTTCGCAGCATCGGAAACACCGTATGCACCGTTCGCATCGGGTCTGACCGCGGCGTTAAGACTGCATTTCCCACCATTCTTAGGCACAGAAGCAGCAAGCGGCTGCGGCTACGGCAGGACGAAAATATCTTGGCCTGCTAGCGCTTTAGCTGCAGACGGATCAGAAAGAGAATGTCAACACGGCAGGGAATAGGAAGGGACTTGAGCGAAAGAGGACAAACTGAAAGGTCCGCGTCCATACTTAAGCTGGATTCTTGAGAAAATTCCACATACCTTCTGCCCGGAGGACCATCAGCAGCGCGGTGGCGGCGACGGCCAGGCGCAACAGGAGACCTCCCATTATGCGAGGCGACTGGACGGACGCTCGGGCGGGCCGGTGCGGCGCCAGGAGAGGCGGGACGGACGCTCCCGCCGGTCCCGGTGCAACTCTGGGGTCCGGGGGGCTTCACGGCCAATCTTTGCTCGTCTGCTATCACAATATGAGAAGCGGCTCCTCTGACTCGCTGGCTCTTTGGACCCGGAACGCTGACAACACACAACGTTCATATTTGGATCAGAAGTGAAAATCGTTTGTGACCCTTTCAAACTGGCACCAACGGCTGGCTCCATTTTCAAAAACCTAGAAAATGACCAAAACGCCTCTTCAAACATAACTAGAAAGTAAAACGGCATGTCTCCCAAGTTCCATGTCGTCGAGGTTAAAAGGACAATGCGTAAGATTGAGAGCGTTTTTCATAACGGACAGCGGGAGGTGCTGCGTTCACCATAGTCCGTAGCTATATAGGAGCCTCTGGAGGAGTGCCACCCCCATCTAATATCATTTCACGAGAACTAGACCCACCGTACACACTGTTGCTCCTTAAGAACAAGTTTTTGAAATTTATAATCATTTAAATCATTCCTTTTTAATGAAAAGCGCTCTAAATCTTACACACTCTCCGTTGAAAGTGGCTCGAGGAGCTTGATGCTAAAACGTTCGCTTCAAAGCTAAATGGTCCGGCTTCCAGGTCGGGGTCCGGGGGGGGGGGGCAGTGTCCAGCCAGCGCCTGTCACTTTCCATTTGCCAGGGCGGGACAAAAAGGTCGGAACTGTGACCCACTTTTCACACACTTTTGTCTTGGGGCGGTCCCAACGAGTGTGCATGCGGGCGCATATGTGCGAGTGTTCTCACTTTTCAGAGAACATCAAGCGAGCGTCCTCGCGACGTGCATTTGTTTGGGTGCGCGAGTGAACCAGAAGGCGGTGAGATAAGACGGACCGGCGCAAAACTAACACACCCAGAGGCCAGATCAAGGAAGGAGCGAGCCGCCGAACAGGAAGCCGGCGACAGGTCTCACGGCCTTCGCTCGACCTCCGCCGTTCACCCGTCCTATGTCCGCTTCCCTTTGAAAACAGGAGCATGACGTCACGCGTGCTTGCGTAGTCCCCTACGTGAGCGAGGCGCTCAAGACTCAGCGGCTGCGAGTCGCACAAGTCCGGCCACGTCAAACGCTCGCTGCGTCAACAAAGTCAAATAAAAGCGACGAGCTCTCCCTGAACCCAGACGAGAGCACGGGTGTGGAACTCCGGTCCTCGAGGGCCGGTATCCTGGTTGTTTTCAAGCCCTCTCTCTCAAACACTCCCGATTCAAATGATTAGGATCGTTTTCGAGCTGCTGCGGAGCTTGCTCACAAGCTCCTAATTGGAATCAGTTGGGTTGGGGAGAGAAAACCAGAAAACGTGCAGGATACTGGCCCTTGAAGACTGGAGCCCCCGAACATATTGGTCGGTATGAAAGGAGCCATTGTTGCGTGGAGCCACCTGTACGCCATATAGAGCAGCCTTATAAGCGGGCATCCAGCCATGACCACCACGCCCACATCCTGCTCAAAGACTCGCCGGCGTTCCAAAACGAGCCTTTGTTGGTAGATTTGCTGTTGACCTGAACAACTTGACGTACACTAACAACGCAAAAACTTAAACAAACAAACAACAAAGGCCATACATACTGTACATAATAACGGCCATTTTTTCAAAACCCCCACGGTGAGAGGGTGTGGCGTGGAGCTCCAGACATCAATAATCGGAGCCTAATGCCAGTCCACTTCCTGCTCTGGAAGAAAAGCGGCAGTCCAAACAAACGAGGCCAAGGCAGACCGCTCGCGCACTGCACAAATAATGGCGTAAATGACCGTGATTGGGAACTTGGCGACGGTTGGAACCGAATTCACTGAGGTGTTAGAAACCAGGAACCATCTCAGCCGATGTCCTTCAATAGAAAAAAGACAATTCCGTTTGTCACTTCATACTAGGGATGTTCGATGCCGCATCCTGATACCGGGATGAGCAATCAATTCTGCAGTCACTGATACCAGCAGTTCAATTGATACCTAAAACATTGGCCCCAAAAGCAGGCAAGATTTTCAAAAGAGGCCGGTCGATGTATAACCCAACAAACAGTAAGAACATTTTCTTAAAGGGACAATGTGTAAGATTGAGAGCGATTTTCATTACTGACAGCAGGGGCCGCTGCATTTGCCATCGTCCGCAACGTATAAGAGACGGGGGCGGTCTCCGGAGGAGTGCCACCCCCCATCTAACATCATTTCATAATAACTCGACCCGCCGTACATAAGGTTGGTCGTTAAGAACACATTTATTTGCAGTTTTTGAAATGCGTAACCATTTAATTCATTCCCTTCTTAAGAAAAAGGCCCTAAATCTTACACATCGTCCCTTTAAAGGCTTCAAGAAATGGTCGATGCTTCGTTCTTCTCAATTCTAGTCCCCGATCGTTAAACGGCCTCCGCTTTCCCCTTCACCTGGCGGGCGGCGGCGCCGGCCCTGCCGACATGCCTTTCGGGGCCTGGGAGACTGCAGGCCAGACTCAGTGGCTCCGCCGCCATTGTTTGCCGGGCCACTCTGCGCGCCTCATCCGCGCGCGGCCGGAGATTACCATAAGAATAGCCGCCATCTCCCGGCCTCCTCACCGGCACCTCGCCAGCTAATCCAATCCTCAAGCCGTTCTTGGGGAATCAAGCCCGTTCTCCGCACGCTCCGAGTACTTGGCGAAAAAGCCTCGCGTGATTTGGGATCATCGGAAAGCAGGTAAAGCGCCGATCAGCTTCGGTACAAGAAAAGATTTAAAAATAGCCATCGTCAAAGCAAGTCCAACTCTGGGGCAAGCTCTCTTGTCTATTCCGTGTAATATGGATTAGATCCCGTCATTCTGGAAAAAGCAACTAAATCTGCAAAAACTACAGTTGCAATCCTTTTATAACCTAATTTGAACAATGGGGGTAGAGTGTACCCCCACCGATATGCTCAAATTCAAATTCCTGAGGAAATTGTGTGCGTTCCATCCGCGTATGCCATTTCCAGTCAAAACGGCCCTGTGAGGTCAACCTTTAAGAGACAGCGCCTAAGACTTAGGCCGTTTTTCGTGACGGACAGCAGGGGTTGCTGCCTTTACCATCGTCCATACGGCAAACACGGCCGTCGTGTAATATAACGAGACCTATGAGTGTTTTTAAAAGGTACTGTTGGTCTTTAAGAACACATTCATTTGCGAGTTTTTGAAAATTACAACCATTTAATTTATTCCTTTTAATGCAAATCTTACACAGTGTCCCTTTAAAAGATGACTTTCTTTCCATGCACTGATGTGAATCTAAACGAGGTATTGGAAAAGGCACAAAAAGTGGACGGGTGTCTTTCAGCGATCATGCATTAGCCAACCTCCACCGGGGGCCATCGGGTCCCGTGTGCGTGTGGAGTGAGCGCGTCGGTGTCCAACAAATCTAATCTAAAAGTGCCTTGCCGAGCAGAAGCGGCCATCCATTCTCTTAACGTGGCTGGGTGTATTTAACGAGCGTGATCGCCATAGGAACAGCTCTGTCCGTCACGGGCACAGAGTTGTCTTTGTCCTCCAGTGCGGCTGTAAAACAAAGCCGCACACGCCATAAAGCAAGCGATACCATCATAAATGGCCCGCGCCGGCCGGAGAGTAAAATGCTCGCGCCAGGCTCAGACAACATGAACGCCCGTTTGTTGCTGCTCGGATTCCTCCTGCGTTTATCTATATATTGTAATTCCCCAAATATAAGAAACTTTTTTCCCCCCAAAATGAAGGCCAAAAGTATGGGTCTGTCCTACAAACGCTAATTTAGAATTTTATGGGTTTTTTTTGTTTTTTTTACACCATTTGAGCTGTTAGCCACGTAAGATGAGTTTTGATAGATGTGCATTTTTATATCGGCCCTATTTTTACCTCCAATTATTCCCGTAAGGGGACGAGCTCGAGAGGGGACGTCAGGTAGTTGTTAGCGTCAAGTGCCTGTCGCAGCTAACAGCAAATCGTGAGAGCTGAGGTTGTTACAGCGTTACTTTCAATAAAAGAAGCGGGCGGACCGAACCGACGTCCGGGTCCCTCCTTGTTCACGCACAGGAATATTACTAAGACCGAGGGGATGGTGTAAAAGTTGCGACGTCTCCAGCCTTCTACGCCGTCACATAGAAGATACCAGAATTTGGCTCAAATTAAAGGGTGCGTCTTACATTTGGGGAATTACGCTAGTTTTTCATTTCCCCATTATCTTCACTTGGGTCGCAGAATGTTCCTCCCTTACTACATTAAAAAAAAAAAAAAAAAACCTGTAATGAAAAATGGATGAGAGTATGACTTGAGAAGAAACAGCCACGAGACATGACTGTATTCCAAGCCTCTCTTTCGTTCACCCACGCCCCTTAAAAACTCAAGACGTCGTTGCGCTATTCTCTCAAATTGTCCATTCCACAGCAGATTTAAGGAGGAATATTCCACACTTTGGGTGTCAGCTGAGCTACTGTACTGTACGATGACACCGATATGGAGGCCGGACGCGCCAAAGTAAAATATCGCTAATTGCAGGCGGCACGTTACACGTCGCTGCGTGGACGTGACCAGCGAGCAGGCCGCGCCAGGAGTAGCCGAATGGTTTGGTCCGCCGAGGCCTCGGAAGCTCGCGCCGAGCCAAAGTCAACAGCGCGCACCGCTCGGTGGTCCTTTTGTGAGCGTGTGAGAGAGATTAAAAATTAAAACATTAAAAATGTGTATAGCAACATTGCAGATTTTATAAGCCCAAAAGGAAAATGTGTACAGCAGTCCCGCAGATTTGATAAGAAATGACCAATTCATATATGCAAGTCTACAGTTCGACGAAAGCGAATGGCGAATTTGACCGTAAAAGTTTGTAACATACTCCTCACGATAAGTGGAACTCCGCTGCCGTTTTATTTCATACAAGCCCAGATTCTCTCAAACATTTGATGTTGAATGGTTGAATCCTACTTGTCTTTTTCATAAATTGCGTTCAGCCCTCCAAGAGCTTTCTAAAACCTACTCCCGCCTACAAAAAGGTACGAGCGGGATCACAGAACAGTAAATATGCACAAAAACGACCGCATCATCACATTCCATCATTCATCTCGACGTTCCTGCTTCAGATCTTTTCATGAGCGACTGACATACTTTGATACTGAATCATCTCTGCTTGCATGCACAAGCTAAAGAAAGGCGCGCGAGTGTGTGCGCGGCGCGGCGCGGCGCGGCGCTGCGGGACATATGGGAGTGATTTGGAGAGCGGACGGTGCTGCCTCTGAAGGGCTTTGGGTATGTTTAGAGTCAGAACGTGGACTCAAGTTCCACTCCATGCCTTGTTAAATGTATCCCTCGCGATCGGCGATTGACACGAAAGAACCCGTGAGCCCGTTTCAGCTCGGTCGCTAACCCCAAAAGCGGCAAACAGTCTTTCTGGTGAGATCGCGTGTGGAAATCCCCGCACGAATGGAAGCAAAGCACGAAAATAACAACGTGCTCTCGTCAAAGGAAGCACCAGCCGCCATCTTCAATTGTGCGCGCGATGCTTCGAACAGAAACACGCGCGCAAAGTGCTCCTGCTGGCCGGTGTAAATCAAAACAGACAATTCGTAAAATGAGCCAGTCGGAGGCTGTAATGAATAAGGCAGGAAGCCTCCTGATTGGCCGGCCCTGACATCATTGCAGGGATCGCGGGTTAATCTCATGATGGGGGTGGGGGGCTGCACGGTGTGTATTAAAGTGACCACACACACACAAAAAGAAAAAAAAAAAAAAAACTTACAGATGTGTGTGTGTTGGGGGCTGGTCAAGCCATTAAATGCATACAATTTAAGATGGCGGCTCATGCTTTCATATTTGACGCGAGCTTATGATGTCATTGCGCACAAGTCGACAACATGATTGCGAGAGATGAGTTTGTGTGCAGCGTGTGCGCATTTGTTATTTGTTGATTTTGGCATATAGACGATACTATTTAAAGCACCTACCTGAGCGCTGTCTGCTTACGTGTAGCATGTTGCAGCAAGGCTCCATGTGAGAAGTGGGGTCACATCAGAGGCAACTGTGGGGAGGGAAGCAGAAAAAAACAAGACGGAGTCACGCTTTCCTCAACATGCCATGACTGTGCTCTTTGTCCACCACCGAGATTTTGTTTTCGACGTCAACATGAAAAAAAAATCAATCGATCAATCAACAGCGCCAAGTTACTTGCTGCTCTATGACGAATTCAGGATAGAGATAGGTGGGCGCCATTTTGTTTTTATATGTACACACGACACCAAAAAGAGTGACATTGCTCTCACTCACGGAGACTCGCGGTGGGACACAATCCAGACAAGTGCCAGGCAACGTGTGTGTTATTGTCTGTGTGTTATTCCTTGTGGGGAGTTGAGACGCGAGCACAGACGTTCTAAGATACTTTAGTTACAATATCATAAGATATCCAGTTCTTTCTTCAATATTTCAGAAGTCATTTAGTCGTCATTTCTTAAAATATTCAAGTTTTTTTTTTGTTTTTGTTTCACTGTTACACTCCATCTTTTGGCAGCCAGTTCTTTGTGTTTTTAACATCACGTGATGGTAAAAAATTGCCATTTGCACAACTCCTCGCGGCGGTTGTTCCACCGGCTTGTATCTTCTGCAGGCGCGGAAAGAGAAAAGGCGGCAAAGCGGCGACGCCGGACGAAGCCGGGAGAAAGCGGAGAAACCAGTCGTTGCCTCGCAAAGCCGTCTGAGGTATGCGGGCCGGGAGGGGAAATGCGCACGCGCAAAGCTAGCGGAGCGGCCGGCCGACAGCTGAGCCGGCGCTTGAGCTCGCGGTCACGTGACGTCTCTTTGGCCCGTGTCACTTTCAACAACCGGCGCGGACTTTGGGCTCCTTTTGCAAAAACCGCAAAATAGCACACGCACTCAAGCCACACAACTGCACTTGGCCACTTTGTGTGCAAACCCCCTTCATTAATAGGCAATCAGAAAGGAAGAAGAAAACGTATGCTTGCGGGAAGCACGATCTGAAGAACGGGGGAAAAAAATACCTCCATGACATTTAAATACTCTTTAGATCGATGCCAAGACCAATCAAGCGTTGGAAAGAATATCATTGTGAGTCAATTAAATATCAAACTTATGTTTTGAATCCAACAGCAATCAAAAACAATATTCTGTATTGTTGATATAAAAAGCGCTTCTGGATTTACTTGATTCAAAAAGTGTGGCCTGCGCTCTACGAGGGTTTTGAGTTGACGAATCGCGCCCAATCAAACGCGTTGGACCCTTAAAGCCAAAGAGGACGAAACGTGACTACATTTCACACTCCCGAAATGCCCAAGTGGCGGTCACATGACCGCCACAGCAAGGTCAGTAAGCCGCCAGTGTGGCCAGCGCGCCTGAATTATTCATGGCGCGGCGGTATTTAAAGTCTCGATCGATAACGTTAAAAGTCAACATGGACGCAGCTTCCGCCCGACGGCGTCGCAATTGCATTTCGTCTTCGGGTCGGGAGCCAAATGAGGGAGGGGGGCGGCTACATTTTCCTTGGGAAAGAAGAGACAAAGCTATTGATCAAATACATTGACAGCCTTGAGATACGCTCGCTTCTGTACGGACTTTTTACTTGGCGTTTAAAAAAGAAAGAAAAACAAAGCAAATTTTGACATTCCCATTTGAAATGAATGCAGCATGAGATTCTGCTGCCGGTTTCTTTTCACTGTTGGTGATACAATTTCCAATGAACGGGTAGCGTTGCCGCTGTTACCGCAAACATTTGTTTTTTTTCTAGCAACACGGCGACAACTGTTCTTCGCTATATATAAAGTGACCATGAGTGTTGATAGTGATTTCTATGACAGGCAGGGTGTAGTTGGATGTGTCCAACAAGGTCCAGTCAGTGAAGAGCACACTCCACGGAACATTGACGTGATAAGGACCGGGGAGAAATAGGTGCTTTTTAGCTTGTTTTGGAAAACGATCCCTAAACACAAGGAGGCCCCGAAGAGGGAATTTGCCAGCGCAAATTTTTCATCCGTTCCCCACCTATTTGCACTTTCCGATCCGATCCCTCGTTTATTTGAGGGAATGTTTAAGGCCGATGAAGGAGCCGATTATTTGTCTACTGCAGCACACCCCCACCAACCACGCACCATTTGAGAGATTTGCAGGAGGAGGGAGGAGGCGCGGCACGGCGTGTTTTGCTCCCCGGCTCAGCCACTCTGTCTCCAGGTTCCTCTGGGAGGGGGGAGGAAACGGGGAGGAAAGCAGACAGAGGAGAGTGCTGGAGATGTGAAACCCGATCCGTCCCCCCCTCCTCCTCGGGCCGCTGGCGCGCCACATCGCCGTAGCGCCTCCAGACCGGCGCGTAATGCGATCCTGCCGCGGGGAAGGCTCGCCAAGGAGGAAAAAAAAAAAACGGGAAGAACTCCCTAAGACCGACGCCCAGAGAGGCGGCGGGGAAACGACTAAAAGCATGACACGAGGAAAAGGAAAAGTCTTGTTTGTATACGGTGGCAAAGTCTTAGCATCATTAGCACGCGCCCATCCAAACGTAGCAGTCACGCCGGGAAAACTATTGGAAATAAAGCAATTAACCGCATTGAAACGTTTATTTGCCTAAATACCGAAAGCTGTCGCGACTCATTTGACGGCGCGCTTCTTCTGATGCGGCCATGCAGCAAAGCAATGCGGCGAGTGAAGTTCACTTTCTGTGAGGCCCTTAAGTGTCAAAAATGTACTGAAAAGGTTTTCGGCGAGGAAAAAAAGTTGTCTGTAACGCGATCCAAGTTGTTGTATTCACCGTACTGTAACAGTCATTTTCTCAGAGGATTAAGAATGCGTGCCGCTCGACTTTTTGTCAATTTGTGCTTCTACACCATTTGTGTCAACATCTTTATGGCTCTCAATGCAAGCTGTTCGCATGTCTTTCCGTATTTCTTGCATTAAAGATAAAGTATTAGGGTGTAATTGTCTGACCTTATTTTGACATTTTAAAATAAAGATAACAACATGCAACACATTTTGCATCAAAACAATGGAAAAGGCGCCACGCGTCATGCTTCACACATTTGGAATACATCTACTGCATTTGAATTGATTTGACTTTTGTTGATGTTCCCTTTGTTTGCAGAACAGCACAAGTCAGCTCATGACGTAGTTCACGCGTACGCTCACAAGCAAAAAGATTCTTTATTTAGAAATACATTTTTTGCGCATGTGTGCTCTTCATGGAATGTGCAGCTGTCCGACATATTGCCCCAACTACAATTCTTCACTTACTCGTGTGCCCCCTAAAGCGTTCGTAGGAAACAGCTTGCATTATTGTTATCGTTTTGATGCCAGGATCAAACTGAAGTTGTTCATTTGAGGCAGTAGAAGAACAATTTTGGGGGCGTTTCTTGACCAATTCGCTTTTGTTTTATTTAGCCTCCCATTTGCAAGATTTCCAAGACGATTGCAAACGTCGGCTTTAACTTTGGAAAGCCCCATTTTTGGCGAATTTCTGATCGCTGATACTGACAAACCAGTTACCGAATCATTATTATTTCACGTGAATTTTGAATGTCACATTTTTTCGTAATCAGATGAAAATTAATCGTGAAACTCATCAGCAAATTCGCAGCTAATTTAAAATAATCGTTTGTTGCAGCTGCTACACCCTTATAACGTTACATGCTTAAAACATACAACTCGCAACAGTGCTATCTAATGCTAATCGGCGCACAATGTCCGCTAACCTTCCGGCTTTGACGTTACAGTGCTTGGAAGGGAACCTTTTGCTCTAGAACAAAAGTGTCAAACTCCGGTTGGCGGGGGCCGGTACACTGCATGTTTTCGAACCCTCCCTCTCAAGCACACCCGATTCAAATAATTAAGAGTGTTTTCAAGATCCCGTGGAGCTTGCTAAAAGGCTAATCGTTTGAATCGGGTGCGTTTGGGAGAGAAAAACGGAAACCATGCAGGATGCCGGCCCTGGAGGACTGGCGTCGGACATCTTTGCTCGAAAACTTGCCTCAGAATACCTGATCACATGACTGGCTGAGAAACTTTAGGCAGGTTGCAGTTGTTTAAAATAAGCCCCACTATTGGTCATTGGTCGCACCGGGAGCCAATCACGTGTCTCGTAGGAGTGCCCGCCTCCCTCATGAAACTCACAGGGGCTGTCGACAACAGAGCAGCACAGCATCCCTTACTGAGATTTCTTTTGTAAGAAATTGGAATTTCAAGCCTAAACTCTGATAGTTTTGTGTTTGGTCAGCTACTGGCATTACTCTCATCAGAATACTCTAATATAACCGCGGCTCTTCATGAGACGACAGCCAAACGGATGGGAACGGGAAGGAACAAAAGTTTCGGTTACTCTAGAAGATTTAATCATTTAAGATTAAATATGGGTACTGCAGTAATATTTGTCTTAAATTTGTGAAGCATAAATACTTTTCACGTTAATAAAATTCAAGCGCCCACATACACATGCATGAAAATCATGTCACTCTAAATCCAATCCAGCAGCTTGATACTGCAGAAAATGGATTTGGATATGTGAAAAAAATTGAAATCGCCTGATTTAGTTAAGCTCGTGTTAGAGGACAAGCTAACATTGCGTCAAATCACGTTTGCTAGATAGGCATGGGGAACGTGCACAAGTTTCGAGATAATGATAAAGCCTTTGTGATTGGAGGAGGAGAAGACACCCCAAGTTTGGCTAAACGTTAGCTAGCTGAGGAATGCGGCTAAAGGCTTCGCTCAATTCGACCTCATCGGAAAAACATGCTAATTGATTGGTACATACACTGAGCATAGGCTCGGGGAGACATTCTCGGGGAACCGAAAGAACTAAGACTGAATAGGTGCAAAGCAGAGAAAAAAAAGTTGAAAGAAACTTTGTTTTTCCACGACGGCGACCGAAGGGATCCGTCTAGCACCTGGCAAACAGCACCCAGGAAAACGCGTTCCCCGAGCGACCTCAACGTGATTTGGTGTATTTCTTTTTTTCCCCCCTCATCAAATACTTACCGGGGGGGTAGTTAACTTGTTAATGGACGAAAGGTGGACATTCAGCAGACAAACGGGCGCACTGAGTAAGAGGTCAGAAAGACGTGGGCGCTTCTCTCGATTTCGCTTCAGCAAATAGACGGCGCCCACAAGTCGAAGTTCAGGGGGAAAAAGTTGACGATTGTCGTTCTTACCTTTTTTCGTGGCGTGTCATCGAAGACCTATTCCCTCGCCGGCGCTTGCTTTTTTAGAAGGTGGCGGCGTTTTCTGCCACTTGATAGAAATCCCAAATGTCCGAAAGATGAAAAAAGTCCCCAACGTGTGCGCTTTTCCAGCAACAAGCCTTCGATTGACGCCGCCGTTGCTTCTTGCTCGTTCGCTGACTGAGGAGCGCGAGCGCGAGCGCGAGCGCGCGCTTCTAGTGTGGCACGAATACACTTCCGTATCGTATTATTTATTACCGCAAAAACAGCATTCCGCCATTTATTCGGGATTTCTTCGAGCGATCTGAATGAACGCGAAAAAGATACAGTGGAAAAAAAAGGAGCAATCTTGACCACGAGAGGGTCTTTTGCAGTTGAAAGCAACATTGACTCTGGGAAGACTAAAAAAAATGACACGGAACTTAGCCGAGACGTTTGACAACAATTTGTGAGTCAAAGCTCCAAAATTTCCCAGCTGCATCCGAAGGCAACATTTCGATGCTTCGGGTTTCCATTTGCAAATACACGAAATAGACTCCAATAGTGTCTGCTACAACCTCAAGATTGAAAAGAAATTCGATCGTTATTCAAGAATTTGTTGGAGGGAAGCTACAAAATTCCCTAGCTGCACTTGAAGGCGACACATGGACGCTGGGAATACAGCAAGAGGCGTTTTCGATTTCCATTTGCAAACAATCACACGAAATAGACTCAAACTTCAAAATCAACTCAGCCGACACGTTGGTCAAGAATTTCTGAACAGAATGCTCCAAAATTTCCTAGCCGCACCCAAATGCAACACATTGACTGTGGGAAGACACATAAAGACGTTTTAGACTTCCACTTGCAAACAAACACACGAAATGGACTCAACTTGATTGTGTTTAAACCTAAAAAATGTCAAGAAACTCAACGGAGATGTTTGTCAACAAATTTGTAAGGGAGAAGCAAAGCTACGAAATTCCATAGCCGCACCTAAAGGCGGCACTTTCACACTGGGAATACAGTAGAGCAAGAGATGTTTTAGATTTACGTTTGCAAACAAACACAATAGATGTAACTACCTGCTCCAACCTCAAAAATGACAAGAAAGTCAATCGAAAGCAGTATTAATATTTGGTTATGTTTGGCCTTAATATTGTTATTTCTATTCATTTTTAAGAGTATTAATATTTGGTTTTGTGAAGCATTATTATTATTTATTTTCATTTTTTATCGTCACGATCCCAGATGATATAATAAAACGTGTGTAATATAATAATAAAATCGTTCACGTTGAAACATCTCTGCGCTCGTCCTACTTTTTGTTCCAAACTGACCTGGCCCCCCATCTGAGAAGAGAAGACTAATGTGGCTCTCGGGTTATAAAAAAAACAAAAAAAAAAAACGTTTGGGGACCCCCCTTCAACGCATGTTGCTAAGACGACGGAGAAACATCGGGCCCTTTTAAAAGCTGCGCCACTATCGATCCCCGTTGAATCGCGGTGGACAGAACTCGGGGTCACGGAGGCGTAGGGCGCTTAATGGCCCGTGATTAAATAAGTGCCGCGCACAGCTTCATCCATCAGGACGCAGACAAGCAAGAAACCTTTTAAGTCCTCCTCCGAGATTCAATTTGAGCTGAAAGCAGAGGAACCGTCTGGAAGATGAAGATGAGATGAGATGAGATGAGATGAGATGACTTCATCCAGCATTGAGGAGGGTTTCCATGGTTACCGGGTCGCGCTGTCGTTGCACTTGAACTTGCTGGACGCCCAGCCCGACGCACAACATTCTGCTTTTGCAATTCAGCTTGCGATGTCAAAAAAACAAAAACAAACAAGAAAACGATTCATGTGTTATTACAAAATTATTATTATACAGCGCCTCTGCGAACTTGCATCTACGTAACATTAGAAACCAACATATTAAACCGATCTCAAATGCCAAAGCGCAATAATGATAAAACACCATTATGATTGCATTTATCACAACTTTATAAAGCGCCATTCGATGCACTCAAGAAAGCTTAGTATCAAATTATATATAAGAATCAAACGGAGGTCTGTCGAAGCGCACATTGCGGGCACATTTGAGCCAAGCGTGTACAGTACCGAACCGGGTGTCTGCCGAACACTCGGCAAAATGTCATTCTGCCATAGGGCGCCATCTTGTGGTGCTTTTACCTCATTACGCGTCAGAGGATTCACCCACTAAAAAGGATCGCGTCAAGAAAACAAACGAATACGAAGAGCCCAGAGTCGGAGTTTTACCATGAAAAATTACATGTTGAAAAACAACGTCAACTCATTTTTTCAAATACGACCTTTGAAGTGTGATAATACGTCAACCGTCCATCGAACCACTTGCTTCCGCATATCCGCATATCTTCCGGGCTAGAGGCACAGGGCCAATGCATATACAGTACATGGCGCCAGCCATCAGAAATCAAATGATTCGGGCCTGAAGTGCAAACAAATAACCAAGCAACCGAAAAAGGCTCACCGCAAACAAAAAATAAAAACACCTTACAGGGGAGGTGCATACAAGAAAAAAGAAGCACACTGTGGCGGACACTAGCAACATGCCTACTGGGTGAGAGACATGGTCCTAGTGTCCGCCATCATAAAAGCAATAAGCGAGCAAGAAAAAAAAAGCAAAAAAAAAAGCATTAAAAAGAAGCACGAAAGAAAGAAGCAAACAAGAAAAAAGACGCACGTTAGAAAAAAGATGCAAACAAAAAAGACGCACGCAAAAAGAGGAGCAAACAAGAAAAAGGGCAACACAATTTCGAGTGGCACTCATAGGAAAGCGATGCAAACTCGACGCAACTTTGTGTCGAACACGTACGGCAGATGTTAAACGCGCGTGCGTCTTTTCGACAGCCATCTTACTCGATGGAGCTTCGCATCGTAATTCGGTTGTGAAACGGCTCGGTTCATCACGTCAAAGCGCCGTGAGCGCGTACGTGTTTTTTTTCGCCGCCTTGCGGACCTCTAAAAGACATAGACATTTGTCGTAACCGGAGCCCTTACGTGGGTTCTTTAAGCTTTAATGATTCAAAAATCATCACCCCCACATTCGTTTGAACGAATTCCCTTTCGGAAGCTTCTGGGTAAGAAAAGGAGCAAAATATCAACATGTAGCAAAAGCAAAAGCGGCCTTCGCAGAGCATCTGGGACACGAATCTCATCCGCGCCGGCGCCGGCCTCATTTGCGCCCTCATTAAGGGACGCATCAAAGCGAGGCCCCGCATGCACAGCGCGTCGGGCGGGCGCCCCGAAACGTCAAGAGCGAGGCATGTGAGCGGCGCTTAAAATAGCAACGGGCCTCGGTTTATCTTGAGCGCCGACGTCCGCTGGGATCGTTGGCCCCGCCGGGGCTTCGCATGGCTTCTCCGAGAAGCGTGCGCGCCGTGGCGCCGCACGCCCCCTGCACCGTCACCCGCACAACGGGCGGGAGCGAGGTGTTGCCGCGTGCCCCCCCGCGACAGCTTCTTTTGCGGCCTTCATCAAAGACGCCATGGAATGATGCAGCTGTTTCACACCATGACAACAGCTTGGAAAGTATGTCCTTTTATTTATAAATATATATATATGCATTTTCACAAAACCAGGCTTGCCTCTGAAAACGGAAAAAAACCCTATATACTGTGTGTGTATATATATATATATATATATATATATATATATATATATATATATATATATATATATATATATATATTATATATATATATATATATATATATATATATATATGTGTTTATGTATGTATATGTTCAAGGTCACAAACGCTGAGCACGTTGGACAGACACTGGCAAGGAAATTTGGGCATCATCGCGCCAAGAATAACCGCGGCAAGTGTCGCGAACGTTTGCAACCTCGAAGGAAGCCCCGACGCGCCCGCTCATTTGCTACCGTTTGTGGCTCGACGCCGAGCGTCGACCGCAATGGCGTTACGATCCGAGGTTAGGCAAATGAAAAGGTGTATTTTGAGCCAAGGTCGAGTGCGGTTTCCAAGCGACATCGTCGCCAATGACACGCCGAGTCAAAGGGGGCTAACAAAGGGTTTAATGTCAAATCATTCACACTGGTTTGCATAGGCAGGCAGATTTGTTCATTTTTCTCTTTTAGTACAATTAAGTGCTCGTGCTGGAGAGCCCTTCTTTCTCACGCCGTCACGATACAATCAGCTGTTGACAATCACCTACTCGTCTAAGAAGCTAAAATACCATTAAAAAAAAAACACGACATATGCAACACTTTGTTTTTACTGGCAAATGTTTCACAATCGGCTGGTGGCAAAGTCACTTGACGCTTAACACATTCACGTCCTTTTTTGGCAACGCTGGCCCCCCTTCCGTCCGTGCCTGGAAGTGTCATTGCTGCATAAAATTGCAGAGAGGATGCTGAGCTCTCAAAACGGAGAGCATAGCTGTCGTTTTTCCCGTGTACACGCTTCAAGTGTACACGCATTTAAAAAAAAACAAAAAAAAAACTACAGTAATCCCCCGCATATTCGCGGTCACTATACGAGATTTTTTTTTCTTTTTACACTTTCAGAAACATGACAAATTGCCACAAAATCCCTGGTCAAAATGGGAACGAATTTCATCGATAAATTTTGATTGAACCGCTTTCACGGAATCATAAAAAGATTGTCAAGGAAGCAGCGGGACTTGGCTTGCGTGCTCTTTGGCAACAGAGCTTCATCACTTCATACACGAGTACGTTCCAAATGTACTTTCAAGTGTGCCTGCAGCGCTTAGAAGGAAGAATACATTTGGTGTATCAGAAAAAAAACAACAATCCCAACACGTGTTTTTTTTTTTTTGGTTTCGTGGTTGTATTACAGCAAGCTTATAATATAATTTGATGCACTTTTTTTCTGCTTTAGACTCAGCTGTAACCTGTATAAACGCTGTAAAATCTAATCAACCGTTGTTGTTTTTTTCGTTTAGGTATAATCATACAATTCGGATCGATAATAATCTTATTTCTAGTCAGCTCTCGAGTGGGGGGTGCGAAAAGTTTTCTCTTTCCTGGGGGGCTTGGTAAACTGTGATTGAGAAGCAGCGCATTAACAGTCGACCTGATCGAACCAACTGAAAAGATTGGGCTCTCTCGGTCAGTAGGGGGCGCTTTGGCCGCGATCGGGCCAGACAGAGAGCGTTTCATCTCAAATTTGACGTTCGGGGCTAATCAACATTGCGGAAGGCAGGAAAAAGACCAAGAGCGGGGTCTGCGCGGGTCCCCGGGCCGATGAAATGTTCGGCGGCGGCAAGGATAGGGCCCGCGACTCAGCGGGGGATCACCGTAGCGTACTAGCGAACTTGCATACGTTTTGTTCCTACGCGGCGGGCCATTCTAAAAAGTTGATTCCAGCATGGGTTCGCAGACTTCGTTGCCCTCGCCGCGCTCCTTGACGTCGTCGTCCTTGACGTCGTAGGCGGAGCCGTCGGGCGTCTCGGCCGAGTCCCGCGTCAGCACTTGGAAAAAGTCCCACCGGCGGGGGATGACGCCCTTGTGGAAAAGCAGCGAGGCCAGGAAGGAGAAGGACAGGATGGAGGCCACGGTGGCCAGCATGCAGATGGTGCGGATGGGCCAGCTCTGCACGTAGACGCCGTCCAGCAGCGCGCCGCCGGGGAAGCGCAGCGCCGCCGGGATGCCCAGCACGGGCTCGCCGCACAGCACCCGCAGGAGCATCCCGCTCAGGCAGCCCAGGACGGCGCCGTAGCCGTTGGACACGGCGAAGAACAGCACGCACACCAGCTGCGGCAGCATCAGCGTGTAGGTCAGGTCCGAGCGCAGCATCCAGATCATCAGAACGCTGTTGTCCAGGAAGGTCAGCGAGGTCCCCGCCAGGCCCACCACCACCACCGAGGCCCGGATCACCCACTGCAGCTCCTGCTCCGAAGCCTGAGGGCAGCCCGCGCGCGCCGCGTCACTGCCGCCGCCGTTCCCGCAAACCGCGCCGCGTTTTCCGTTTTCGGCCCATCGCCATACGGGCTAAAGGATAGGGGCTGAGGACGATTTCCACAAGGACTAGAAAAGTACGCCGATACTGCCAAAAGAACACGCCGCTATTCCCTGGGATCCGGGACCAGAAAGACCTACCGTACGTATAATCGCCACGGGTGGGTTCGAAGTTACCCGCCGTGATTTTACCGGTCCGGCCCGCGTGAGACCAGATTTTCTTCCGTGCGCGAAAACGGCTTTGACGCCCCTGTTCTACAAAGGCCGCCGCTAGTGCAGAAGTTGCCTCTCACCTGAGTCCTGAGGATGTTCTTGTAGATGTTGGAGGTGAAGATGGATGCGGCGGAAAGCAGGGCCGAGTCGGTGGACGACATGACGGCGGCCGCCACGGCTCCGATGCCCACGATGGAGATGTACTGAGGGGTGAGGTGCTGCAGCACGATGGGGAGCACCAGGCCCGTCTGACCTCGTTCGAACGGTGACGGAGAACCGTAAGACGTCATGTTCCAGTCTGCGACCCGACAAGATTTACAAAGGGTTGTTGTCTGAAGAAATCAAACCTTATCGTCAAAGAAAGGTTTGCCGGGGCTCCGGCTTCGACTCGAATCCACTCAAATGGACTTGCGCGCCTGGGAGAACATCCTTACCTGTAGAGGCGGCCGCGGCGCCCAGCAGGATGGGAGGAATTCCCAGCGTGGGCACGATGAAGGCGGCGGCAAAACAGGTGATCTTGGCCGTGGTGGACGAAGCGGCCGACAAAGTCCTCTGGTGGAAATTCTGAAGGCCCAGGTTACCCAAACCCTGGAGGGGAGGACGCAAAATCAAGCCCCAGTTTTGCTTCGACTCGGAGCAAAGCCTCGCCCATCCGCATACTATCAGACCAGCGGCGCGTGCTGCGGTGTACTGTTCGTACAAATGAGCTCAAGCCAAACTCAAATCCAAAGCCAACTCCATCCAAGGCCTTCGTTCGGTGGGCTTCCTCACCAGGATTAAGAAGTTATCGATCCAGCGCCACACTCGGTCCTCCTCCAGCGTGCCCACCCAGGGTGGCTGGAAAGTGTAGTTGTACGCCGTCTGGGTGATGTCGGTCACGGCCGGGCTCATCAGCGCGAAGGGGACGCACATCCACTGCGCAGCGACAACAACAAAGATGTCTTTCTATTTGACGGGGTTTGTCACGCACATCGAGGGGGGGGGGGGACTATGCGGGTTCGCTCGCGCGTCGGCAAGGCCAAGCTTCGCCGTAACGCGGATGGGTCGTAAGTGTTCCAAGAATGCCGAGGGCGCGAGACACCGACGCGAGAACAACAATAGCCCTCGGCGCCCTTTGGCTTTGACAACTATTGGGTCGAGTGACTCTGGGGCCGGGCGCTTGCCAAGACGGCCCCCTGAGCTCGCCTCGCGCGCCGCACCTCCAAAACAACATGGAGGAGAGCCGCGAAGAACGGAAGCGCTCACCAGGCTGATGAAGATGAGCACCAGCTGGATGATGTCCGTGTAGGCCACCGAGTAGAGGCCGCCCAGCAACGTGTAAGTGATGGCCACGGCGGCCGAGATCCAGATGCTCACCGTGTACGACAGGTCCAGGATCACGCTCATGGTCACGCCTGTTGCTCGCACACCACACGCACGCACATTGCCACGGTGAAAGGGCTTTTTCTATACATGGGTCCCGAAGGGCCGGTCCGCGGTCCGGTACCGGTACATGGATCGGCCGGTACCGGGCCGCATGGGCCGCACCCGAAATATTGATGTCTTGGAACCGATATCTGTGCTTTGTACGGCTTGACCTTTGTTTTAACTCCTAACCCCGGAGAACAGGCTCGGCTTTTGCCGCGGGAAGTGTATTTGCGCATCCGCGGCACTGGGTGGCGCCCTCCTTGTCAAAATCTGCACCGCAGATAGGAACTTTTGCTCTCAACCTTTTTTCTTTTTTAAAGCACATTCACAATTCATGTGATTCCTTTACACAACCTGCCGCACGGAGGCCAGCGGGTCGAAAAAACAAGAGCGGCCAAGGGGCGGGCGGTATCGGCGGGCGGCGTTCTCGCTTTACTCAAAAACCAACGGTGAGAAAACAGCAAGCAAAACAAGGTCTCTCAGCGACGCACTCGGGTAGCGCCGCAATAACACAGATCCCATGTCTTCCTCCGCTGTGCCACTAGGGGTCCCTCTCTCACTCAGGGGCTACAATAACAGCCCCGGGTCAAGCGTTTTCAAACACCCATCATTTTGTTCCCAAACACTTTCGACGATCACTTCGCAACCAGGTTGCTCATAAGCGTTGCGTGGCTGCCAAAAAGGGGTGGCCAGTCCACCGCTGTAAAATCTACAAGTCACCTATTCGATGATTTCAAGAATAATTCAGATTGTTTTTGTATTTTTTGAGGGGGGAGAAAAAAAACAAAGACATTTAAGATAAGTATCAGCTAGCTTCAAGTTGCGTAATGGTACTCAAGTTAGCGTTTAGGCATGTTAGCATGCTAACTCGGTCTTCTGTTTGTCAGACGAGCGGGACTCCTGTTTTGTGTTATCTCCTTACGCTTTCACAACTGAGTCATCTACTGTGAATAAAAACGCAATCATCATCATCATCGGGTCTGAGTGAAGCCGTTACCTATTCGCATTTAAGCTTGTGACTGAAGTGTTAGCTTACGATTGTTAACATGCTGGCTCGCTCTGTTAGTTTGTCGGTTCTATTTTCAAACGGTACTCACCTAATCCTATGAGCGTGCCCGTCACCCACATGATCTCGGAGATGAGCGCGGCCAGGGAGAGGGCGGCCGTGGCCACTTTGCCGTACTTGATGTGGAAGGGGTCCATCATGGTCACGTACTTGCTGTTGCGCATGGGCTCGGCGAAGAACAGGCCGCCTTAAAAGACGCAAAACCAGACGGCGTGGGTAAGTCTTGATTGGGAAGATAAAAGAAACCCGCGCGATCCAACGTTTGCGCTTCAAATCGTTGCCGTCTTGTCTCGAAAGCGTTCATCGGCCTGTCTATGGCCTTTTCCCCGATGTTAGCGCGAACCTAGCGGAGGCTTTAAAACCTACTTCGAAACCGTAACTTGAACTCAAAACCGTTTCCAATCGTTAAACCGTTTATGGCATTTCCGTTATGTGTTAGCGTGGAGCTAGCTTGGACTTCAAAAGCTAATTTGAAACTCTGCCTGTCGGCGGCGGCTCGTGATGGCCCGTATCTCAAAAAGCTTGCGCGTCGGGCCAGCCACTCGTATCTCGAGGCGCTGCCGTCACTAGCAGGTGGCCCGCAGGAAAGCGAGCCGTTACGTAATATGCCGTACGATCGCGCGCGCGCGCGCGCGCGTGCACAATCACAGACGGGTCGATCGAGCGTAAGAGGATCAATCATGTGACTTTCATGTGACGGAGGAATGCCCGCTAATCTGCACGTACAGTACGTGACCTTACGCAACCTGTCGTCTGTCTGGGCGAGCGAGCGAGCGAGCGAGCGAGCGGCAAACGGCTCGCCTAACAGGTTCACCTATGCACGGCCGACCCACCACAAATAGATTTTTGACGTCCTTTTGTCTTTGAGGGCCGGCATCCTGCATGTTTTCTAAGCATACCCGAGTCAAATGATTAGAATCATTTTCAAGCTCCTGTAGTGCCCGCTAATAAGCTAATTGTTCGAATCGGTTGTGTTGGGGAGTGAAAACCGGAAAACATGCCCCCCCCCCCCCCCAGTGTTAGCAGTTTCATAGCTGGGATTCGCAAGAGCCAAAAAGGATCCAAAGGAATGGCTCTCGTTTTCCCTTGCTCCGTGCTCAGTCGCGTGTTGATCAACTTTTCTCGTTCCCCCAAATCCAAAGTGGGTCTCCCCCCAGCGCTGTCGCTTTAAGAGCTGTCCACCGCGACCTTGGGGGCTATCGGCGGAGCGCTCCAAGGTCGCCTCACACGACTTGTGCCCCGCTCAGCCTCGTCGACAGTATCTTCTCCAAATGTTATTGTCTCGATCACTGGCATCGTTCTGGACCCAAAAGAACATTTTGCATTCTTATTATTGCGGAGTCCTTTTCTTGACCTCGTAAAACGTCTGCCAAAGTCAAAGCGTTTGTGCTCGCTAAGTACGTGTTGGCAGTTCTTCCGTCACATGCCAAATGCCCCATTTTGACCCCTGGCTGTCCGGGGATTTTTTCACCAGCCTGGCTTTTATCGTCGCCCGACTTGAGCTGACTTTGAAAGGCTCGCAACGTGGTCAAATACTGTATATATTTTGACTTTCAACCTCTCAAAGTGTCCACCGGCATCAGCCCCTATCCACACATACGCTCCCTTACATATTTATTTCCCTTGTGGTGATGCGTGACATCAAACGCTTCCCTGCAGCAAAATAAAAGCTTTCCCGCCTGCAGCATTTAGTTTGCGGATCGAAGCCTTTTTTGTCGACTTCAAATCCCACAATGCATAGCGACAACTACGAGTCAGGCTAAGCCATACATTTTTTTTGTTTTTGTTTTGTTTTTTAGGAATTTTTGTACGAAATAAGAGCAAAAGTAACCGTGCGGGATGTTTTTAAAATTGAAATCATTATTAGAGTATTATGTCTTTTGCATTATGGGAGTCCAGGCTAAGCCGCTCGATGAAGTCGTTGAAAGGCTTGTGCCCTGTTCGTGAGTTGCTCTTGAACGGATTCGTGCAAAATCGAGGGAAACGCACGATAAAACATTGGGTTTTCAATTTGTTCAAAATGGACAATATTTCCAATTTTTAATGGCAGCAAATGAGCCCGATCTAGAAGGTGTAGCGCTTGACCTCCCGTTTGTAAGCGTTTGGAAGAGACGCCATCTTGAAAGTGGACATGTTTTGCCAATCTGTGCAATATTTTGGCGTCCTACTGTTTTTGTATGCTTTTCCTTTGATGTTACGCATCAAAAATATCTAAAAATGAGTTGTTGTTTTTTTTTTTGGGGGGGGGGGGGGGCTTCTCAAGCGTTGCGATTGTTGTGATCACATGCTACTTCTTTGTTGGCCCACTTTGGATTCTTCTGAACCTAGGAGGGGTTAGAGCCCGGGACCTTCTAAACCCTATTTGGACTCCAGCACCCGCCAGGCTTAAGTGCTCTTACGGACACAAATCCCACCGTCGACGGGCTCTCCTTGTTTGGACGTTTGCGGCATTTGTGGCGCCCGCCCCGCGTCCGGGCGCCGGGCGGCGAGGCGCGAAGGCCTGCCCTAAGAAGGAGCGTCGGGCGGCGGGCTCACCGAAGATGAAGCACATGGTGGCCGTGACGGGCATGACGGCCCAGATGAGTCCCATGGACGGGTTGTAGACGGCCTCCGCCGTGCCCACGATGAAGCCGCCGCCGACCCACGTGGCTGCAGACACAACGTATCACATTAACTGGTGTCGTTCTCAAACCTATCTGTTAGCGTTTCGGACGCGTTTTTCATAATGTTCGTTCAAAGCGATAATATGTGCGCTTTAGACTGTTTCCGTTCCGAATGAACACGTGATTAACATGAAAACTTGCGAATAAACGTGTCCTCAACAAGCGCCGGTACCTTTGAACTGTAAGTGTGGGCTCAGTTATGATGAAATGATATCACATGGGGGTTAGGGTTGTGTTCTAGAGGAGGAGCGCGAATCGCCGCATTTACGGCAACGCCCCTAAAGCAAAAATGACACATGCTCCCTTTAAAGGGGTGAGGAGCATTTGGGGGGGCTCGGAACGGATGAGAACGGATGATTTTTCCAAGCGGAAGTACCACTGTGCGCCATCTCATCTCATCTCATGGCGCGCACGCACGGATTGAACATTTGGGGCGTAATTCCTTTTAACGGTGGGGCGCCGCGTTCCCGGGAGCCCGTCCGAAGAAAGCGGAGCCGGCCTTCCGCCGACGCGCCGCTGCGTCAACGTGTCGCGCTAATTTTAGGATCGGCTGCAATTTAGCAAGATGAAACTAACGAGGCATTCCCGAGGCCCGACCCCCGTTAACTTTGGCGTCACCGCTCCAGCGTCTTTGGTGAAAAAGGAATCCTTCCTTTGCAATAAGCATACATATTTCAGGGAAGCGAAGCCCTCCGGCTTGGCGTCGCGGGGGCCCGATCCTTTGCCGCCGTCCGAAGCAGAGGTCCCCAAATGCAGGGGCATCGAAAGTTTTGGAACCGATTTGCCTTCTCCTTTAGCGCTTCATTCATTTGTTCTTTGCTTGGCTCCATCTTTGTTTTTTCGGCGCCGCCTCCGCCCGACAGGAAACTGTCTTCTACCACCATTCTCCAAATACAAGACGCACTTTTTTCCCTCAAAATGAAGACCAAAAGTATGGGTGTGTCCTCTCAATGGTTATTAAAACATTGGACCGATTGCATTTTTAAAATTTTTATAATTCCACACCATTCGAGGAAAATCGATCCGGCGTATTCTTACTTAGCGGTGGACGTCGGTTGGCTGTTAGCAGCTAGTGCCAGTTGCGGCTAACAGCAACTCGTGTTAGCGGTGGCTGTTACAGCATTATTTTCAATAAAAGAAGCGCGCGGACCCAACCAACGTCCGAGTCCATTCTTGTTTACGCGCAGGAAGATTACCGAGAGGTGACGATGTCTCCATCTGATTCCGTTAAGAGCGGCAAGGTACGGAGCTGAGTGCACCCGTTAGAGAACTCGGAAAAGTATTCCATTTAACTGGTTTGTTCATTGCAGTCTTTTGGCATAAACGCACGCAATCATAAACTTGGTGAAAAACGGCTGCCGTGCAACTTTGGATATTTCTTGCAAAACAAAGTCGAGCTGCGTCACGACAGAGGCAAAACAACCGACATTAGACCGGCGAGGAGAGATTTCTTTCTTCTGTTTTGCTGTAGTTTTGACACTGTCGCCCCGGTGTGGGTGCGTCTTGAACACGGTGCCGTGGAAAACACCGGAATGGAGCCCAAAATGGCGGGTGCGGCCTAGTCGCTCGAGCGTCTTATATTTGGGGAGGTATTTTTCAGCGGGCCCAGTACGACTGTAAGCGACAGCCACTTTTATATTTCTATCTAGTTTTATACAGTATTTGGGCAGTCGTCCATTTTTCTTTGGAAATGTTACATATGAAAAGCACTGGCGACTACTCAACAGCGGAGTCTGGAAAAAGAGCGGTCGGCCGCAATGCGCGGTCCGTACATAGAGCGGATCTGAAAAAATGTCTCCCCGCCCCTGTTGAGACGCCTTCCTTGCGTAACGCGCTGTGACTAAGATGAAGCCTTTCAAAACCCTTTTCCACCGTTATTGTGACGTCCGCATGGAACGGGGAAAAAAGCTTTTCGAAAGGGGAAGTCAAAACACGCACTTGAGATCATGTGATTGCCCAAGAGTTGTCAGAGGGGAAGCGGCCCTTTCCACAAGCGACTAATCGCTTTATTCCAAGTCGGGGGGGAAAGATGAGACGGCGCGTGAAGTGCCCCCGATTCAACTTGGGCCTTTTGCTTTGTTTGTTCCGTTTGAGCGGACGGCTGGGGACTTTTGCTCCGAAGCGAAAGAGCTCCCGTCCGTAATGCAAGAATACACCTTTGAAAGCGGCATTTTCTACTCCTGGACAGAAAGTAATCCCCCAAACATAGGACGCACCTGCGTCTAAGCCACACCCTTCATTTTGGCCTCAAATTCTTCAACATTTGGGCAACAATGTCCAAACCAGAACAAAACTAAATCATCCTTTGCAAAAGTCTTCATGCTTTCTTGTGTTAATGTCCAGATTTCAGGCCTTTTTCAGATCTCCCACGTTGCGAGCTGTCAGTAAACGCCTCGCCACCGTCGCGTTGAATGCGCTCCAAGCGGTTGTTTTTCCTTTTCTTTGCGACGCGGCTGGAGTTCGTTTGACAATAAAAGTTGCGCGGCGTCCGCGTTTCACCAAGTTTATAATGGCGCGTATCCGCCGAAAGACCGCGACTAAGAAACCGGTCAGGGGTGGCGACAGCGACTGCTCTCAACTGTCTGTCCCCGCTACAACATGGAATATGGAGAGCGGTGCCAAAACACAAAGATCAAGCCCAACAAAGCACTAAAGAATCAACTGTTAAAGGATGAACAAAATCAGTTGCAAAACATCATGATTTAAGGCGCGGCCCAGCGGCGTTTGATCCACGGAGCAGTACCGGGCCGCGGATCGGCGCTTGGGGACTTCTGCATTCTTAATCGACTCAGCCGGAGACATCATAAGTTTGACGCGATCCTCGTGACAAAAGAGGACGTCGGTGCGGTCCGCTCGCTTCTTTTATTGAAACTAGTGCCACAACAACCTCAGCTAACGCGAGCTGCCGTTAGCTGCGACAGGGACTTGATGCCAACGACCGCCGGGCCCCCCCCCCTCCTCTAGCTCGTCCCATTACGGTAATTATTTTCAGTAAGGATACGGCTCACATAAACATCACAAGCGTGTGTCAAAACTTGCCTTTGCATCTTAACAATGACATCGCACAGGAAGCACTTTGCATGACCCCAAACTAAACCTAAGTAAACTGAAATTCTCAAAGTAATGCAAAAAAACCATCACTGCTCCTGGGAACTTGTAAATGATTCCTGGATCACTGGAGACGTAAAAAAAAAAGTTACAAATGAAACGTCTTAGAAAGGTGCCTCATTCTGCACTCATCACCAACACACCGCCACCATCTCAAGGCAAACAAGTGAACTACAACTGCTACAGTAAATATGATTTTTTATTTTTTTATTTTTTTTTATTTTTGACATGATATATTTTAAATTCCACGATTATGAACTAATGTAATTCCAATATGTATTTTTATAAGATATCAATATTTTTCACGCAAGGGTTTAGGAACATTTTGGGGGGCTTGGAATGGATTAGGCTATTGACACGTAAAAAGTGGCTCTACTTACGAAAAATTCATGCCGACTTCCGGAACGAATAAATTTGGTAAGTAGCGGTACCACTGCAGTTTCTTCCGGTCCATCCCTCATAACATGTTCAGACTGTGAGTCTATTCTTATTTGAATGCTTCATTATAACGGCTCGTATTACGTTTTGATTGCCTACTTTATTATTATGTCTGTTGTGTGGAAGTGAACGCAATAAAAATTTTACTGTGCAGTGTTACTATGCGTATGACGATAAAACTCTTAAATCTTAATGACGACTTCTGGCTTAAAGGCAAATTTTGCGAGCCGTCGTCAAGGTTTGCAATTTTTTTTGTTATCAATGACCGTTGAGCAGCTTTAGCAACCTTTGATTTTCAAATGTGTAAACGTGTGAGGATCATGCTTCAAATTTGACTTTGCAGTCATAGCGGCTCTCTGACAAAAACTGCAACTACAGTGCGGCAACACGATATAAATAACAGGCCAAGACGTGTAAAAAAAAGCAGATTCGCGAGGCGTACTCCTGTGGGCTATTTCGGTCTACAATTTTTGTTTTCGTCCAGTTGCGAGGATGGACATTTTTCTCAACCTTTATTGAACCAGGAAGAGGGCCATCGCGGTTTAGGCGTCTTTTGTCGGGACGTCCTACATGAGGTCCTGTAACACAAGTGTCAAAGTCCTGTCCTGGAGGGCCGGTATCCTTTTCCAACCTCGTCTCTCAAACGCACCCGATTCAAATGACGGGGATCATTTTCAAGCTCCCGCCAATAAGCTAATCATTGGAATCGGGCGTGTTGGGGAGAGAAGCAAGGGGGGGGGGGGGGGGGGCAAGCATGCCGGCCCTCCAGGACCGGAGTCCCACACCTTTGTCAAATAAGGTCGACGTCTTCCTACTGTACCCCTTTTGTAGCAGCGATTGGTGTTTTCATCGCCTAATGATTTTTTTTTCCACTATATTCCGGGCTTGGCGTTGGGCCGAGGGAAAGGCATCGTCCCTAACGGCTATCGTACGCGCTTGTCATGTAGCGCTCTTACGTCACAGCTAGCGGTCCGGGCACCATGTCTGACGAGCGCATCTCATGTAGCATCGCCCGCGCGGCCTACGGAAGCCTCGTGACGGCGGACGGGCGGCTAACGCCAGACGCCTGCAACGTCACATTCAAGGTCTTCGCCATGCGGTATTTTTCCACCGAGGCGCGCGGGCGGGCGGGCGCGCGCGCGCGTACCTGGCGCCCTAACGGAGCATCGTTTCGCATCGCATCGCATCGCATCGCATCGCATCGCATCGCATCACGTGGCGCCTAGGAGGTGAAACGGAGGTCGCGTTCGCTCGCGCGGAGGGAGGAAGGGAGGGAGGGAGGGAGGCGGCTACTCGCCCGTCATGGTGAAGATGCCGACGGCCAGGTTGATGCCGCGGTTGCCGAGCAGCGCCATCTCCGTCTGGTCCCCGCGGCCCTTCTTGGCCTCCCGCTTGGACTTGAACGAGGCCCACACGCCGATGGCCAGCACCAGAAGGTAGAAGAACATCATCACGCTCACGCCGGGGATGTTGAGAGCCATGGCGGGGGAAGAGGAAGGGGTGGGGGGGAGGTGGGGGGTGGGGGCGAGCGGAGCGATGCGGAGCGGCCGCCGACACGGACGCGCACGGGGAACCGAGGAGCGAGGCCGAGCGAGAGGGGCGCACCGAGCCGGAGAGCGAAGCGACAGTGGCGGCGCGGCGCGGCGAGCTCGCCGAACATCCCGCCCCCCTTCCCCCCCTCCCTCCTTCCCTCCCTCCTCCGCCGCCTCGCGCCGGGCTGGGAGGAGGGAGCCGGTCGAGGGGGGGGGGGCGCCGCTCGGCTTGCGATTGGCGGAGCTGCGGCCGAAGGGGCGGGACGCCGCCGGTGCGTCACCCCCTCGGATGGCGCTCGTCTCACTTTGTCCTATGCGAGGTGACCATTTGCTGCAATGTGCTGACGCCGACCCCGGACGGAGGAGGAGGGGAGGGGAGGGGGGGATGAGGGGATGAGGGGGAGGGAACGGGAGCGCCCCCCCCCCCCCCCCCCTCCCAAAAAACCCCCACCACCCCCTCCCCACTGTACGCAATGTACATTAGCTAATCAATACCGAACATGCACGGGGAGCTTGGTGACTTATGGGGCTTCTACCTTGATGAAAAGACTCCATCGCAGATCGGAAAAGGGAAAGTTCATCCACAATATTCTTGCTGGATTTCAACGTGCGCACGGAAGGTGCTCACATAATAACCGTGACCATAAAGGAAATGGCAAAAAGCGACCTCGTCCATCTTCGAAAGTCCTTCCAAAAAACGGAGCGATCTTCCGCCGGAACCGAATCCAACAGCGATTGTAGGGAGTGAGCCACAACACGCACCAGTATGCACAACGCGCCCTTCATTCTGGCCTCAAGAAATGTCAAAACTAGAGAAAAAAAAATCATCTTTCGCAAACCTCTTCGTATGTTCTTGTGTTCTTACTCATAAGTTGGATATTTGTTGCGGGTTAGGCGCGTTTCCGATTTCCCACGTTGTGAGCAGTCAGCGAAGGCCAGAGCGATGCTGAATCTGCTCCGAGCAGTCATAAAGTCGCACAGCATCTGTGTTTGGGATTTGTGCGTATGCGCGAGCAATAAACGAGTCAAACGGGTAAAATAAAGGGTATTTATTAAAGGGTAAATCCTTTGCCACTCTGATAGGAATCTTCCTGGGCTCGGGACTCGCTTCTTTTCTTGAAAAGAATGCCGTAAGGACCTGAGCTCGGTGGCTCAACTGGATGGATGTGCGCCGTCCTTCCACACTACAAACTGTCGTATCGAGAGCGGCCAGGGGCGGCGCCAAAAACAATCAACCGATGAAGGATCCGCTAAATCAGTTTCAAAACATCATTATTTGGGCACCTCTGCTTTACAGGGTGCATCCCTCCTTTTGGCCATCATTTCGAGGGAAAACCGCGTGTCTTATATTTGGGGGTTTTGTTCCCAATACGGCAACCGTTGCCGTGCTTTCAAACGTTCCCTGCCATTTCGTGCCGGGGAAAACGCCTGATTTGTCCGCCTCCCTCCCTCCCTCCCTCCCTCCCTCCCTCCCTCGCGGAAACATGATGGAAGTCAGTGCAAAGACGACTGGAACCATAATGACCGTCCGTGCTGCAAAGCCATACGTTGAAAAACAGACAAAGGACGGGCGGCGCGTTGCGCTTTGCCAGTTGTCATCGCGCAAAAAAAAAGTAGGAGAAAAATGAGGCTGCAAGCGGGATCCGCATTAGCTAATCAATAGGCGGGAAGCTTTGTGACTCACGAGGCTTCTTACTGGATGAAAGGGCCGCAGCGCATCCCGCATTGGAATGCGCGCTCTCTCGCCCAACCCAAGCGGCGAGTCGCCACAAAGAAAAGACGCGGGGGGCCTTGACTTATGACTTTCATTACTTTGCCGACGCCGTCGGCGTCATCGAGGTCGCCGCCTTCCGCTATGTCACGCGCCGACCTTTGTCCGGCGCCGCCCTCGCCGAAATCGTTTTGCTGCCGAGCACCTTTATGGCTGGAAAAAAAAAAAAAAGACTCGTAACTGAGTGACGCGCCGGCCGTGTCTGAGCGGTTCACCTTTAGGAGAAGATTTGTGGTGGCTTCTCTCGGCGCGGGATAGCTCCTGCGCTGTTTGGACCGTTTTGGCTCATTTTCCTCCGCGTTATTCCGCCGGTACTTGACATCCGAATCATTCGTTTCAAGTGTCAAGGGGAGAGAAAGCGGAAAACGTGAAGGATGCCGGCCCACTTGGACTGGAGTTCCACACCTATGCTGGAGATCAAAACCCCGGTCCCGGAGGGCCGGTATCCTGCATCTTTTCCAAGCTTCTCTCTCAAAACGCACCTGATTCGAATGATGAGGCTCATTTTCAAGCTCCCGCGGCGCTTGCTAATATGCTAATCATTCCAATCAGGCGTGTGTGTGTGTGGGGGGGGGAGCTTGCGGGATACCGGCCCTCCAGGACTAGAGTTCCACACCTTTGCTTTACGGCACAGGTCCGCCTCATTAATGAATCCGGCAAACTTGCAAATCATTTTTTGATTCCTAAACTAGCCACTTGAAATGGATGCGACTTCCCAGTCCCGACGGAAACCAGCGCTGCATTGTGGGCCGCGGTAAAAACGACGCCCCTGCTCTACGGGAAGGAAGGACCCTCGCAAAAACCTCACAGGGCTTTGTGCTTGGAGAGCTTTTTTTTTTTTTTTGGCCAGTACGTGGGCTAAAAAGGTCGACGACCCCCAAAGTAATAGATGGAGTAGGAACAAATGAGTGTCTTTTGCCTTCTAAACCTGCTCCGAAGGGTCTTTTTTTGTAGGCGGAGAGAGGCCCGAGAGGGGCCGGCCCAACCTGCCGCGGCCCCGCCCCTCTCGGCCCTTCTCCCTCCCGCCGCGTTTCCACTAACAACGGTAAGAAAAGCCGCGCCGGGCCGGCATCCCCGCCGAGAAGCGCACAATGTCTGCCGGCTCACGGGGAATATCGCGTCCGGGCGCTGGGGGGGGGGGGGGGGGGGGGGGGGGCTTAATAAAGAGGATTTAACTGAAAGCCGGGCAAGCTGTCACACACTGGCATTCACGGCTTATCCATTGCAACGTACTCTTCAGGACGTTTTGATAGCGGCCCTAAAGAGTGGCTGACAATTCATGACTTTTCACTTCTCCGGCGGACTTTTTTTTGGGGGGGGGGGGGGTCAAATACATTGCATGCCCACATTTGGGGAAAGGAAAGCATTTTTGCTTCCGGGCATCCAAGTAGTCAGTGCAGGGGGGTCAAACTCCTGGGCCGGACCAATAAAATCATGCTATGTATTTACATAACTTTAAAACTTCAAGTTCGATATTCATTTTGAGAAAAGTACATTAACATTACGATGAATCGACAAACATTAGCGTTACTCTTCGTGATAAAAAAAATAAGCTTATTTTATAGGAATGCAAAAACAAAAATAGCTTCTTCAAGTTTAGGGGTGCTTGGATTTGATTTAGATGTGCTTGAGCGCCTTGTAAAAGGGGCCGCGCGTTTGTTTATCCACACGGCCAGGTAAGCACGCTTTTCATCCAATTACCACGTAGCGTCATTGCAATGCATTATCATTACATTTTTGTATGGTTCAGCCTCTCGATTTCTCTTGAAGACCGTTTCCTTTCTGTCAATTTGTGTTCTGACACACACCGAGAGGCCAGAAGAGAACTATTTCCCTTTTAGGTATGCTCCGAGTACGAAAGCTATTTATTTTTTTTTTTGAAAAGAAAAAACGCTTTTATTTTGAAACTTGTCCGGATTCCCTTTCCGGTCACTTGAGTGCCAAAATTTCACTGACAAACAAGTCAAATGAGTAAGAGACAGCCGTCTTTGGGAAGGTGGAAAGGACAGGTGACGAGCCTACAACTTCCCTTATGGTGAGTTCACATATGATGTGGTATTGTATACTTCTTTCCCCCTGTCCTTAATGCATTTCCAAATGAGCAGGACTCCAAAAAATTGCCGTGCAACACCCCCAACGCGAAGGAGAATCTCGCCTTGGTCCGAACGGACCTTCTGAAGCGCATGCTCAGGTTTGCAGACAAGTCAGCAGCACGAAGTGGATTAGCGCTGCGTGTGTGTGTGCGCGGCCTGGCAGCCACCATCTTTGTTTTGCTTTAAGCCCCCAGAGGCTATTTTGGGAGCGCGGGGTGGAGGCGAGGAGCAGCCGGGATTAGCATTTGAAAAAAGATAGCGCTAATTCATCTGCTAGCGCTAACGGCTGTAGCCGCCGCAGGCCCCGGAGCAGGCGCGGCGAGCCAAACGTCCAAACGGCTTCAAATTCTTTTTTTGGGGGGGGGAGGGGAGTTGGGGGGGGGGGGGGGTCATATCTCCCGTGTCATCCAAATAAGAAGGCGCGGGTTCTATTTGAAGGCCGACGACATGATAATCATTTCCAGGCCTTGCCGTTCGCCGTGACTGATGTCCTGTAATTCCGAGGTCCCCAAGCGCCGCTCCGCGGCCCGGTTCCGGTCCGTGGATTAACTGGCGCCGCGCCCGTCAAAATGTATGCGTCTTGGCTGTAGGTGATCTCATGGACATTGGACACAAGTGGGCTGCATTTGAAGGCCAACGCCTCCAGCGTATCTTCAGTTTCAGTCTTTTCTCCAATTTTGTAGTTGGAGTTTTTTGATTCCTGTGTGACTTTGTCCAACTTCCATACATAAAGGCATCATGTTGAAAAGAAAAAATAATTGCAGCTGGGCTTGCGTATATCAGGTCATTGCAGAAAGGGGATGCCCTTGTGTCTAAAAATCGCGATCCAGTTTGGATATTTTGCTAGGCTTTTACTGATCTGCAGCACAAGCCTTCGCAAATGGGGGTACGCCCAGGCACTTCTGGGGTTTGTCAAATTTGAAAAGAGATTTTAATGCCTGCCAGGGATGAGACAATGATTTCTGGTTGACAAATCTCCTGGCATTTCAACAGCCTTGTGTCCACCTTACCATCGCACTACACTACTCTATTTGGACCTTTTTGAAGGGTTTTTTTTTCCTTCCTGTCCTTATATTTGGGTAAAGCAAACGGGAATACTTTTGCCAGCTGTGCATATTCCACACTCCGCCAGTTGGACGCGTTTTCGAGGCGTGTGTGCGCCAAGCCCACCTTTGGGATTCATAGCAGCTGCTGGCGTGCCTTGCTCTTGTATTTGCCCCGTATGTATATATATATATATATATATATATATATATATATATATATATATATATATATATATATATATATATATATATGCAGGCCACTGCAGAACTTGCTAATAAGAAGCTGCCAACAAGCGAATCATGTGAATCAGGTGCGCTCGGGAGAGAAAAGCTGAAAAGGTGCAGGATACCGGCCCTCGAGGCCTGGAGCCGCAAACCTTTGGATGGGGATCTTTTTCAACACCCAGCGCGGTGCACAGAGAACCTGGGAAAACATGCGGGAAGGACACGGGCCCTCGTGGACCGGACTTTGACGCTTCGGGACCTCGGAGGAGCTAAAGATGAGCCCGTCGCTAAATGTTTAAGCATCTTTCCGACACATGAGAGCTTTTCAAGAATTTCAAGATGGTCGCCCCCCCCCCCCGCGTAATCTCACGTGTCAGCGGCCGCTACTTACGTAATGGCTGACTGCACTTGAGTCTTGCTGGGAATTTTGAGCGGAGTCGGTCCACGCCCGTTCGGGATGGCGCGAGGCTCGCCCGCGACCAACAAACAAACGGGGTTCTCGTGCGAGGCCGGCCCGACTCAACTCGGGGTAGCGCGCGCAGACAAGCGTGGAAACGGCGACGAAGACGACAACAACAAAGCAACCGCGGCCAATTTGGTTTTTGGCCAGAATAAGTTGCGATTTAAAACGGGCTACAGTGATCCCCTTGGGCGCGGGGGTTACATTCCGGAGCACCCCCGCAATAACTAGATAGAATTACGCTATTTAAACACTCCCCGCGAATCTTTTAATAGTATTGATACTTCATTTTTGATTTCCTTGCTCGGGTCTTTAACCCCTGAAGGACATTTGGAGCCAACTGGGGCTTTTGGACCCTAATGATGCGTGATATCAATGCAAAAAGCCCACTAACACGCGCACAAAAACACTAGCAGGCTAAAATACGACATCGGGGGTCTTGCCAAGTGGATCTGACCAATGAAATCATGCTATTCAAGCAACAAATAGTACAACATAACTATTAATCATAAAACATGAACATTACTATGACTTATTTTTCATTTACTGAAAAAATGTAGCTCATTTGTATACTATCGTGACAAAAATCATCTCACGGGCCAGAATAAACCCGTTTGTGGGCCGCAATCGGGTCGCCGGCCACAGATCGGACATCTTCAAAAATTAGAAACCTTTCGAGTTTTTCCTTCATGAAAAAAATCAGCTCATTTTTCTATTTCGCGTTTCTTTGAAATTCCTATGAAATACTACAAAGTAGGGACGACTCCAGACCAAAAAGTCACTTGGAACAGCAAGGCAGCGCGCCCTCAGCTGGCGTCATAGCGAGTATGGCATGTAATGCGGTCATGTATCCCTTTTTCTTTGGCAGCCGACGGGCTGCACCAGCCGGAACCGCCGCGGACTACTCCGTTTTCATTGAGACGCGTTTAGCTCGGCCCAGTTTGACCAACGCTCGACTTTGCCATTCCCGAAGTGCAATGGAGCGCTTGAAAATATAACGTGAAGTCTTAAGCCGGCGCATCGTCAGAGCCGCCAAAGAACAAAAAAAGGAAGGGGGGGGGGGGGGGGGGGGGCGAGGTCGCAGTGACGACCCAGCGCCAGTAGAGGGTGCCACGCTGCCGCGCCGGCCCAGAACGACGACCGTCACCCGGGTCCGTTTTTTCCTCAGCTGTCAAGTTTCTTTTCGCACGAGCAAAACATTCGCGCGTCGTTTTTTTTTTGGACGCGTTATTTAAGCACGTGACAAACCATCGAGAGGCAGCACATCTACTGATGCTCACAAAGCACTACGTTGACAATATGGACAGTCTGGACTTGACCTTTCCGAAAATCTTTTGTTTCTTTGAGGAGAATTCGGGATTAAGAACTGCTTTGCTGAAAACGGGTGGCTGTGGAGAAGTTGGACGCTCGCGAGGAACATGGATGGAGCAAGGAAAAGAAGGCGAGAACTTACAGTGGGGGCGGACCGGCCATGTGCTTCTCCGCGTCCCGGAAGCTCCCGCTCAGCCGCAGCGCCGCCCGCCGCCCGCCGCACGCAGTCCCGCCACCTTTGTTGTCTCGTTAGCATATACGCGCCTCACCAACAGGGGGCGGTGAATGAGCAGGAGGCCAATTCAAGTTGAGTTTGGGTCCTTTAACTGCACCGCCAGGGGAGTTGACGCACGTCCCTGACCCAAACGCCGGAAAGAGTTCCTCCACCGTTGATGGGAACTATGTTGAAAGAAAAAGATTCTTTTCATGCACCCCTCCTGTGCATATACATAAAAGCCTCCTGTCCGAACAGATTGCAAGTCCGCGCAAGCTGAAGATTCTCACGGGAAAGGCGACGGCGGGCCTCCTCGGACCCGGCCCCCCCCCCGTCCCACAGGAAGTGATGGCTGCGACCAGCGGAACGCGGCACTGAAGGCCAAGGGGCCGGCAATTCCTCCGAGGGATCGGCGGCTCTTCAACGCGGACCGTCGGAACGGCCCCACCGACTCCAAGACCGAAAAGAGTTGGGGCTCCGCCCTTGAAAGTCTGGCGCTTTCGCTCGGTGGAAGTGTCGGCGCGCAAACATCCCCCAAAGCGAAAACAAAACAAAAGAACGTTTGCAAACGAAATGAGTCAAGGTGCGGGCCAACCAATCGAATGGCTTTATTGTCATTGTGGGTCAAAGGTCAGGCGGGGGGGGACATTGAGCCACGGCGTTGTGAGACGGCGTTTTGCCGGCGCCTTTCCGGCCGCTCCCCGCGCTCAGACAAAAGGAGAGCCCGGACGGCAAATTTTGTCCTTTCACATAAAACGATGTAACACCTTCATGATAACCAATAATAATATTTTCCAATTCATAAATATACTGCTGTTAAATTAAATGATACCTCATATATATGTGTACATTTATGAGATCATTATATTAAATATAATGGCACCCTAGGGGGCGACGTCCGCATCCCGAAAGGGGAGGCGCGGGAAGAGGAAGGAATTGCGGGAGTGGAGAGGTGGCCAAACACAAAGGGCCCCGTTCTCCCAGCTGCGTACGGCGCCGGCCCCCGGGGGAGAGCGGACGGCGAAAGGCCGGACGCCGCGACGGAAAATGCTCTTGATCGCCGGGACGGAATGTTGGTTTTACGTCAAACGATGAAGTCCGCAAACTGATGCGGCAAATCTTTCGTCCGTCAAAACAAACAAGGAGTCGTGGGAAAAGAACCGCTCGGGTGTCCGTGCGTGCGTGCGATCCTTCCCGGCGGGGGAGTGCAGCTCCTTCTTTCTCAACCGGATGGGCCCACGGGACCGTTGCGAAGCTTTCTTGAGAACCTTTGCCCGCTTTGTCGTTTTTGTCAATGTCTCCTTCCAACTATTTCCCGTATGGCAGAAAGCGCGTGGAGCCTTACTGTGCCCGATGCGGAAGAAGGTCCGCCTCATGTTTCCCAGTCTTGTTCTCTTGACCTTTAGGGTCCGCGACCCCACTTTGAAAACCACCGATCGAGACCAGCTGTACCGGGGCGCAAAATAGATGCAGAGCCGGGAAACGTCCCGGCGAAAGCCCAAGCCACGTAATAGAGCGCGGGCGTCAAAGTCAAGGCCCGGGGCCCAGATCCGTCCCGCCTCATCATTTCATGTGGCCCGCCGAATGCTGATCCGACGTTAAGTTTCAAGCTGTCTTTGGCCTTTAAAATTTCGGGGGTAAAAGAAAAAATCTCGCTTTTGAACGGATTTTACTGGCCTCTAATTTCAAAACTAGTAGGGATGTTAGGTTCAGGCACCCTAGACCATTTACTGGTCCCGCCGGGACAAACCGGGAGGAAGACAAGTAGCTTTTGTTCGCGAGGAGAGCGGACAGGAGCGGTCCTCAGCGAACGCCCTCGGCGCAGAAAAAAAAGACGGCGTAGGCACTCGGCTCAAGTCAATAATATGCTTTAATAACAAGATATCAGTGCAGAAAGGACAAATCGAGCCCAAAATAACAACGCTAATATGTATTTGTGGTATAGCGGAGGCTTGGGTGGCGCCCGCACAAGACCGGGATGGGCCTGGCCGACCCCGTCGTACAAGCGGGTCCCGTATAGAAAAAGTCAAACCCCGTTTGCGGCGCCAGATGCTGATACGGTCGCCGACCTTGGGCGAATCCAAAACTAACGGCGGCGACAGGGACCGCCTTCTTTCGCCGGCGACGAGGCGAACCTTTCAGAGCGGCCGAGTCCCGCGTGGCGCCCACTTCCCTTTACCCACCGATTCCACGTACGATTACACGCTCATTTCGGAAAGGCCCCCCGGAGCGCTTCCTCTTCGGTACAATCGAGTTCTACGGCTTCGCTCGGACCGACCGTCCGGCCTTCGATCGGGCAGAGGGAGCAAAAAAAAAAAAACCTCAAACGCCAATCGAGACCCTCGTCGACGACGGCGGTGTCAAACGACCGGACCGCGGGCGGGTTCTGGCCCGCCAGACCATTTTTGTATGGTATAAAAATGAGAGGAACTTTTCAATCGACGGAAAACTTGGATTGTTTTACGATTAGTCGTAATGTTTTATGATTGATCGCGATGCGCTTGTAACAATTTTGTCCTATAAATATATACGGTAGCGCGGTTTTCTGGGTCCGGCCCACTTGGGAATCACTTTCCCCGACGCGGAGTTGGGACAGCTTGGTGTCCAACATACAAACAAGTTATGTGGACCACCAAATGCTACTTCTGGCTTCACCTTTCTGGCTAAAATACCTTTTTTTTTTTTTTTTGGTTACCAATCCCCATTTTGACTGGCATGTGATTTCAAGAGGAGGGAAATGTGCGACCGTCGTACTTGGCAGAAACTCTTCCTATAAAAACCGGGTTGCCAAGGACTCTGGTCAGTATGTCCTTTGAGTCCCAGAGATTGCAGACGAGGCGGCTTTGGGGGGGGGAAAGGCCAAGCGGACCAGACTACAAGGCACCTTTTGGAGCTCGCAGAGAATAGCAGCAGCACGCGGCGCAAATACAGTATGCTTCTCGAAACTAAGGACACATTCAAATAGAAGTCGACCACGTCAAAAAAATGCTACATTTAGAAAAAGGGAGCGCCGCCTTTCATCTTGTTGCAAACGGGGAGGAAGAAGACGAGCGAGACGGGGACGGGGACCGGGAGCGAGGAGCCGAGGAACGCGAGCGAGGAGCCGTCAACGCTCCCGACGCGCGAGTGAAAAAGGTGAAAAAAAGGAAAAAAAGGGAAAAAGGCAACATATTAAGTGACCTCATTACACGAAGCGGGAAAACGGACTGACGCACACTGAAAAACTTGCTGGATGAGCAGCCGCCTCGGAAAGTTACCCTGATTGCCAATAATGACACGAGCACAAACACACACACTGTGCAAGGAGGATTAGGGCCACACCGAATAGCAACTAGAAAGTAAGCGTTGGGACACAAAAACAAACAAACAAAAAAAATGGGGTCTGAGTCAATTGAAAAAAGAATTCCGAAAAGAAATGAAAAAACAAATCACAACATATGGAGAATATTAGCAGAATAATCGAGCCTTTTTCAAAACACGCCTTTCATCTTTTTCGCACGTGAATAAAGAAGCAATCATGAAAAGAAATGCACAGATTTATGAGAAAACAAATCACAATATATTGAGAATATGGGCAGAATAATTTGGTCTTTTTGGCCCATGAATAAAGTTGCGATAATAAAAGAATCAAGTTAAAATATTATTATCATGCTAAAGTTGTCATTTTGTGACAAAATAAGAGGAGACTAAAGCTGAAATTTTGGCGCTTGAAAAAAAAAGGTTTATGTCAGACCACAAAGTGGGACCACGGGGGAAAAAAAGGCTCAAATCCGATCGCCGCCGATAACGCAAAACACGAACACCAACAAAAGCCGTTGATGAAAACAAATCTGGATTTCAAGAACAAATGTGCAAACTTACAGGAATAGACTCGGGGGTTGCAAAAATACAATATTACTCTGAAGATTTGGAGGAAAAAATCAAAATACAATCATGAACAAATAGCTTCCCTGGACCAGAATGGTAATAAAACAAAGGTCGAAATACAGTCATATTTATGGAAAAACAAACAAAAACAACGGATGGAATTTTCCAAGAGTAACATGCTATTATAAGCACAAGGCATTCATTTATAAGTTAAGTCCTTTAAAAAGGCGGCAATTTCGAGTACACGCAATCTGTAGTTTCACGAGAAGAGCGCTGGCATTTTCCAATGCTTGGCGGGAAAAAAACATCTCTTGTCATTTGAGCAAAATCGAGCCGGAGTGCAAGATGTGCATTTGACGCGCTCATTTGACGAGGACGAAGCCTTAATTTGACCCAAGAAAAATTCGCTTCGTACAGGGACAAAATACATTTCGCGTCTGCGAGGATAAACTTGCGCAAAATAATCAGAGAGGAATAAAGTGCCGCAAACAGCAGATCGTGCTCCGCTCATTTCCATCCAAATTTGAACAGGCACGTTTGACTTTGTATTTCTTTGAATGTGGCTGTAATCCTCCTGTGGCGGAAAAACGCCGGCCCAACGTCGCCGTTGCAAAAAAGCCGCACGCGCAAAATACCCCGCGGTCACGGCGGAACATGGGAAAAAGTACGCAAATACCGGTGTGGCGAGCGCGGGCCGGCCGACCTTTAACCTTCAAAGAGCTTCCCGACACCGGGCGCTACAAATATATCTGCATACGAAAAAGCCCTCCTTTAGATCAGCCGAGGCCATCGGGCGCAATGGAAAAGCGCGGCTCCTTTCCTGCTTCGTCGGAAGCCGGCCTTCCTTTATTTTCACAAAGAGGCGCACGCGGGTGGCCCGCCCCCGCATTAGACTACGCGGATTAGGCCACCGCGTCATGCGAGGCGGCCCGACAAATGCTGATTCCGATTCAAGTTCCTGCTTAAAATACCAAATTTGATAGTCGTCTTTGAAAAAGTTGGGGGGAGAAAAAAAAAGGTTTTTGCTCCCAGTCTCTCTTTCGAGCACTTTTTACCAGCCTCTGATTTCAAAAATGTCATTCTGACGCAAACCGCAAGTGCAAAGTGGACCGGCATCAAAACCACTTTGGCCGGGTGTCGAAGCCGAGGACCCCGGCCGCCGCTTCGTTTGACCTGGCCCGCAAAACGCTGATTGGACTACAAAGTTTCTGGCTAAAATACCAAACTAGCAAAGTCATCTTCAACTTTCAAAACAACAAAAAAACCTAATCTCTCAAACTAGGCAAGTGTGCGACCAACACACTTCAAATTGACGTCAGTCCTTTCGGGACTTCTGACAGAAACTGAAAGTGCAATGTGGGCCACTATAAAAATGAGTTTGACACCCCAGCTTTAAGAGACCTTCAGAAGGATCCAAAGCTGGCAAATATTTTGCGGTTTTTGTGCGTCCTTGTGAAAGAACACACTATCTCTTTGTACTCAATCCATGCATCAAGATTTTTGGCCATTACACTGTGGATTTGTGGCTCTCCGGACCGCAAAAAAAAAGTGGGAACTTTGCGAGCGCAAATATTTTCCCGAGGTGGCCTTGCCTGACCGTTTTTTTCCCCATTGAAATTTTGGCCTCAACTTCTATAGGAGTACAATTGTGTGCGCGTGCGATTAGCATTAGGCGGACAGCGAGCGCGGTGAGGGCGGGGCTTGGGTCCAGAAAGGACGGAATGGCTAAAGGCAGGATTTGGTGCACGTGTGAATCCCGCCCCCTCCGACAGCTAAAATAAGGCAGGACGCGCTCACGAGCCGGCCGGGCCGCTCCCGGAGTCCCCGAGGGGCGGGGCGGGGCGGGGCGGGGCCGGGTCCTAAGCGGCCTGGCCCTAAGCGGCCTGGTCCAGGGCCCGGAGAAGGTCGCAGCCTTGGAGCAGGTGCAGGCTGCCCTGCAGCGGCACGTTGACCTCGCAGTCGTAGCGGGTCAACTCGGGCAGGAAGGCGCGCCCCGGGCCGGGGCCCAGCAAGCGACTGGCCGCACCTGCCAAACAAACCGGCCCAAAACCCGTCCCGTTTTATACCACGGACGATGGAAGTCTGTCGCCGTCTTTGCGCGCCGGCTCACCCGTCGCGTTCCCGGGAAGCTCGGACTTTCCGTGTTGCTGCGAAAGGCCGAAGGGCGGGCTCCAATTGCGCTCTCCGAGAAGAAAAAGAAAAAGGACGGTCAGATTTGTCTCGGTCGAGGTCCGGCCAAGACGGCGGCGGGCCGGTACCGAGCAGGGAGGCGCGGCCCCGCATCTTCTTCCAGACGCTCTCAGACGTGTCGGCGTGACCCTGCCGCACAGACGGGACGGCTCGCCCGTGAGAGACGAACGCGAGCCGCCTTTGAAAAAAGGCCGCGGCCACTCACCGCCATCTGAACGAAGGAGCGCTTGACACCGCCGCCTCGGTAGTCGTGGCCAAAATCTTCCAAGCCCCTGCACACGCGCGCACATTGAAGTCGGCGTGACATCTGGCCCGTCGGCCAATCGCCGGGCTTCACGGGCCCGCGTGAGCATCTACGCGAAAATCAACGTCACCTTTCTGTGCGCAAGAGGCGCAGCGGGTCGCGGCGGCAGGACGTCCGGGGCGCCGAGTCGGCGGGGTAGGCCTCGCCGGCCGCCGCCCGCTGCCGGAACGTGGACGGAGGGTCCGGGGGCCACTGCAGGTTCTGAATGCCCCCCATGGAAGACAGCGGGGTGCTGGCGGGGGCTCGGTAGGGCGGGTTCTGCGCCGCGGCCCCGGGTCCCAGGGGCCCCCGGCCCGGGGCCCGCTCCTCGCCCGGAGCCCAGGCGGGCGGCGGCGGGCGGTAGCGGCCCTGCGGCCGGGGGGGAGGGGAGGAGAGGGGCTGGAAGAGGCTGGCGATGTCGCTGAAGCTCTGCTGCTGCGAGGGAGGGAGCGCCCCGCCGTCCAGGGGCTCGGCCTCGGGGAGGATGGGGTTCAGCTGGAAGTCCTCGCCGTCCATGGGGATGTACGGCGCCAAGGTCTCCAGGTCGAAATCGCTCAGGTCCCTCTGGAAGGGCGCGGAGCCGGAAGAACGTTCGGAACGGCAAAAGTGGGCCCGGGGCCGACTCGGATGGATTTACCTCCATCCGGGCGGCGGCGGCGGGACCGTCGCCGCCCGTGTCCAGGGCGAACAGCCTCTCGGTTAGCTCCACCTTCAGGTCGCCGTCGGCGGCGTTGTAGTAGTCGCCGGGGCTGCTGGGCTGAGGAGCGGCCGAGCACAAGCGCCACTTAGTCGGGGCGGCCGCCGCCGGCGTAGGCGGCGCCGCGCTCTCACCGTGGAGCAGCTGCTCAGACTGGGGGTGGCGCTGCAGGGCGGCGGCTTCCGCCGGGCCGCGAAGGAGGCGTCGGCCGGCTCGGGAAGCGGGGCGCTCCCCAGGCTCTCGCCGGTCCAGCGCGGAGGGACGGAGGGGCGGGGCGCGTACGCCCCCAAGCCGTGCTGGGACGACTCCTCCAAATGAGGACGGCCTAACGCGGGGAGGCCGCCGTCAGTATACATACTCCAACAGTATGTGATTAGCACCTTCTGCATTATATATTACCCAGGATAAACATATGTTTATTGTATATATTTTGTCCGAATCGAGAAAAATAGCGAGGTAAACTTGAGGGCTCATAGAGGGCGATTACTTCAAATGATTTTCTTAAGGAATGACATTTTTGACTGGTCTAGCAAGGTCAACCTGTCACAGGTTGGCGCGATGGCGCGAAGCCGAAACAATGCAACCGCCATGCGGCCAGGGAACCCAGTGCGGAGTATTCAAACTTCCACTAGAAGTGGAACTCTAGTCCCGGAGAGCCGGTATCCTGCATGTTTTCAAACCCACTCGAAACACACAAAAGAAAAGAAAAGACGCAGGATACCGGGCCTCTTTGAGACGTGCGCATCGGGTGGAATTTGACTGCGTGAAATTGGGCAGAAAGACATCGGACCGAAATCCAGGCTGATGATGGTGTCTCCCGGCGTGGGCGCCAGCTGGGCCAGGTCCTCGGGCTCCTCTTTGAGTTTGCTGAAGAGGGCCTCGTCCTTGGAGAAGAAGGCGCCCGCCTGCCGGGGCTTGAACAGCGACTCGGTCTGCTCCAGGGAGAAGATGGTGCTCTTCTCCTCGATGTCGCTGCGCAAACGGAGGGAGAGACGGTGTCGCCAGATCCCGAAAAAGCGCGCTCAAAATGGCGGGAGCCACGGTCCGGCCCGTTTCCCCCCATCCAAATGATCTTGGGGGATCCGGGGGATTCCGCAAAGCCCTCCCGGGTGGGGGGGGAGGCGGCAAAGGGGAGGTCCCGGCCCCACCTGAGCACGTAGTTGATGCAGACGATGCACTGCGGCTGGGAGTTGCGCGCGTTGTAGATGACGGTGCCTTGCGTCTCCACCCAGACGAAGCCGCCGCTCTTGGCCAGCATGCGGTAGTGGGCGCTCACCGCCTGCCCTTTGCTGCACACTTCCAAAGGAGAAGACTTTTCGGCAAACAATAAAAAAAGGTGCACGCTAACTTCCCCGACACCTGGAGCTCGTCCCGTTACGCTAATCCATGCAAAAATTCCCATCCGTGCGTCAGCACTGGGCTTTTGCCGGGACGTTTCTTGCAGCGTTGGACAACGTGGAAGAGCGTGACACTTCTTGCGCCGTTGGCTAGCGCGGCGTGGGAAGCGAGCGGCCCGGAGAGGACGGCGGGTCAACGACCGCAGCCGACAAATTCAAGGCCGGCGCATGCAAAACCTAAGACTTGTGCAAGCGGTCTTTGACTGTGTATGCTTGCTTTCTTGTGCGCGTAACCTGAGCGTGTGCGTGTGCGCGTCTTACAGTTGTGGTGGCTCTTGGTGACGCTGTCCGAGTCCAGGGCGTGATAGAAGTCGTAGACCGAGCGACCCAGCAGATCATCGGGAGAGTAGCCTGTCAACTCCGTCACCCTGGAATGCGTGCACATGTACACACGCGCCAAGATTATATACGGGACAGGTAAGTCAGAAAGATGACAAAGGGAAATTATTCAATGACAAACTAGCCTTCCCCACCACCACCACCACACACACTGGCAAATCAAGACGATAAAATAAACACATCAAGGGAAAAAAAACTTTCTAATATTATTATCAAATATTATTCTAAAATATTTACGTTGCCAAAATAATGAGATAAAAAAGATATACATTTATATATTTGTATTTATTTAGTATTTTGTATCTGGATGTTCCTGGGAAAGAAGATAGCAGCATGGACCGCCACCATCACAAGCTGATCGTTTACGATGCTGCCTAGCCCTCAAAGGGCAGCTATGAACCCGAATGAACAAATGAGGAGCGGACCACATGCGCAGTTAGACAAGAAAGGAGATCTGAGAAGGTGCAGATCTTGCAGATCTGGTAAAAGCTTCTTGTCTTCCTTCTGGTGCGTTGTTTATTGAGCGTTCTAGGTTGCATGAACCTAACACAGAGCGTTTGTTTTTCGGTTGAAAGCTTACAGCCAAGTCACGTCCGGCAATTGTCAGCGGCCCTCTAGTGGCCGCTGCCTGTAAGCGATGACAGGTGGCGCCTTGCTTTTGAGTTTTTGGTCAGCAAGTGAGAGCAGCGTTCTGTGTGTGCGTGCGTGCGTGCGTGCGTCCGCTCTGAGCAGCGCCAGCACCTTCAATAACCTCATTCACTTAATTGGACGCAGGATTTTGGGCCGCGATCAACCCTCCCAAATGTCTGCAAAGAGAAATGGGCCCTTGTTTGTTGTTGCGTCACACACACACACACACACACACACCCGCATGCATGCACACACACATTTTGGGCCAGAAGAAACCTTTGTCCCGTGTGAGCAGATTGAAAAGATTTTCAGATTGCAAGCTTGCGTAAGACAATCTCCGTGTGTGCGTGCGCGCCATTGTTTTCTGGCGCGGGCAACGAGAAAATTCAAACCCGGCCTGCAGGTGAGCAGAAGGTAAGATCAAAAATAAAGACCGGATGCCGCGTACGTTCCGCTTGGCTCCGCCCATTGTCACATTCCGACTGGCATTCACCCGTTTTAGGCCGGCGGGAGGGTGCCGGCCGCAGTGTCGGCCGGGCGGGGCCGCGGAAGCAGACCTCCCTTGACGCTCCTGTTATGTTGCGGGTCAAGCTGACCCGTTTGCAAGTTGAAAGTCAACGTTGAACGCAGTTTGTCGGGACACGTATAATCGAGGGATCCATTGAAAATGGCATTTGGGTGCACTTTTGACATTTTGACCTCGGGTCAAACCGACCCGGGATGCCATTACTATTCCAGAGTAACATTCGTAACGGAGGGTACGTTTGACACTTTTGGATGAACGCACACAACTGCGGGTCATTTTGACCCAGCGACGTTATTGCTGTTCTTGAGATTTGAACATAACCCGCAGGCTGAAACTAAATCTTCGATTTGAATCGTGCTCGTTTCGTACGCGTCGGGGTGAGTAAATAAGACCCGGGTCAAAGTGACCCGGCGACATTATTGCCGTCCCCGGCCAACCTGGCAGTCGGCGGCCGCTCGCCGACGAACGCGAAAAAACGAGAAAGGCCGGCGAGGGATTCGGCACCTGTCGTCGCAGTAGGTGAACCTCATGTCCATGCTGTGGCGGCTGAGGAAAGTGCGGCCGTCGGGAGGCGCCTCCAGGCCGGCCGGCTGCGCCACGGGCCGGCACATGAGGACGGCGCAGGTGAGCGCCGGCTCCTTCAGGGCGCAGGCCGGGCGCTGCGGGGGGCCCGCGTACGTCTTCAGCTGGCCCGTGCAGTGCAGCACCTGCCCCCCCCCCCCCCCCCCAAAAAAAAAGATAGACAGACAGACAGACAGACAGACGACTTTAGATGGATGATTTTTATTTGGCTAGGTTTCTACTGCTCATCCATGGCGGCGCGATGGAAGCGTTCTGGATTTTGAAACGGCCTCTGACCTTCCAGCCGGCCGACTTGAGGTTGACGGTGCGCCCCCTGTTGGTGACCGTGCACTTCATCCGCATGAAGAAATCCCGCTCGCCACTCTGCTCTTTGCTCTTCTTCCCGAAGCCGCCGCCTGGGAAGAAAAACAAAAGAATGCATCCTGTTTATTTCGAGCGGGGGTGTCCAAACGCGGGCCCGGGGGCCATCCGCGGCCCGACGTGCCCGCGTTAGAGGCCACGTCTCTCCTGACGGGCAGCCCGCTCGTTTGTGCTCTCTATTTTCCACTGGTCGGAGCTACCATGTCTCATCTGCTCAGACTTTGCTGAGACAAATCGGACAAATCAGTGGACGCAAATGAAATGAATATACTCGAGAATACACTCCCGGATTATTTCTGAAAAAAAATCTGAATGCATCTACACTGAAAGATCATGAAAACGCTTCAACTTCAACCTCTTGGACTTTGTTGTTGTTGTTTTAAACGTGTGGCTTCTTTTTTTTTTTATGACGCACTTAAAAATTGTGCGTGTGAAAGAAGGAAAAGAAGTACGAAAGAAAGCAGACTGCCCCGCTTGCGCCGCTGATAACTTATCGGCGCCACGGTTGTCATGTCACGCGTGTGACTTTCTTTCGCATGCGCGCGCGCACACACGCACGCACGCACGCACACACTTGGTCGTCGACCCGACCTCCGAGCCCGCGTTCACGTCGCTCTCATGAGATAGGACCTTACGTAACTTGCGCGCTCTTCCACTTTTGACCCACGGGCACAATTAAGTTGCGGTCCGTCAGCAAATAGGCTTTCCGGTCAACGTCAAGCATCGTCCACACGCCGGCGGTCAATGAATCAGCGACGTAAACGTACAAATAAGTAATGGCCTGTCATTTACAAAGATTACAATGATTGTATTTAGCTCTAATTCAATATACTATGCTTCCGTTTTAGAGTGTTTATACAGAACATGGCAAAAACGCACTTTGGTCAAGGCCGCGTGGATCATTTTGAGGACGGAGTCTGAAAAGGAAAAGACGGCCGGACTTGTCTCCTTCAGGCCTTGGACGAGCCTGTAAGCAGCATAGGGCAACTTTCCACGCTCTGATCTCACACTGGTCACTCGGGTAAAGAACATCTCAAGTAAGATGATCAGCAAATCTCTTCCGAAGACCTGCGTTTCAAACGAACCAGAAGGGTCCCAAAATGTGGAAGAGTAACGAGGATGTTTGAATCAATCAATCAAATTTTATTTGTATAGCCCTAAATCACCGGTCTCAAAGGGCTTCACAGATGAAAAGAGGTCATGTGGAGACCTCTTTCGAAAAAAGAGGTCGTACAGAGACATCTTTTCAGTGTAAGGTACACAACAGCAGTGTGCTGTCAAAGCTCCCGTGACGAGAAGATAAGAACGGGAAGATAAGAACGCCCGTGCGTTAAATGGGAGGAGCGAGTCAGAGGGAGATAACCTTTACGGCTTTTCTACAAATTGATATTTAGCTGTGTCAAAAAAAAAAAAAAAAGCACTTGTCACGCCCCCCCCCCCATAACCGCAACAGTATGTTATTGAATATACCATGTAGAAATGCCTCTTAGTTTTCATCAACACACAGCATGCGTTCGAATCGTATCCGTGTCTGTAAAACGCCCCCAAATCCAAGTAGAAAAAGGGAGGGGGTCTGACCTGTACTCGGGAGAAATACGATACGTCGTTCAATCACGTGCAAAAACCACAGATGGCGCGGGGTCAGACCAACGCCGTGGCTTTGTGAGAAAAACAGCAAAAGGGGGTGCGAGGGCGGGACACTGACCGGCGGCCTTGAGGCTGAGGTTCTCTCTGATCTCGTCGTGGTCGCACGGGTGCGTGAAGTCGAAGACGCTTTGGCCAGTCAGCTCCACCTGACGGGCGCAACGCAACACTGTAACACGTGCAAAAAGGGTGGAAAGCGGCGGTTCTCAAAGTGGGGCCGGCGGGCCCCTGGGGGTCCATGGCCTGACTGCAGGGGGTCCGTCAAATCATTTGGGTTATTCATTCCAAAAATATATTTCTCTTCATTTCGTATGAAATTGTGAAATTATTCGTGACTCCACTCAAGCAAGCAAGTGTTTCAAGCGGTTTTATATAGTTTTTCAAATTTGTCACAATGCCTTTGGTGTAAACACATGATAAAAATGCATCCAAAATGCGATGCGATATGAGAATAATCCAAATATATCCTCTCAAGAATAATAAAAAAAAACACCCTTCATTAAGCAATTCATCGTATGAATTGTAGAGGTACCGCTGTAGCTGCAAAGTAACCGGTATCATTGGCAAACTGAATCTGTCGCACTTATGTTTGGTTTAAATGATTGATTTTTTCTCTGCAAATATTTGCACGAACCTCTGGTCTAAACGTCGGAACACTAAAAATCATGCCTCACTTGATTTCCTTTTGAACAATTTGACCAATTGTATAATCAGCAGATAACGTTGCAAATCCTTCCAAATCCATGCGGAATTTGAAGAAGGAAATCCGAGGCAAAGGAGACTTGAAGCAGGACGGCTCTTTGGCCGTGCCGGATAAACGGAAAAAAATGCAACTCATGACAGCAAGTGACAGTCGGTCGCCATAGCAACCCGAAAAGCTCGGCCAGTGCGTCCACCATGATGATGATGATGATGATGATGATGATTGCTGGGCTCTTAAAAGTAAGAAGAATAAAGCTGCTAATGTGTCTGTTGTTAACAGCAAATCGGGTTATTTACGCAACTGGACTTTTAAGATGAGAGGAAACGTGTTAGGATTCCCGGCCAAATCAAATTTACTGGCCCAACATGCCAGGATAACGCCATTAAAAAACTATTTTTTTGGGAGGGGGCCAACAGATCACACAAGTGTGTGTGTGTGTGTGTGTGTGTGTGTGGGGGGGGGGGGGGTCTTATACTGAAAGATATTGTTTCAAGAATAGATTTGTTTTTTGAAACCAAGAAAAAATAACCTAAAAAGTACCGTATTTTACAGTGTAATTATAAGGCGCACCTTCAATGAATGGCCTATTTCAAAATGGCTTTTAGAGAAAAGGCGCAGATAAGGCACACAGACTAGAAACCACAGTAGTGGCTGGGCTTGCCTTATGCGTCCACTAGATGGAGCTGCGCAAAAGGAAATGTCAACAAAGCAATCACATAAGTCAGTCAAACTGTTCAAACTGAGATGAATAGAGGGTTTGTGGAAAGTACTGTCGGAAGAATGGGGGGGGGGGGGACACACTCTTGATGACATCAAACAAAGGTTTAGATCAACGGCAAGACCAATCAAGAGTTTCAACGAATAGAACTAGGATTGTATTCAATATTTCTTAATGAAATTGCATCCGCTGTTTTCTCGATTGAAAAAACGTTTCTGGAAGAAATATCCTTGACAAGTTCCGTATTTTCCGCACCGAATACGAACAACGCGTAGGGAGGCGGGCCCCCGGGGCCGGCTTGGGACACCTCGCGGAGGTCCACCAAGCCGGGCGGCGTTCGCGCGTACCTGCGTCAGGCCCATGAACTTGTTGATGTTCTCCGACAGGAAGATCATGTCGCCGTCCGACGTTACCACGGCGATGAAGCCCTCCAGAGACTTCAGGTACAAGCCGCTCAGCTGCTCGTCGTCGCCGCCGCCGTCGCAGCCTGAGGCCCGTGTGCGCACACACACTCGTTAGAAACTCGTTGCCTTCTCAGCGTGTTTTCAATGAAAAGACTTGAAAAGCACTGCCCGGCACGTTTTATTAAAAACAAACAAACATTCAAATCGACCTCGAGAGCTGAATTTGGTAGCCGCGTTTCCGAAGATCCCACGCGCTTCTTTGAGAGATTTCTCAAGGACTAAAGAAAGGGATTACTTTCTAAATGAGCAATTACTAAATTACTTTCTTTTTGTAATTTCTCAAGTACATATAAAGCAGTCAAAAGAAGTCCCCCGGCCTCGCCCAGCCAAGTATGACACGGATACTTTAGCGCGTGAACTTCCAGATACTGAACTATCCGGGATTGTGCGGACTCCTGAAAGAAAGCGTCCCCGGCATCCAGCGGGTTCGCGACTTCGGGACACCGCGCAAAGAGCGAGAGCGGATGAGCGTTTGTCCCAGGGGAAGACGGCGGTTCCTCCGGCGCTTCCCTCCGATAAGACTTTGGACCGGCGGAGGGCGGCCGGCGGGGACTCGGGCTGGGATGCCCCCCGCCAGAGAGCTTTCTCACGAGGGGGACTTTGGGCGGGATCCAAACGGCAGGCACCTTTGGCCTACATACTCGGCCGTGATTAGCGGACGTTCGGAGCCCCGTCGCACTTTGGCCCCCTCCCTCCGTTGTTCTCCGTTGCGTAAGAGCCCGGCCGGCTCACGTGACGGCCCGGCCGATCCAAAACAGGACATCTTGGCGACGGTTGACCGTTATTTCTCGCCCGCCGGGGTAACCCCGACCCTTGGCGGTTAGCCTAGCTTGGCCTGGCCTAGCCGCGCTCCACGATGACAGGTGCCATTTTCAGAGCTGGACGCAGGGCCGTCCAAAGTCTTTCCTCCGAGGGGAGGGCCGCATGCAGAAAAATCGAGGGAGGGAGATGTTATTTTTTGTTTTACTTTGAGGGGCCCGCAAACGGGTTTTAATCCGGCCCGCGAGATGATTTTGTGCAGTCTAAACATGAGCTGAATTCCCTCAAAATGAAACGTTTTATCATTAATAGTCATCATAAGATTTCATGATTTAGTCAGCAGATTATTACAAAGAAAAAAATTGAAGGACTCGATCTGGTTGAGTTTCGGTGACCCGACAATCTTGTGGAAGAAAGCTGGAGGCCGAGCGGGCTTCTTTCCGCTCACGCTACTGAAGCGAGGGGGAAAGGCGCTAAAGGACACTTGATTTTGCACGCGCGCGCCCCGGCGTGCGTGCCGGCGCCACGTCGCCGGGCTGTTATGGCTAGCTGCAACGACGGCGGCCGGCCGTCTCCCGGCGGGCACGGCCCTCCACTTCCTCTCCGATCGCGCCTCGCATCTGCCTCGCTTTTTAATCGCCGCGCTCATCTCCCCCGTGTCCTGGCGTGCACTCGAAGCCCCTCCCACGCCTCCCCCTTCCCGCCGCCCGCCACACGACAAAAACTGCCGCACCGACTTTTGTTTTTTTGTTATTCCGTTTACGCGAAATATTTGAGAAGCACGGAGCTAGGGCGAAGGGTTTTCTGAACAAGGTTTGGCAAGAAAATGAAATGCTTGACGGCTACGCAAAAAAGCAAAAGAAAGTGAGTAGGCGACCCGCTCACGCAGTCGAGATGCGTTCAATGACCGCTCAAGACGGCGAGGCATCTCGAACGTCAATACCGACACGAATCATCAGCGCGGCGCGTTGATGTCAGCTCGGCGATGGATGAAATACAATTCCCATTCGGCCTTTTAAAGTCCGATGGCTAATCGGGATTCAAGTGACTTGCTTTGGGGACAAGTACAGTGCGGCTTGGCCACAGTCAATTTCAGGAAATCGTGAGCAACGCCGCGTGACGTCCGCGCCGACTTTGCCGCTTACGGGAACCTGAGAACAATAGCGCCGGTTACCATTAGAACACAGCAGAGGAAGACGTGGCGACACGGAGGCTGAGCCATACAGGACAGGCGCACGTACCTGCGTCTGCGCGTTCCAGGTACTTCCTGCTACTAAGTGCGGCTTATTTGGTCAAATTCCACCCGTGAGGGGACGAGACACCGCGGCGTGTGGCGCAGAGTCTTTGGGGCCTGACTGACAAGGATTTTTGGACGCCCGTTTTTTGGCAGGAAAAAAAATACTCATTACCGTAAGTCCATAAATACTGCAAATGATCCACTTTTTTTTTCTACCCCCAAAATGGGTGCGTCCTATAAACCAGAGTTCCCCAACCGCCGGTCCGCGGCCCGGTCCATGGATCAACTGTAGTTTATTCTTTAACCGTCGGTCTAGTTATCATGAAATGATATTACATAGGGTGGGTCAGTCGCCATGCCTGTTCTAGCTACGGACTTCAGGAGGAGGAGCGTTCACGCTGCACGTACGCTCCCGCAGGCGCATGTGAAAAATCGCACAGCATACTCAATTCATTCAACTAAAATCCTAGAGTAGAGGTGTGCCCCAGGGCTCTGTGCTGGGGCCCCCGCTTTTCATCGCCTCCCCTACTGCAACCGCACTCCCACAGATCTTGTTGATGGTTAACGCCCGCTTCCCCGCAAACCTTACGAACGGAACTCATTCCTTAGCGATGTCCGAGGACCGCGGCGGCGCGCGTACCTGTGGCAAAGAGTCGTCGGGTGCGCAGGAAGCTGATGGCCAGCCTCATGATGGAGGCTTTGTCCAGGTGGGCGCTGACGCCGTGCGGCAGGGGGAGCTGCTGAGCCAGCTCGTAGAAGACCTCCGTTTCTTTGCTGCGGCGACAGCGAGCCGCGTCGCGGGACTTCTCCTTGCGACGCTCCGAGCTGCTCCTGAGTTGCACAAACGTCAACAGTCCGCCCTTAGTATTGATATCGCGATATTACTATTGAGCGGTCGCCGGTACCCAGAGTGTACACCTAGTACTTTTGGAGCACTTGTACTTTCTATTCTTCTCACACTACTAGGATACTAGGATGGGCGAGTACAATACCTTGCAAAGTTAGACATGCGCCTTTTTCCCCCATTTCTACTCATTCAGAACCAATGACAGCGAAGCGAGTCAAAAATAGGAAGAATGTACTTCTTCCTACTACTACAATAAGAACTACTAAGTGGTTGAACTTTGATATGTTCTGGCTGAAATTTCAGCTCCCCGATGCCTTCTTTCAACGTTTTCGCTTTGATGTGAAACGACTTGGATGTGAAGATCCCTGGACCGGACAAAACACCGCACGAGGTTTAAACCACATTTCGCAGAGCGGCCGACAAGTATTGCGCTCATTTTCGAAAAGGTCGATCTTCAAACTGACGGAATTAATTGAATGGATTCGCCCGGCCGTCATCACCGCCGTCGAGAAAAACAACAGCGGAACTCAACGGAGAGGTCGAGAAGACTACCAAGTGGCTTGTGCTGAGCTGACCGTTTGGATCGGGTGTGTTGGAGGAAGGAAAGCGCAAAAACATGCAAGGTGGCGGCCCCGGAGGAGCCAGTTTGGACCCTCCTCGCCCACGCCAATGTGCGTGGGAGTTGTCTTTGATTCCGCGCGCCCATTGTGGACACACACAGTCGCAGGATGCCAAACAATTGGGGGCGGCGGCGCTTCCCATCCGACCAAAGCCCGGCAATATGCTAGCATGTAGCATACGTTTGCGCTTATTATTAGCGCTGGCAGATGATATCCATATATTGCCATACAGGCAATGTAACCCTAACCCTAACCCTAACCCTAACCCAGGCTTTGGTATCATATAACGAGCGGTAAACTCTCTCGTTGCGTTTGCTTCAAACGGGAATTTCGAGATTTGGAGTTAAGTATGGACTTAATATTTAAGTATCTGGAAATAAATGTCCTTAATGTACTTAAGTATGGATTTAACACTGTAGTATCTGGGGTTGAATGTCTGTACTCTTAAAAAACGTGAAAACACGACCCTGGCATTGAATGAGTTAAAAGGGGGCCGAGCTACACAAAAAACAAACAAACAAACAAACATAAAAAACTTTTGACGCGAACTATAACGAAAAGGGTTGCGGTCAACACACGAAAAAGGAACAATCCAAGCCAGCGAGGTGAGCTTTGAGCCAAGCCATGCGGGATGCTAAATTGACAAAACAATCAGCGAGCTCTGGCTTGGACAACAATCGATCCGGCTCAGTCCGAGAGACTCAAGACCCCGAGTCAAAGGGCGGGGACCCTTATCGGGCTCCTGCTGAGGTGGAGGAGCCAGTTGGGACACGGCGGCTTTAGACAAATGTCAAGGTTTGATGGAGCCCGCTTGGGCAATAGCGCCTCCACAGGTGGATGGCTGCGCCGCGCGCAGCAAAGCCAGCCGTGTTTTCCACTAAGCTTCGGGCCGGCGGGCCGGCCAACTTGACACGTTTGCCGGCGAGGCGCTCGTTTGTCTTGCTCATCTTTCCCACATGTGTTTCCGCACCTCGGATTAACCGCTCCAGGCGCGGCGCAGGCTGCCTGATGAAAACAACAAAGTGACGTCTGCTCTGCTCTCCTCCGCGCTCGCTAATGACATCGCAGCCAGGCCTCCTGCTTGCGTGTGTGCCCTTGTTTTTGCTGCATGGCAGGGACAAAAGCATTTACTGTCTTTGTGGAGACCTCTTGGACTTGTGAGAACCCCGCAAGTTCAGACCTCTTTTAGAGACCAACACTAATTCCACTGGATCATGCTTTGCATGACTCTGAAATGGAGGGTGGGGCTTCTCCTTTATAACTGCCTGCTCTCCAACTATAGAAGATGGTTTCATTAACATGTCAAAATTTGGCTAAATTTCATCCGTCACATACACTACTAGTGAAACAAAGTATTGCTGAGGTTGCATTTACGAAAAAAAAAGTCTAATTAGGAGATTAAAAAACTTCTATCTTGCATTTCCTGGCCAAGAGCCAATCAGAAAAGATGCAAAGTTGGTCTGCATTCATTGGTTACTTGAATCCCATGCCAGAACGCTCCCATGCAATTTCATTTTAATTTAATTTTAAATTGGCCTTTTTTTGAGCATTCTCGTCAAGCTCGGTGCGTGGATGTGCAACATGAAACACGCGTTCCCCTTTCACCCACTAGCATGACTTTGTCATTCAAACACACACAAATATTCTCACACATGCCAGCACACACACATACGCATCACTCAAAACGCTTACTGTTTTGATAACAAGCTGAGAGGCGCTAATAAGAAACACAAGCTCCAAAACACAGCAGGTGTGTGCGTATGCGTGTGTGCGTGCGTGTGTGTGTGCGTGTGGTTGGCCTGCGTGAGCCAGTGTGAGAAAGTAATGTGTATGTTTGCATTAGCGTGCGGATTTGTTTTTGGTCGGGAACAAAATGAAACAAAATGTCCCTCAGCGATGCCAAAACAAGCCAAATGACAAACAGCAACCGCTCGTTTCCGTTCGCTGCTTTTTTTTTTCTTTGAAAGCAGTGAAAGGCTTATCATTTTCTTGTCATGAAGATGTAGATTTCTGGAAGTCCCAGGTCCCGGAGGGCCGGTATCCCGCATGTTTTTCGGTTGTCTCGGCAGGAGCTTGAAAAGGATCCTCGTCATTTGAATCAGGTGTGTTTGAGAGAGAAGCTTGGAACTCCCAGGCTGGAGTTTGACACCTGTGCTTTAAGTCAACTGCAAATTTTCTTGAGCCTAATATGTTCTTTGCAGATCCACTCATCTAAATGCGGCATTATTAAAGTTTGTGGGGCCAATCCCATGGCCCCCCTCCGGATAGATGGATAAAAAAAAAAAAAAATCTGATATGATGTATGCACATGCGGGGTACGCATGATGCGTAACGTGCGTAGCGTGCTTAACTTTGCGCCTTTCATACGCAAACGACAACCGAGCGTGAGCTGAAAAAAATGTTTGTTTTCATTTTGAAAAGTGTCTCCAGGATGTGCCGGGGCTCGACGCACACTTACTGTAAATGTGGTGCAACATTTACCGCTCATGTCCTCAGCTAGCAAACAAAAGCGGCGCGTTTGACACAGGGCCCTTTATTTGACGGCTATGAAAAGAGCACGTGAAGCAATAGCTAATGGAGCTAATGGCCCTCTTGCTAGGTGGTGAGACAAACTGCAGGAACAACGCAGGCTCTGTGTAGTCGTTTTATCCTGGTCTTTCATACAGTAAGGCGAGGCGTCTTCCTATTCTGAGGAGTTTTACCGTATTTCTCCCAGAACAAATCAACCCCCCCATTTGACTTGAATTTGGGCGCATTCTACAAGTCTAACCCTGAAACGCTACAACTAATGTTGCAACAAATAAATGATTGGAGGTCGCAATGCTTAATTTTTTGACACAGCTGAATATGAATTTGGTGAAAAGCCCTAAAAGTCATCATCGCCAAATGGTTCCTCTCATCTAACTCCCAGACGTTTGTTTCAGCATGCAGGTTACTGTTTGGTGGGTAGCCATCTTGGGACCCGTCCAATTTGTTTCAAACGGAGGTCTTGGGAGATGACTTACTGATCATCTTACTTGGGATGTTCTTTAGCCAAGCGAGGAATGAAATAACCTTTTTTTTTTTTTCCTGAGGGCAGGACTACAGCTACGAAAACAACAAAACAAAACAAAAAAAACCTGGGCATCCTGCAGTTGTGGGCCGAACCACACAAACAAACACGGCGACAACGCCACGCCGGCTAATCCTGCGGAACGCGGTGTTCTGGAAACAGGCGCACGCGGGCGCGGGCAGAAAAAAAACAAAACGGATAGGGGCCCCCACGTTGAGGGCGAGAAGAAGCAGAAGGCGCTGGGACCACGGCGAGCGCCATGTGGCGGGGCGTCACATGTGCTGCGTGATGTTTGCCAGCCGCTCGACCAAACCAAACCAAAGTCGCAGGAAAAATACACACTAAAGCGTATGCTCACTTTCAGCGAGTGGCTTTCGTTAGTTTCCCCGTTAAAGTATCGTCATGGCAACGGGGGGAAAAAGGTGAGGGACAGACGGCGGCGGAACAACACACACGCCTCGCGGCCCTTCGGCAAACTCCACCAGGGCAAATGGGCCCGTAGCCGTCGGCTACCGTTGAATTCATCTAATAGTTAAATAAAGGGTTAGCTTCATAAAAGTTCATTAATTGAACGTTTGGGAAAAACTAGTTTAAACGTGTCATTCATGAACTCATGTTTCATTAGCTCATAAAACGTTTCAATCATTAAATTTTCGTCAAATGGCTTGTTAATTAAATCAGTTATTGTTGTATTATCTCTGGTTTCTGTGTTTCACGAATTCATGAGTGATTTCATCAATGGCATTTAAATCGCCCCACTTTGTGTATTTCCTTCCGCTAATGCTGTATGGCACATAAAATGACATTTTCCTAACTTTCCTTAACTTCTCCTGATTCCAATCAGATGAAATGGATTTTCCGGTTTGACGCGATCGGGATGCGGACAGTGGAAATGTCGTACGCGGGCGGGCGCCGGTCAACGTTCCGTCCCGGCAACTTGGGGACAGAAAACAATTGGTCGAAGGCGTGGCGCTCGCACGTGACCCGAGCCGGACAAGAAACAGCAAGCAGACGCCGGGATCGCGGCAAAAGTCCATGACGCCAAGCCAGCCCGCCGCTTTCCAAGGTTGCGCGCGCATCTCGGGGCTTTAATAAAGATAAATGTCTGCGTGGGGTCAGGAGGGAGCCGACGTGTCAATGGGGGCCTTCGGCGGAGGAAGCCGGCGTCAAAGTCCCTCGTGTTCACCTCTGGCCGTCGCCTTCCCGCGGCTATTGGATTTCACGCTTCCCCATTGCGAGCGCGCGTTGAAACGTTGTGCCCGCCGGCGGCCGGCGCGTGAAGTAACCGCGGCAACGAGATGTTCCGCCAGCAACGTGAGAACATCTCCCGCCGCCACCGAGACGCTTTTGAATTAAGGACAAAACCGAAAACTCCGGATCGCGATGCAACAATGGTTTTAGTAGGGACTGCAGTTTTGACTCGAGGCCTTTGGAGGCCAACATAATACTGCGTGCTATGTCTGCGTAACATAGGCGCTGTCATGTAAAAGCTTGATTCGCATTCCTTACTGACAAGTATGTCATATACGTGTCGTACGTGTGGCAACGCTGCCATCCGGTGGACGCCGTTATCACTGCAGTGCTTAATGGGTTTAATATAGGTACTCGTCAAGGATGTCAGCTACCCTCCATTAAAAAAAATACAAATAAAGCCAGAGGGTGGGGGGCGACAAACATTTTTTTATCCCTAATCTAATCAGAAAACAAAGGTTCCCTGAAAATATTAAAGGAAGACAAAGACTTTTTTCAATATTTGCATCTATGCGAGCCAAACGTAACCAAACACATCATTGACCACTATTTTAATAATCGAACAATAGTTTGGAGCGACTATTTCAGCCTCCGATTTCTGGAGTCTTTGGTGAAAGCCGACTGATTACCTTAAAAAAGTTATTTGCAAACATCTGCTTTTATTCTGGAAAACAAAGACCCCGGCAGTAAGTCAAACATGAATCATATTATAAGATATCACATACGATTAAGTGCGGAATCCACGGCCGGGAAAAGGAAAGAAAAAAAAAGTCCAGTCGGCAAAGAGGCGTCCGCCAAGGCGACGGCGGCGGGCGCCCGAGCTTCCATTTCCACGGCGGCAGGAAGCGGAAGCGTGGGAGCGAGCCGGCGGCGGCCCAAAAACAGGAAGCGGCCGGGAGACGGACGCGCAGTTGGAGGAGGACCCGGGGGAGATGCGCCGACTTCCGCGAATGAGGCTTTCCAAAAAGCAAAACCAGAACCCAAGACCGCGGTATCTGGGGCGGGGGGGGGGGGGGGTCTTGAAAACGTTCAAACGCTTCAAAATGGCTGCCGGTGAATGAGCTCGTTGACAACTAATTGCTCATTTCAATCATCGACTGGCGAGAAACTGAAAAACTTTTTTCTGGAAAGCAAATCTTCTGTTTGGTTAGTGTGACTGAATGACAGATGAAATTGCACGCGTCTTCCTAGCAGTGCTTCTCAATGACTTTTTCGAGGAAAAAGAAAACCTTTCACGCCCCCCCCCTCGCAAATAAGATTATTATCCATAAAAAACAAAATCAAAGCATCAAACAGACAAAGCCTTTCCCCCGGGGTCATCCCCAGGGAGAAGGACTGTCCTCAGGTCACGCGCTCTTTGGCTAAGATCATTCTGGCGCACAGCGTTGGATGGCGTCTTTGTTATCGCTCGCACAACGGTCATATATGTGTGTGTGTGTGTGTGTGTAAAATGCGGAAAGAGCATTGTCACACCTCTGCTGCTGCACGCTCAGCTGTCAGCTTCCCTAAAATGGCCGAAGGCGCCCAGGAGGAGCCACGGATCACAGAGGCTTCTGTGTGTGTGTGTGTGTGTGTGTGTGCTTAATACCTGCTCTGTACAGCCCCCCCCCCCCCTCTTTTTTTTCTTGGCTGTTTTCCTTTTTTTTTTCTGAAGTACAGGAGGTGATTTTATTTTCTGGGTTTTTATTTTCTGGGTTTTCAGCAGCGACACGAACTTCTCAAAGATGTTTAGCACCCGCACGCACAATTGTCCTGTTGTGTTTAACAGCAACACGCATTTCTTTTGAACACATCAAAAGGTTAACGCCACGCATTTCTTTTGGAACACGCACGCACGCACGCACAGACAATTACCAAGCAAAGGCTTGGCACGCACACCCTTTTTAGCAGGGCTACGTATTACCAGCGGACCTGGGGGGCCACCCCGTGGTCAGGGGGCCCCTGAAATAATTTGCTTGTTACTTTACTTTCTATGAAATTGCAAAAGCATTCCTGACTCTTCAAAGAAGCGAGCAATTCAAGCGATTTGAACATACATGTTTTTAAAAAAGGGCTCATAAATTGAAGCCAGTAAAGCTGAGTCGCCATTTGATTTGATATTTTCTGACTAAATAATTGGCAGCAGTGCGTAACAAATACATTTGTCGTCAAATGGAAGACGTTGCTGAATAAAAAGAAACATTTGCAACGGGGCTCCTTGGAAAATTTTGCTTTGGAAAGCCCCGCTGTCAAATAAGGTGAAAGCATTTTTGGAAATCCTGACTTTGGGACACATGAAAATGGATTCAGAAGAGCGCTGAAGGAGAATCCCCATTCTCATGTGAGCGAACGGATCTTTGGCCACGCGTGCGCTTTTCCCTTCCAACCGCAAGGGATGATCCCTTTTCTAATGGGGAAATCATCGTCGATTTATTTTACAGGCGTTCGGATCGCGGGGAAGGAACAATTATTTACAGTATACATATTTGTTTTTCAAGCTAAGAACATGAACGTGAAGCCACTAACAAGGGCGAAATTGTTGGGCTTTCTCTGCAAAACGCTTATTTGTTAGACATGCATTGAAAATGGTCAGGAATGGAGCCGCAAATCATATACTGTATTCCTCAGAGTACAAGTTGAGTTTTTCATTTTCAACGCCAAGATGGGGAGGGGGGGTCCATTTATAACGGCATAACTCAAAATCAGATCAATTCCTTCCGCATAATGACATGAACTCCAAGGCAAAAGAAGTCTTTCACAAGGCTTGGGTATGCATCGGCGTTTGCGCAGAACGAGGCAAAAACGCACTTGGCTTAATCGCCTCTTTGTCGTCAACGACGAGGATGCGCCGATCCTTTTTTAGCAGACTTTGACGCATTATGGAAAGGAAAAGACGGCTTGACTTGGCCGCCGAAGACAAAAATGCGCGTGCAAACTTTCCACGCTGCCATCTCGCCACACTTGAGCAAAGCATTTCCGGAGTCCTCCATTTCAAGCAAGTGGGACGGGGTCCCAAGATCACTACCCGCCGAGAGAAACTAGGACGTTTGAACAACCGACGAGGAGGAAGAAGAGCACGTCCGGCGGTTCTATCGACCGCGCGACCGTTCCCGCAAAGGAGTTTGACACCCACGCCGGAAAAAAAATAAATAGAAGAATATGATAACGGACGCGGCAAAGCGCCGACAAGCCCGCAAATACGTTGGCTTTCGAGAAAACACATTTCAAAGCATCTGGAGGAGCGAAACGTACAAGGCTGAAAGCTAGAATGACGTTTGACTTATTTCCCTACTTTTTAGGCGACTTTTCATTCGCGAGGTCATTGATTTCTCAAAAAGCAAAATCCGGATGACCGTTTGCAGTTGGTATGTGCTGCGTTATATAAGACAATTCAAGGAGCTTGTTTCTGTTTTTTCGCATATTCCACCTTCTTGTCGAAACTTTTGACCCAACTTGGGCTTCTTGATGTTTTTGATGCGTGATATGAAAGGAAAAGCGAGCCCAGTCAATATGGCATCACTTGTAAATGCTAGCTAACGAGAGGCTATATTTAACCCATTTTTTTGGATGATTTATGATAATATCTTCTTTGTTTGGATAGCTTTTCTTTAGTCTTTTCCTCCCTGGATGGACAAGGCTCAAGCTCTTTGATGATGACGTGGGTCTATTTGACAAATTGCACAATTATCACATTTTGAAACATATATGAAACATATATTAATTGCTTCATTGAGTCATGACAGCATTCACATTGCTGTTTAAAATAACACGAAATGAACATATCAGTTGTTGTTTTTTTTTAATACTAAGCCAACCCGTGCAGTGAGCGGAGCCCGCATTGAGAAGCTCTGCGTGAGTTGACGAGCGCTCATGTTGTGTGGGGGAAATAAAGTCCAAATATAAAAACGCGGATGATGACGCTACGAACGCCAACAGGTTGGTGACGCCATTGCAAAGGGATTCTTTTTTTTTTTTTTTAACGTCACGGCAAGAATCGCTAAGCGAGAGATTCGGCGGTGCGGTGCAGGTGGTCTGTTCCTAATCAAGCGGCCGCCCTTCGAGAGCCACTCGCCAACTTTCACTTGATCTCGCTCCGCGTCGACAAAAGTTCCGGAGGCGCTTCGGTGCCAGCTTACCTCTTCTTCTCCTTGTCGGCCGTCATCTCTCGGTCGACAGAAAATCCGTCCGGCGTAACAAACAAAATCAGGAGCGGGGAAAAAGTTCCGAAAGCAAGAAGGCGGCCGTACGGTCTCAGAGCACTGCCGAGGATCGTACAGCCTCTCCCCGCAAAAAAAAAAAGGAAGGAGATCCGCGAGGGCCGCGCGGAGATCGAGCCGACGTCGCTCGGTTCGCTCGTAGGTTCGGCGCGCGAAGGACGCGGCGCTCCCGGAGAGACTCGGAGTGGAGTCCCGGCTTCCGAGTGCCGGTTGGCTGAAAGTCTCGGAGAGGGAACGCCCTCCCCGGAAGCGCCTTTCGATGCGACAGGTAGCGGCGGCCGATTGGGAGGCATGTTTTCCATTGCGCCAAATATTCGGGGCAAAAATGTCTTTGGTCGCCCGCTCGTACTCTAACGCGTTGATTTACGTTCAAAAACAATGACTAAATCCCCCCCTCCCAGAATATTTTATGACTGAACTGAAAGGGAAAGCTCACTCTTTTTATTTGTATTTTTTCTCCTTCAAAAGCACTTGGTTTTGCCATTTAACAACACAGATAGCCAAAGCAATTTCATACTTGTTATTTTTGATCTCCAAAACTACAAAATAGCCCACTTAAACCCACTGATACCATTTGAAAACACAAATATTTTAAGAGTTAAATACAAGGGAAATGGATTTCACATTCCGTGCTCAAGCTTCCTGTATTTTTTTCCATGAATTCCACTTGAATACCAGAACTACAAGTTACCCTTTGATTTCTACGCAACCACTTGCTCCTCCTCCATCATGGATCTCACTTTTGTTGTTTTATCTGTATTTTTAACCAAAAATAACACATGAGTGATCCTTGAAATTTACGCCAGCAAAAGAAAAAACCTTATACGGCCGTCTTCAAGCGATGGCTTCCTTTAGAGCAGTGCTCCTCGTTACTGGCGTACGTGAAGGCACTTGAAATTTGAGCAAAGTTTCCACAGCTATCAGAAAAGCGCATGGCGACAATCTCGCCATCGCCGAAACACTTCTTTGATCGACCACACTTCAATGGAGTCGTGGAAAAAAAAAGTCGTCCGTCCGGTTTGAAGCAAGACAGCGCAGGTCATTCTGGGACTCCTTTCATTTCTACTGCCAAACTTCATACTCTTACAACAATTGTAAATACAGTAGGTTATCCCATGTTTGTTTCTGTATATTGGTAGACATGGACGTTTTCCGTTCAGGTTTTCATGTCTCCTCCAGCTGTAATGAGTCAGAGGCACGATGAGCGAATGAGCGGGACTGCGGCCATGATCCCGGCAAAGACGATAGCGGTGATTGCGTGAACTGACAGTGTATGGACTGTCGCCTACATCCCCCACTAAAAGTAACCGATTGTTATCTCGGTGTCTCCCCTAACCTTTCGGGGTAGCCAGTGGTTTTGGAACTACAAGGGGTAGGACCCGAAAAGTTCTTCTCACTCCTTTTGAACATATCAGCTACTAAACTGCAATAGCTATTGTTGTTTTTCTCTTCTTTAATGTCATTTTTTAATTGGATATTTTTTTTCCATTTGTATTGTGATTAAGTGTTCAATAAGTCAAATCATATAAAGACAAAACCAAAAATCGGAACGTGAGCAACGTATAGACATGAAATATGACATATTAGGTGTACCAAGATGTTAGGAGATTGAAATGCAAATGGGCTCAATAAATCAACAGAGGCTGCTTTCACATGCGAGCGTGGCGGTCTTGTTCCCGCTCAATCCATTGGCTGCAGCTGCGCGCGTGCGCGTGTGTGTTTGTGCGTGTGTGCATGTGTGTGTGTAGACGCTCGCTGTGACTTTTCGTATTGAACTGAAAAAAGAAAAAAAACATTTCAATTCTGCAGCTTCTAATGAAAAACAAAGATACAGTAAGTTTGAACCCAAGATAAATGGTGTCTAAAAGTCATTTGGAAAAAAAAAGCAGAGCTGTTTTGTGAATCATGATTGGATTTGAGGAGCAATTTTCACATTTTGCGGACCAATTATTACAGGTTTATTTATATATATGACTTGATATATTTTTCATTAAACAATAATAATGATTGCTATTTTAGTTTAGTTGAGCTGATTTCTTTTTCATAAATGAAATGAATGTTTTGTGATGAATTGTTATGTTAATAGTTTATGATTGATTGTATTGTGCTTACAGTATTCCGAAAGAATAACGGATGGGAAGTTTTTTCAAGCTTTAAGGTGATATAGATCCATAGCCTGATTTTATTGGTCCGGCCCACTCGGAAGAGATTTTCCCTCACGCGGCCGCCAGCTGGCGACGCGCGACGCTGGAATTTGAAGGTTTTGGGAAGGTCACGTGCCCACCCGGTTACCGGGCAACAGGAGGCGCAACGGCTGATAGGAGCGACGACGCTGAATGCGGCCGCTCGCCGCTTGATGGTTGATTGCGCAAAATATGTCAACATCGGCAGTGGCGCCGGGCGGGGCCGCAGCTGCGTTCTTCTGCCCTGGAAATCCAAAAGGGATGAACCTTCCGGAGAAAAAAACAAAAAAGACCGATGGGCCGCTGCGACGATTCTTTAGACCGTCGGTGTGGAACCGCGGTCCTGGGGGGCCGGCATCCCGTACCTTTTCCGCTTTTCTCTCCCCAACACACCTGATTCGAATTTGCGTAAAAGAAGAAATAAAATGGACATCAAAAAGTATGGGCAGGGAGGCTCAAATGAACATTCTTTTGGTTCCAGCTCCGGCTAGTCCCCCGCCTTATTTGTAACAGTAACAAAGCAGTCACGAAATGATAAAAATGTTCCCTGTTATTTCATGATCGTGAGATGCTTTGGCGATGTTCAAAATTGGACTCGGAAGTGAGCGGTCGCCCAAGGGGGTGGTGTCAAATCCGGCCCGGGGCGCCACATGGGCTCAACACGTGCTGCTCATAGAAAGAGTGTTTTGTTTTTGGTTTTATCAGACAGAAATTGCCATGAAGCTCAGCCAATTCATTCAAGGTGATTAGTTGCGCGTTATTATAATAATTCATAGGACATTCTTGGGTGGATCTGTGTCAAAGTTAACATTTCTCACATTTTCTTGCACCCTTTTTGGACCTTGTGGGAGGTGTGTGTGTGTGTGTGTGTGGGGGGGGGGGGGGGGGGTGCAGTCGGCAGACTTGCGTCTGAGAGGAGGCAGCATAGTGAGGCCTGTGTCAGGTCCTGGCAACGGAGAACATTTAGTAAACAACCAACCAGAAGGAAGAGAAGTAGCTTTTCCTCACGAGGAGAGCGGGCAGGAACCTGTACCTTCTCAGATCTCCTTCAGGTCTGATCACACGTTCTGTCCGCCCCTGTTATTCGTGAGAGTTGGCCCGAGTTATAAAACCGCTTGCTGCCCTGAAAAGTTAGGGGAGACATTATGGCTGCAAGGGATCAATCTGTTTCTGATAGCGGGGGATGTGGATGCAAGTCCATATACTAACAACTGCTATCTTCTTTCCCGGGAACATGGCGCCAGAGCCCGTACTCTTCCGTCCTGCGATTAGGTGGGCACGCCCGTGATTCGTTACAGCTGCAGGAGAAATGACAACTCCCAACAGAAAAAAATCCATTTCTACATGTGGCAGAAAGATATATGGGATAACTTATACACAATGACTCTAACAGCCCGCTCCGCGTGGTGACGGCAGGGTGAAAGGGGCCGCCGAGGAGCATGCCGGCGCCCGCGGGCGACTCCTGACCCAGCGTGCCGCCAAGCGGCAATAAATCTCATTGATTGGCGGCTCATTTTGCACGCGGTGCGGTCTGGCCGCGGATCCCTGCAGGTGTTCGGATTAACGCGATGGTCGCGAGGTGATTGGCTGCGGCATATAAAAAGACAAAGCTCATTTGTCTTTTGGGAACTTTGTAGCTTATTGCCAATAATGACTCACTTCCTGTGAACGTTGTTGGTTTGAAAGGTATTATCGGACTTTCAGATGGAAAGCGGCCATCCGCTGGAGTCATTTCATCAGAAAACAAAAACAAATTCATAAACAAAGAACCGCCGAGGGCCCTTTGCGGGCCATCCTCCGCAGCCTGTACTATTAAAAATACGTTTTGACATGGCCCACTATGTTACCTAAAAAAGTAATTAAAAAATTCCTGTAATGCTGTCATCAGAAGTGTGGAAAAAAAACAAAACATGGCTAGTTTGCCTCATCAGCTTTAAGCGAAAGCCTTGAAGTAACATTTTTCTTCGGGCAAGTGACTTCAAAACTGTCACGCACTGTTTGTGACTTATTCATTGGTTACGTAAAAATAATAGTGCATTGGAAAAGTAATGCATTACACCACTATTGCATTACTTTTACATGACTCTCAGCAACACAAGTGGAAATATGGATTTGCCATTGCAAATGTAGCTCATTCCGCTCTTTACACATCCGGTGGAATGAGGGCACGCGAAGCGTTACTCCCAACACCGTTCGGAAATAACTACTTGATATCGAAAATGCGTCATTTCCGGCGCGATTAATATTTACCCTCAAATTCTTTTTACGGTGGGCCAAACCTTATTTACAGCGTCGCTTCCAGAGGACCGGCGGCTTGAGACCACTCGTAAAACGCCGGGCTGTTTCGTTGACAACTAGACAAGGTTTGATGGCAAATTGCCCAAATTCACATCGGGGCTTCGTCGGCGTGCCCCCCGGCGACAGCGAGGCTCGCTTTACTCGATGCGGAATTTGAACTTTCCGCTCACTTTGTCCTCACGCACTATGGCTATTCTTTCCTGTAAGCGACGGCCGCAAACGCAGGCTCTAAAGAACTCACAATGAGCAATTATCGTTTCGTCTCGGAGCCGTGGCCACTGTCAAGCGCACCCAGGCGATTCAAAAAAACAAACACTTTTCAACAACTTGGACGGCGGAAGTGGCAATTGATAAGAATTTACAATAACTAGCGTTTGGCATTGCCTTAGCGATGAGCATTTAAGCTCATCTTCTCTGGTTACTGGAGACGACATTTTTCGGGCGAGGCCCTTTGGTAAGCCGAATTCTTCGTAACAAGAGGCGTTCGTGAGTAGAGGTACCGCTGCGACACGCTTAAGATAAGAACTGCCGTGAGCTAGCTAGCGTGTTATCCGCAGTCACAGGTTGCTGGATCAACGAGCAAACTCGTTTTGGCCACGTTATCATAAATGACAACACCCTTGCAAAGAAAGTACAACTCGCGGACACCCGCGGGCCAGATTTTACTCAGCGACAGACGGCGGCGGGCGCTGGCAAACGAAGCCGCGCCGTCCTTCCTCACCGCCAAATGCATAATATCGTGGAGATCGAGGCAAACAAAGCGCAAACCCATAAAGCCGATCAGTTCCAATCACGATTTAGGCCGGCGCTCGGGGGCAAAAAAATGGTCGCTTCAGGTCGCTGCGCGAATCCAGCCTCGGTGGCCTCTCCTGGGCACCCTTATGAAAAATGTCTGGGGGCCAGCATGGAAAATCACCCTCTTCGTTGTTTAGGAACATGCGGACGAGCAGGCGCACGGGGTCAGGGAAACAAGAAGTCGGGAAAGGACCCCCTGCGATCTTGAGCCAGATGTTTGTGTTTTCCCAAGATGTACAGACAGATAGATGTGCGGCGGTGCGCATGTGTGCGTAGTTGAGAAGGGTTAGGCTGTCAAAGTGTCATCAGGATGTCATGGAAAAAAAAAAAAAAAAAAAAAAGATCTACAGCAAACACAGGAAATGCCCTCAATTCAACCTGATTGCTGCGCGCGTGCGCGGGGAGGAAGGGCTTCCCAACTCGTTGGGAGGCGTCGGATCCGAGTCACCCACGGGGGCGATGCCGATCCGTTCCGAGCGTAACTCGGGAAGGCACTTCAAAACCACTCAAGTGCGCTGGGATTTGCCCTTTCTGCTTCGCCGTGATTTCAATCGCATTATAAGGCGCATAGAACAGAAGCCGCTTTAGTGACCGGGATTGCATCCACTAGATGGAGCGGAGCTAAACACATAAGTCAGTCAAACCTTATCCATAGACAATTTATAGACATAGATTTATTTGATAAAATCACATTCTCTTATACGCCTTGTCCCCAAGAGGAATTGCTTCAAAGTTGGAGCAAATATGCATTTATATGTAGCATACCAACATTTCAAACAGGTGTTACAAACATTTCACTCTTAAAAAACTACATTTATAACCGAAAAGCAGAGGTAAAAATGGAAGACTTTACACGGCAAAGTTATTTTCTTCCTTTAAAAGGAAAACTGGCAGTTGGTGCAGTGCACAGTGCAGTACAAGGCGCAATGTCAACTTGGAAAAACGTTTGAGGCTTTTAGCTGCACCTTACAGTGCGCAAAATACCATTGCTTTGAATCGGAAACCTGGTTTTGGGGCTAGCTAGTTGCTAGCTCGCTTTTCTTGACGATTTCCAATGACGTCGGACCGCATTTTTTTCCCGCCCTTTCCTCAAGACTCCGACGTGAGAGAGAAGAAGAAACTTTTGCAGTTGTTTCCTAACAGGCGGCGTTTGTTGCCGTTCCCTCGGTTGTCCGTGAACAAACACGTCGACGTGCGCGTGTCTGAAAACAAGTTGAAAGGCGAGCGAGTGGGAACACGCCGCTTTGGATTTGTGACACAAGTCAAAAGGGGCGGGCGCGATCGTCAAGCGGGGCGCCACAACATCTCAGCGCTTGCGCCATGCGACTTCAAAATACGCCGCAAACAACAACGGCGCGTGTACAGCTCATTTTATTTGGCCGGAGTGTATTTTCTTTTTCCCGGCGGAGCTCAAGCAGGGCCGGCGTCACGTCATGGCGCAAAAAGGGCCTCGGCAAAAATGGCCACAATTTTGAGTTGAACCCTTCTGTTGCGTTGGGTTGCAAACTGAGAGTCAATGTTGAAAGTACTTTTTCAGTACGCGCCTTCCGCTTGACTTACGTACAATGTATGCAATTTTCTTAGAATGCGGTGACATCTTTTTCAGTTTGCAACATTTTGATAAGTAAAATATTACCGCGATTCTCCAAATATAGGATGCGGCCTTCATTTTACCGTCTAATTCTGTTATTGTCTTATGTCAGGAGTTCTTCAAATCAGTCAGGGACCCCTTTTTGGAAATACATTTTTTTTCGAGTTCATTTGACCATAAATACCCAAAGTTGAGCAGCATCCGTGTTTCGCCCAATTCATGATTGTGTGTACTGTATTTGCCAAAAGACCGCGATTGATAAATGAGACAAGTGTTCGCTAACCAGTGCACTCATACTTGAATCAGCTGGGGACATCGTAACATTTACACAATCCTGTTGGTTTTACTAATAGTCACGCGTGTGAACGAGGACGGACTCGGACATTGGTTCGGTCTGCTCGCTTCTTTTCTTGAAAACGCATAAAATGTTGCATGATGCACTGTTCAGCTACATTTGGGTGATTAAAGCCCCGGGTCAAATTGCTGTATTGCTGTTCCTCGCAAACAAGCATAACTGCAAGTTTAACGGTATGGTGTTTTGCCCCCCCCACACACACACACACACACACACACACACATCCAAGTACGCATGGCATTTGGATGATGCATGACTGCTGTTTGGCAAATAATGACCGTAATCAAGCCTCGCTTAAAACGTGTTTTCTTCTTGTAGCAAAGCTGGCACGGTGAACAAAAAGCAAAAAGCGCTCAGCTCACCGCTCTCACAACGAGCTCATTCACAGAAGCGTTCACCAAGTTCAGCGCGTTCAAGTCACCTTTGTCCAAAGTCGGAACCGCTGCGTGAACTTGGCTTCACTCAACTCCTTCAGGTAGTCGTCTGGATTTTAGCTCCTCTGTCACTGTAAAAAAAAAAACAAGGAAGAAAACGGCATACAAAGTAACCAATTAAAAAAAAAAAAAACAACTAAAAAACTGACTACCAAAACACTCAAGGGGATGACGAGGGACCGACAGGGACAACAGCAATGACCTGACAAGAACCGAACGGAAACAGGAAAGTAAATCTACTCAAAACTAACGAGACAACAAGGGGCACATCAAACAATCGGAACGGGGAGCCGATTGGCCCACGCAAGAAAAGCAGGTTACAAACAGAAGATAACAGAAATGTTGGGGTTTTTCCGAAAAGCCAGCACAGACAAAACTATCAACAGAACATAAGACATGCAGACAAGCGGGCCCAATGCCCACGCAAGGTCAGGGAAACAAGAAGCCGGGCGACCGAGGGAAACCCCGGCGGCCACGCTTCGAACCCCAATCACGCTCCGAACCGAGGAGGCAACCGGGACAAGAAACAATTGGCCTTACGTAAAAGTCCGGCCCGATTTGAAGGACGGGAGACAACAATGATCCGATCCGCGCCCGCGCGCACAATACAGCCTGCCAGCGACCTTCCTGAATTCCAGCTTTCTTCCTTCATCTAGGAAGTTGCCGTGCACGCGCGCGGCGATATAAACGGCCCCGTATATAAAGGCTCTCCTGCGGGCCATTGTTCCAGCCCGGCGGGAACTCTGCCCGCGCTTGAGTACTTGCTACTATTTCAACCGTGACGGTTGCGAGCGTACCTTTTCAAATTCCGCGCATGCGCTATATCGCAAAGAAAAAATCTATGTACGGGAGCCGCTGGTGTTAGCTTTACGCCATGGGCGATGACCGCAAAAGACCGTGTTGGCCCTTCATTTGCGTGGGGACAAAAAAACACTGTGTATAGTCTATCAACAAAAATATTCAAAGTCCTAAGTGTTTTTGCCACGCTTTAACCATTTTCGCCAGCGCTGTGTCATCTCAAATTTGTAATGACATTTGCGGCCTATTAGCGCCTTGCCTTTTTAAAAAGGCAAGTGCACAAATTCAGGGCTTTTATGCTGAAAAATGGCATCACTCATGACATTGCGCATTTGTATGAAACTTAACAAAATGAGGGCTAGAAATGTTTGAAAAACGTTGTGAGAAATCAATTTTGCGACGGGTTTGCTACATGTTCCAATTGATTTGCTCTTCATTTGAAATGAAAAACAAATACTGTTCCTGTCACATCACTAAAAGGCACTCGGAAACCCTATTGAAATTCCTCTAAGCGGCCCGCAAGCTTAAACCTGTTTGACACCCTCGCTTCATTATTATGATTATTACTTTATACTGTGTTTAATCTGTTTAAGAAAACAGCAATTTGATTGAACAAAACAAAACCTTTATCACTTTTTTTCGGACTATTTTTCGACCCTATTTTCAAGTCCGACTTATAGACATCAGCGCACGTATCCAACGCGGCGTTTTGTGTGTGCGGCCGTGCTCCTTTTCAGTGGAATGCGGCCAGCGCAAGCGTTGCATAAGCGTATTTACATTTGTGCACTGTAATTAGGCCGATAAGGAGATCCAGCGCGATGCCGCAGTTGATTGCGAAGCGAGGAGGAGGAAGAGGAGGGGCAACAATGAGGGAGGAAGAAAGAGGGGGCGGAGCTATCGGACAAAGTGAGCAGGAAGTCCCCCCCCCCCCCCCCCTCCGCCCCAAAATAAAACAAAAAACAAAGCTACTGTACAGTGGTTTCTAGCGCGCTAAGCAGATGTTACGCAAGATGTACAAACCAGGAAGTGTGTGTGTGTGTGTATACAGTGTGTCCGTCAGGGCCTGTTTATTGTGATCACATGGTGTGCGCGTGCGAGTGCATGTGCGTGTGAGAGCATGTGTGAGTGTATGCGCCCCATAGAAAAGACAGGATAAATATCAAAAAGGTTACATAAGCCAGCCCGACGCCTTTGTCTGGAGCCCACTGGACGGGCATGAGCATACATGTCATGTGACCTAGCCGTCGCCCACCCAGCGCGCACGCGTGCGTGTGTCTTCTTGTTTGTGTTTGCTGTGCGAGCGACATAACAGGAATAGATGATTTGCGGAGGAGACGCCACGGTGCAGTGTTCCAGAACGTTCCCAGAAAAGTAAACAAATGCAAATTGTCGACCCGCGCGTCGCCATCCGCGCTAACGGCGCCGCAACCTTTGTCCTCCTTTTCTTTTTCGGGAAATCAAACTTTTCTTTTGCTTTCGCTCGCCGCCTTCGCAGAGCCATCGCCGCCTTCGGTTCGAGTCGGCGACAATATTCCAAAGGCCGGACGACATGTGCGCAAAGGAGAAGTTCATGTTTCATGATGAACCGCTTGCACTGTTTTAGACAGCACTACGAAAGAATAACGCATCTGCAATTGTTGCCTTCAAGTCACGTAGATATGCAGTGGAGTGTCATCTTATTGGGAATAGATTGTCTATGCGGCCCGCAAGCTTGAGCCCCGGTGGAAATTTTCAACCAACTCAGGCTTTTTTAGATGTTTTGGATGTGTGATACTGAAGAAAAAGCATCCAAATAAAAACAGTCGGGGGCAAAAATATCGCATCTATTGCCAAAACATGCCAACTTTCAAAATGCTGTCTCTTTGAAATGCTTGCAAACGGGAGGTGGAGCGGTACACCCCACGGGTGTCAAATTTAGCCCGTGTCGGGCTCATTTACTGCCATTCAAAATTGGAACTATTGTCCATTTCGGACATATTGAAAACCCTATGGTTTATCATGCACTTCCCCCAATTTTTGAGGGTGCGATAGAAATGTTTGTGTTGAGACCCCAAAAGCACCGGGGGGCGCCACCTCATGACATTTGCAAGCCCTTCAATAACTTCATTGAAGGCTGCCTCGGATCCGAGAAGTAAACGTTGCAGGAAAACACTTCTTTTGCTGCAGGGAAGCATTTTATTTCACGCAACAATACGTTGGAAGCTCCCAAAAGGAGACTTTTCATGTTATGGCCCCTCACAAAACAGGAGATTTGTACTTTTTTTCCTTAACGTTTTGTTGCAGAAAAATCACGATCAAAGTTGAAATTTAATGGCCGACTGGCATTTCTTTTTTGCGCGCGTGTGTCTGGGTCGGGTCGGGTTCGACGGCGACGGCGAGCGGGTACGGCGTGTACTCGGCGGGCGTCGACGGACGAGCGCTCACACCTGTCGGCGTCTCAGCGCCGTCAGGCTCGGGTGCAGATGAAAAGAGGGCGGCTTTACTTCAGCACGCATACGTAACGCGTGTATACATTCCGCGGCGGGAACACTTATGCAACGCGCGCTAGACAAAACAGCCGGCAGGCGCAGGAAGCGCTCGCGCCGCCCAACGACGTATGCGCTCGTGTTCCACAGCCGGACGCGCTTTCCCACCCGGTCGGGTAAATCGGGATCAAAGAAAAATATTATAGGTTAACTCCAATGTTCATGTTCTAGATCAAGGAGTTGCTCTTCTCATAATTATTATGAGGGTTACTATGACAAGGAAGCCAGTGATGCTTTTTTGCTACGCTGTGCCGTCTGTGAAGTTTTTTTTTCAGCCAAGTTCCAGTGAACGGCATGTTTGGATGGAAACGGTGCAAACTGCCTATTTTTTTTTCAACTTTAAAACTACTTTTGAAGTGGTATGTCTAGACATATTCTGTTTTATTGCCAGCAAGTCTGCCAAGAAATAAAATAAAGGCATAGACCGTTTTGGAAAGGAGTCACGAGAACACTATATAGCATTAAATTGACTCCCGTTCCAATTGATTTGCTCTTTGTTGGAAAACGAACTGTTTCTGGCAGTGAATTGACGAGCATTCGGTGTAATTTTCTGATACCTGAAAAACATAAAAATAAAACACTCCTCTCATGAGAGCCCGGTTGAAATCGTTTCAAAATGTCAGTCAACTACGTCGCGTACAAAAAGATCCACAAATGCTTTGTGCTGGTCGCTGAATATACGGCTGAAAAAAAATTTCAGCACGAAACAAAACAAAACAAAACAAAAACAAGAAGCACTGACTTAAAGAGAACGATTTATAACGCTATTCGAATTCAAAGTTTTTTGTTTGGTTTTCAAATGACTCCGATAATACGAAGCAGTAATTGTGCTGAACATGTTTGGGAAAATAGCGAGTTCTTCTCCGTGTCCTAAGGCAGCAATTTCCTGTAGCGGCGGAGGCTCCTTGAGACTTGGCCGTGGTAGTTTTGCGGTCGTTTGGCGTCCCCTGGCGGCGTCCTCGCTTTTACTTGAGTGTGGAGGAAGCAGCGTCAGCTCGCGTCAGCTCGCGTCAGCCGGGGATGCTCGCGGCCCAGCGCCAGGACGCGCTTCGACGTCGGCGTCCTTCTCCAGCACCTTGACGGCCAAAAACCTTCTCGCCGCCCCTCACCTCCGACAGCACAACCCCCAAATGTGAAAGTCGGAATACAGTCGTCACTCGCTACTTTGCGTCTCGCCTATTGCGCCCTCAGTGCATCTCGTATTTTTTTAGGGGGCTATATCGCGGAGCGACGCGCCGTGAAGGTTTCCTGCTTGCCAGACAGAAGAGATGATCATAAACGCACTCGCCACGGACACTCCTCGGACGTCCAACTACCTCACTGCACATATTGACTTCAATATTAAATGATACAAACTTATATAGTAACTGTACTGTTATCCCTTCCCATCCCTTTGGCTGGAGTCTCGCGGGGAGCCCCGGTTATATGAGCGGCAGCCGGAAGTCCAATTAGAGCCGAGCCTGTTGCTGACCGAACGTGATAACAATCACAGTTTGCACTCGAAATTCCAATTTATTCCACAAGAAATCGAGGTTAGCGATTTCCAATGCTCCGGTATTTGCTCCTCTCCCTTGGCTTTATCCAATACCATGTGTCTTTTACTGGTAATCATAAAACCTTTCAAGTTTTTCATCTTTTGTCAAATGTTCAGTTCATTTTTATACTTTACCCGACAAAATCATGTCACGGGCCAGATAAAACCCAATCGCGGGCCAGAACCGGCCCGCCGGCCGTCGGTTTGACACACGTGGTGAAATTTTATTTGCTTATTTCTTTTGCAGTCAACTTGTCACATGCCAGTTTTTTCTTTTGAAATTTTAAGACAAAACGATGAATTGTTGCTCATTGGCTGACAGATCAATTGAATGGTGTCTTTTAAATGAGCTTTTACCTTAGTTTTGGCCTTCATTTCGGGGGCAAAAAGCGCACCTTATTTGTGGTGACATTGGGCATATTAAGAAGTATACTGTACCGGCTTTCCTTTTTTTTTTTTTTTTTTAAACTTTTTTTATACTGTACCGGCTTTCCTTTTTTTTTTTAACTTTTTTTTCGACTAATTATCGACGGTATCGAGAGCGAGTGAAACGTTTGATGGCGTTTTGATTTTGCGTGTTGCCGGTTGAGCCGCTAGAGGGCAGTGTTGTCTTACTCTCTAAGCGGGGCCACCCCTTGAAATCATGCGTTTCCCAGCGCTTCCCAAAGCTTCAACTTAACCGTCACAACTGAGCTCTAAAACCAAGTCTTGGCCCTCCAAGAGAGGTCTGCGCCGGTGGGGCCCACGAGGACAAGAGGATCCCCCCAAATAAAAGTGAGCCCCTGCCCTGCAGCAAAAGTCAAAAGACACGTGTGCGCGCGCGCACGCCCGCATGGCGAAGCGGTCATTAAGCTTCTAAAGAAGACAAAGATGAACGAGCCGTCCTTGCTCATCATCTGGCTGGCTACGTCTCCCTCCCCGGCCGCTTGTGACCCTCGCCCCTCATCCCCCTTCCTCATCCTCCAGTTGACGTCAATTGTCAATTAGTAGCCCAAGTCAAGCAGGCAGCGTTGACCTTCTTCTTTCTTCTTCCCTCGCCGACCTTTGCTGGCTCATCACTTTTACCTTGCTTTCATTTTCCTCTCTGAAATTTACTTTGCCGCTTTAAAAGCTGGCCTAGACAGTAGCACTTCTACTTACAAAATTCATTTATTCCCAAAGTCATTTCCTAACGTAAAGCTTTCCTAAGTAGAGCCCCCTTTTACAGATAAATTGCCTAATCCGTTCCAAGCCCCCCAAAACGCGCCTAATCCCTTTCAATGAATATTATAAAATGCATCAAAACGGTAACAAATACTCAATAGAATTACAATAGTCAAAATATATCGTGTAAGGAATCGTTAAAAAAAAAAATGCTCCTAAACCCTTAAAACTCAGTATATGAATCTCAGCAGTTGACAAAAGGGATGCAGTTCACTTGTTTGCCTTGAGATGGTGCTGTTGTGTTGGTGATGAGTGCAGAGAGAGAGACGCCTTATCAGGATGTTTCCTTTGTATGTTTTTATTTTACATATCCATTAACCCGGGAATCATTTTCATTCCACAGGAGCAATAATATTTAATTTTGCCTAATTTTGAGCATGAATGTTGACTTCAGTTTAATTTGGGTTCACGCAAAGTGAATCCGGTGTGACGTCATTGTTAAATCGCCGACGCGCTAACAATGCAAACGCCCCAAGTGCTATGTTACATGTGCGTTTTCATGTGATTACGTCCAATGTTAACCGTAGCTAATGTCAATTTAAAGTTTGCTGGATCAACAATGTCAATTGCTGGTGAAAAGTGTGGATGAAACGAGTACAGCGCTTGAGGAAGCTCCGCACATGGCCGCCGTCGGCGGGGCCACATCATGGCCCCCAATACCCCAACACCCCTCCCTCAGTCAGCGACATGTTGAGCGAGATATGTTGTAGGGTCTTTTTGTTGTCACGTTTTTTTTTTCAGACTTGAGCCACGCCCTAAGTCTGGGGCACGGCCGAAGACTTTTTTCCCCTCCATCAACCCCCCCATTGTTGTGCTTCTTTATGTGGTCAGTTGTAAAAAAAAGAAAAGAAAAAAAGATCCAACGCAAAACAAAACAGATGGAGCAAAATCCCTTTTGCAGTGATTGTTCCTAAAAAGGACTTTTCACTTTGAGAAAACGGGAGTGAGAAATAACAATAGTGAAAAATGAAGCGATTTTTGCGGGTCCGAGCGAGTCCTTAAGCGCTTTTTGCTGACTCTGCCGGGACGGGAGCTCACATTTGTCTGCGTTAATGAAGAGCACGCAGCTGGTGTCCCGCCCGCCGCCTCCGACCGGGTTCGCGTTGAGCGCGTGTGCTCGTCGTTTGTGTGGTCAGGAAAGAGCAGTTGGCATCGGGGGGCCCCGGGCCCCGGGCCCCGGGGGGGGCGACCACCGCAGGAGACAGACGCCATTAGTAACACGGCGCCGCGGACACGCACGCACACGGACTCTCCGCCGTGGTCGTGTTGGCGCCGAACCCTGATCGTTTTGATGCACAGAATTTCCCCTTTGAAACCCACATTATTCCAAAAACTAAATTTTCCTTTAGTTTAAGTATTTTTATTTCTTTGATTTAGTTTCCCCTCATTTAAGATTTTTATCTTCATAGCATTTCCCTAGAATGTCATGGAATGAACAGCATTTTTTTGTTTTTATTCTTGTACTGATCATGACAGTAGTCTAAAATATAATAGCAACACTTGATACCAAACCTCACGTATCCCTATGTCAAATTGCCATGTTCAAATAAATGTAATCAAAGTGTACATTTTGTGCTAAGTTGTACCAAATATTCAGGATATTTTCATGCAGAACCCAGTAAAAGCAGGACATTGCTGTAACACCCCACTGAGCATCGACGCCTTTCATCCAGAGTAGCAAAAACCCTAACCCTAACCCTAACCCTAACCCCGGGGGGCTTTATTGTCATATGCTTAGTCTTGTACACAAGCGCGCTTCCGTTCCTCGTCGGTGTTGAGATGTGCATATCCCAGCGCTAATGAATAAATGATAATATTCATAAAGACCAGGGCCCATAATGCGGCACCGCGGGGCGCGTAAAACTGCGCGTGTACAGCTACTGTTGTCGGCGCAAGAAACCCAAAACAAAACCAAAAAAAAAGTCGTTGGCTTGCTAGTTCTTATTGCCTTTTCTTTTTACCTTTTGGAGACCAGTGTATTTTGTTTTTATTTTGTTTCATTATTTGAACCTCTTCGGGTGAAAATATTTGCTGTGTTCATGTTCTTTCCAAATTGCAAATTGTAATTCGAGTTTGTCTCAGGGGGCCGTTAAGACTGTCAAGTCAAAACAATTTCACACATTTAGCTAGTTTTCAAATCAGAGCTTTTATTATTTAGAGATTTTTTTTTTTGCATCTAACAGTTGGTCAAAAAATGTTTCTAGTTTTGACAAGTTTTTATTTCAAGCACTTGGATGCGCTAAGTCATTTCTTTTCGGTTTCAGACTAACATGTAACATGCATAAACCCCGGACGACGTCAAGCTAACATTTGCTGAATGTCCATTTAGATTTTCTTACCGTGTTTTACGCAACTGAAGGCGTACCTAAAAGCCTTCAATTTTCTAAAAAGCTGACAGTGCGCCTTATAATCCGGTGCGCCTTATACGGCGCATGAAGCGGCAGCTTTCATTTTTAGGGGACAAAAAAAATCTGATGACTTCATTGACAGGTAAATTCTTCGACTTTTACCTTTGCATCTCAGTTATCGGCACGGTCTGGTACCGGGCCACGGACCGGCGCTTGGGAGCTCCTTTCCCATCCCGTCCCATCCCGTCCCTCCTCTCCTCCCTCACCTGGGCCACGGCCGCGCATTCTAACGCCGGATCCGGCGGCGGCGGCGGCGGCCGAGCTTTTGATTAAAAAGGCCACCCTCGCCGCCTGAAGGCGACCTCTCCTTTGAAAGAGATTACGGTGGAATAGACTTCATCCGCGCATCGGACAGGGCAAGCCCCACGATAGCCCCCCCCCCCCGCCCCCCATCAAGGCCCCCCATCAAGGCCCCTATTAGCGCACATCAGACGGAAGCGCCCATCGGCCGGCACGCTTGCGTCCAAACTCAGCGTCCCAGCATGCGTTATTAACATTCCCCGGGAGGAAATTAACTTCTTCTAACTTCTAATTAACTTTTCTAGTCGTATTTTATTCAGCGACTCCATTATGTTCGTCGCCATTTTTGTATCCTCGGATTTTTTTAAGCTCGGAATAAGGCGCAGATGACATCCGGACTAAAGTATGCCGGCGCACTTCTCAATCAATCAGGCTGACGAGCTGGAGCTTGGTGAAGTCATCGGTGTCAAAGTGCGGTCCTGGAGGGCCGGCGCCTTTTCCGCTTTCCTCGTCCCGTTTTGTCGTCGCCGGACAGACGTTGCAATAGGAGATCCCGGATTGCACTTCCGCCCGAGCCCTTTTACAGTCCAAAGCTGGGCACAGCGTAGGCATTAATGGCGTTGAAGTGAAGGATGGCTGTCTTGGCGCGTGTCCATAATGAGCAGGAAATTGCACGTGGACACTTTTGCTGATACCAGTGACTCTGCAGGAAAATGAAAGCACTTTTGAGGAACTTCATCAACACAATGTAGAAGGGAGACAAGCGAAAAACGCCACCGTGGCAAATTCAAAGGCCGAGAAGCTCGTTAAGTCCTCCTCGCCCGCCCGCCCGCCCGCCCGCCCGCCCGCCCGCGTCCTCTTTCTCCGGCCCGTTCAACGCGTGTTTGTGTAACGCGCTTTCAAAATAAGATTAGCCGCACAAGGCGCAGGCGGGGATTAGCGCGCGCTGTCCCGGGAAGCGAGTAGGCCGGTCCCGGGTGGTGACGGCGCCGCGTGTGTCTTCGCGCTCCGCGATTGTCCCGTTGACGACGATCCCAGTAAAGACTTTGTCGCAAAACCTCGACAAAAGTCGCACAAGCTGCGCTAATACCAGGCTAGAGACAAACTAGTACTGGGATTTATTTGATAAAATGGTGATGTGCTTATAAAAACAAAAACCAAACTGTCGTTGTTGCCCCTTGTCACTATATCAATTGTTTCACAATTGGAGCATGTATAGCATATCAAAATTTCAAACAGGCTGTTATTGTTTTTAATTTTAAGAAATGAAATGCAAATGTAAACATTCAAGGATTTGCACGGCGATTATTTCTTTTTTCGCGCGCCAAAACGGAAAAGCGGCGCTTTATGCACGGTATAAGGCGCAGCGGATTATAAGGCGAGCTGTCAGCTTAGGAGAAAATTCAAGGCTTTTAGGTGCGCCTTTTAGTTGCGTGAAATGCTGTCTTTTTTTCTGTGCCAGCTAGAACAAAACATACAAACTACCTCGTGTCAATTTCAGAAAAATGACGTTTTTTTTTGGTTTCCTTTTTTTTTCCTGGGACCTATCGCCACAAGATGTCGCCAAAGCCATAATAAATGAGGCCTACTGTGAGCGCCGCAAAACGATACCTCAAAATGGAGTTGGATTTGAACACTACAAGTATTGCAGGCATTGAAAAGAGCCCTTGAAATCATTTGTCTCTTTTGTTTTGCTGTTGGCAGAATGTGCGCGGGAGGCATTTGCCACTTTCTTGACTCGCTGCTTGCTATGCAAAAATATGCTGCGCGAGCATATGGCGCGGACGGACGTTAGCAAACGTCAGGATAACGATGTTTGCGTTACTTCCATTAACGTGCTCAATGAGTGGCTTGGAAAGAGAAAAGAAATGCGGCCTTGAAAAATCGGCCAAAGGAGAAAAAGTCACGCCACTCATCCGCGGCTCGCTGATTGGCGTGCGGGGCCGACGGCAAACACGTTTTCTTTTGGGAAAAAAATGGGCCTGTTTTGAGTTATGCGGTTATAGGTTGACCCCCCTAATATGGGGGTTGAAAATAAGGAAAAGAAAAACTCGACTTGTACTCTTGTACTTTCTTTCCGTACAAAGGCGCGCTTTCGCCTCACGCCGAACCTTCCTGACTGCGACGCACGGCGAGCGAGCGAGCGAGCGGGCGGGCGGGCGAGGCCGTTCACCCGGAAGAAACGGGACGGACGTCCACGACCGAAAGAAGGCTGGGCGTCCCCGCCGTTTCCCGCCGTTTTTGCCCAGCCCGGGAGACACGTGGGCGAAACGCCCTCAAATGTCCCGCCAGAAAAAGGCGGATGGCTAATTGTCATTTCGCTGGCTGGCGGGGGCTAATCCGGCGGCTCCGTCGTAAGCGGAACGCAGATAACGGAGGCGCTTGTAAAAATAGCAAAGAACAAACGGCGTGGGAAGATAACATCGAGCGGCGAAGAAAATCTGCAAAATCTTCCCGCCGTGGCCCCCGGGCGCCTTCTTTGCGCCTTTTAACAACACCTGGAACGCATTCGAACGTACCACCACTAGCGATACAAGAAGAACACTGGAAGGAAAAATAGCGCTGAGCGTCCATGGCCCTGCTGATCTAGGCCATGAGACAAACTCTCCGGAGGAAATCCGAACCAGATCGCGACGGACAAAGCGGTATCCCTCAAAGTTTTTGCCTCGATTCTCAGGGTTCCCACTTTAAAGGCACGGGAAATTCTCGCTTGTGAGAATGGAGTCAGAATTTTGTCTTCCACGGCAGATTTTCGCTTGTGAGAATGGAGTCAGAATTTTGTCTTCCACGGCAGATTTCAAGTCAAATTCCTCACTTTATTGGGCCATCGGAACGTTCGCTTTCAAATCCGAGCCCCAAAGCCTGACTGGATGCGACGGGGTGCCGACCCGTGAGCGACTTCTGAGAATAAAGCTCAAATTCCGAAAACACCGGGTCGAAGGGATTTGTCAGGATTCCCGATTTGAGGCGAGAAGTCTTCATCCCGTTGCAAAAAACGCAAAGGCAGAACCTCGGTCGCAAACACACCCACATCACGCAAAAAAGCAATTTCTCCAAATGTGAAATTCTCTCTGAGCGTTTTTCATTGATGATGCGAAGACGGCAATTCCCCGGGTGTTGTCTGCGCGTTGCCGCTCTTCATATTTGGTGGGAAGGCTCGCCATCAGAAGACGCCGGCCTTGGGGGAGGCGGCCCCCGGAGAGCGGCGAGCTGCTCAAGATGAACCGCGTCTGTTTGTTTACCGCCGAGGTAAACATGCGCTTAGGCCCCCCCCACGCCCGATTTCAACATACTCTTAGAAGAATCAAAAGACAGAGTCGCCCGGGGCGAACAGCCCCAAGTGCCAAAGGAGAGCGAAACGGCCATCCGGCAAAACGGGCCGTCAAAAGAGGGCGGGGGGGGATTTCCGAAGGCAGCTCAGGTGACCGGAAGCGCGCAGGGAGCGTCCGCCCGCCCCCGTGGCCCTCTTCAATAGATTCAATAGATTTGCCTTCGACGATGTTTTCGGCCGTTCGAAGTCAGTCCGTCGGGTGATGAGGCCAGGTCAGTGAAAAATCCTCTGACTGGCGGGGGGGTCGCGTGCTTGACTTTCAACTTGATACTCGAGTATCCGGGTTCCAATGTCCAACGTCGTCCCAATGGGGACGACCGATGGGTTAACCAATGGGTTAACGTCCTCGGGGCCGAACGGCTGCCGGCCTTTCTCACGCGGCGAAAGCCTCGCGGCGGTTAGCGTCTTTGCAAGCCCATCCCTCCCGGCTCCTCCTTCCGTCCCAAATCCGGCGCCGAGCCGAGCAGGGCATCCCGGGAAGAAAAATAAAGTGGAGTCCTCCTTCTCGACCGTCCGTTTTGATGAAAGGGGAAAATCCACCGTTTTGGAGCTTTTAACCAAAACGTTTCCTTCATTGACTCATTCGCGAGGGACGCCGGTGGCGCATCGGCCTCACAGGACGGGGGCCCGAGTTCCGGTCCGGCTGGCCCTCCAATCCGGCCTTCCTGTGCGGACGCTCTCCCTGTTCCGGCGTGGGTTCCCTCCTCCCGCACTCCGAAAGCATGCGTAGCAGGCGCGCGGGACATGGCAAATTCTCCTTTTGGGGGCCAGAACCGACCCGCGGGCTGCACGTTCCGCACCCCCCTTCTTCTTCATGATGACTGAAGTATTTATCTCCAACTCAGGGTTGTTGTTTCTCAGACTAACGAGGAAGACGGACCCAGAGGGTGTTTCCAGACTCGGGAACAGGTGAAAACGCCGCCCCCCACGCCGAGATGCTCCGTCGGTTTGCGAGCGGCGAGGTCGGGCGCGGGTCGTCGTCTGCGGCTTTCAGCGAGAACAAAAGCTCCAAGGGCGAGCGGCGGCGTTTTTTGACTTTTGTTGTTCGTCTTCGTCGAATGCCGCGGCGCCTTGAAAGAAAGTGCGTGCCGTTTTTAATTTGATCAGAAAAGTCTGTTGTTTTTCTTTCCTAATGTCACATGCACTTTGCGAATATAAATGCGACGGTGTGCCGGCCGGGGAGGGGAAAGGAAAAGTCCATTTCTTTCTAAACGCCGAGGGTCAGGAAGAAGGTGAGAACGCGGGAGTGCAAGTATATTAGCCGCGCTAAATTACATCTCCCGAGGCTTTGATTGTGTTTGTGCTCCACCGCAGCCCTCCGCATTGAATTTGATGGACAGAATGTGCTCACTTTAATGCGCCCGGGAGCCTTTTAACGCTTCCCGCTTCAGCCGCTCGCAGACAGCTTCATTTTGGCGATTACCGTTATTGGCTTTTTGGAAAAATTCCATGTCCGATATTAAATAACTTCAATACCGTCTTACAATCGACACACTATTTATTTTGAACTTTAGTTGCGGCAGTTGGGTCGAACAGAGACGGGCGGACACAACCCAGTCGGAGTAAAGAGCCCGATCGGGGCAGGCGGGATCGGAGTCGGGCAGCGGAGGAGGTCTTTTTACTGGGACGACCGGTGGACTTGTAATCAGGTGCAAGCGGGGTCGGAAGGCGGGCGGGCGGAGCAGGACGTCAGTGCGGGTCGGAATCTAGGTGAGGAGAACAGGACGGCAGGCGGTCGGACGGTCGGCGGCGGCGGGGTCGGAAGCCGGGCAGAAGGAACAGGGCATCGGTCCGGGTCAGATTCCAGGTGAGGAGAACAAAAAGGAGAAGGCGGGCTATATATACCGGTCAAGTACGTGGTTGCACTTTGTGTTGATTGGACTGATTGACTGGAAACAGGTCGGTGAAGGAGAACGCGCTGGCTGGACAGGCGTGCTGTGACACAACATTCTGCATATCTGAAAAGCGCAAGTTGTCTGCAGGGTTTTGTTTGGCTCAAATTGAGACAAAATCTTTTTTTTTTTTTTTTTGTCTAAAAATGTCTTGAACGTAGGTATCTTTTTGAAGCCTGATGCATTCTGAGGTCCACTTAGTAGTTACTCTAAGTGCAACTGGCACTTGGATGGATGAGGAGGGAGTCCTTGGCAAAGGTCCCCTTGTAACGGGTCCCCCAAGCCAAAACGTCCGATTTGTGGAGCGAATGTCTGAGGAAAAGCAAAGTGGCGAACGAGGCGGCCGCGCAGTGGCGTGACCGAGGCCCAGCTGTCCCTTTAACGACGTCGATTACCGCTCTTCATCGCACTACTAAAGTAGATCGTGATGTTTCTTCCTTTTATTGTGAAGACGCTGTGCATAAAACCCCGAATCAAAGCGGGCGTAACGTAAATCAAGATAAATGGCCTCCGTCAACGCAAACAAACGCCAGCGCAAGAGCGACGACAACAACGTGAGGGATGGAACTCGAGACTAGACGACAGATGGCGGACGTCTCCGGGCAATGGCCGCGGCCTTTACCTTTCGGACCCATCGCAAGTCAAAGCCGCAGACTTCTTGGCGATTACAATACTCAAGCCTCTGCGGCCTTTGGGAAAACGACCCGGATATATTGAAATCCTAATTGGAACGGCACGGCTTCTTTGCCAGCAGAATTGGGTGCCTTTGAATCCTTTGGAATGACTTTCAGTCATTCGGAATCAAAGCCTCCAGTCCGTGAAAACTGTGGGAAAATCAATAAAAAAAGCAATGTTGGAAAGCAGAACCCGCAGCATTTTGTCACGCTTGAAACATGGTCTCTAGACCCTTTGGAAGTCTCGGTGCCCGGCAATGGAACAGGACATCTGGATCTACAGCCGGAAACGGAAACTTAACCGCCCCCCTTGGGCTCGGTTGGAAAAAGTCTTTGGCTCCGTCGGAAAGAGCAGCTTTAGCTTTGGAAAAGCTCAACTTTAACCTCTGGATGCTTGAAAAAGAAAACTCGCCTCCCCGGATACTTTCGAAACGGAACCTACAGTACCTACCTCTGGAAAGAGAGCCTCTCGTCTTTGGATCGAATGGAAACAGAAGCTGCGGGCTTTCCGCGCTTTGGAAACAGAGCCTTTGAATGAGAGATCCGTCGGAAGCGCCGCTCGCGGGCTTTAGATCCCAAACCTTTTTACCGGTGGATCCACGGCCCTCCGCGTTCGAGCCTTCGGAAAGGGAATTTTCAAGGTGTGCCGCAGGTCTTAAAAGATCCGCGGACCTGGAATGGATCGGACTTTGGAATCCAAAGCCGCCAGCCTTGCTTCCACAGGCGCGGAGACGGATGCCGGTCTCTTTCCCCCGCCTGCCGCTGCATTTGCGCAAAGTGGGAGAGCTAGCCAACGGCGCGGTGGCGCTAACGAGGGCGTAAAAAGGTCTCGCTGCTGAAGAATGTGCGAAAAAAAACAAAAACATTATCTGCAACATTTGTCAACATTTGCTCACTTCTCTGGCATTCTTTACCGAGCGCTTTGAAAGACAGGAGAGGGAAGTCTGGAGTCAGCTGAAGTGTGTGCCATCAAGGTGTCCGTCAAATATGTGCATTGTGATCTTTGTCGAAGCGCCATTTTTGATGTTCCAACATACGCCGGGCGGGGAAAGCGTCCGGAGGCTTCTTTGTTTTGATTTATAACCACACGCCACCTCAAGCTTTTTGCGTGTGTATGCGTGAGGCACTCGAGTGAGAAATTGTAGTCTCCCGCGGGGCGCCGCTCCCAAGTAAAGTAGTCTATATCAAAGCGGGACCTTTTTTTTCACATTTTATTTTTGCAAAGAAATCAACTTTCTTGTTTTTGTGTATTCAGCAGCAATCCGGCGCGTCGGTCGCCCGGCCGTCTCCATAGCTGCCCGGGACTCCAACTCCTCGGCGCTGCGTTGTGCCTGAATGTGGCGCAATCTTGGACCGGATGTGGAATTATCGAATGCTTTGTATATTTTCTTTTCAAATTAAGAGCAAGTGAATAGGACGGTCAATCGACTTAATCGCTAAATAGTAATTGCCTACTGCAGGTATATTTTGGTACTGTATTTTCCACGCTACAAGGCACTTCATTATTGATCGGAAGTAGCTCTCACCTTCAAAAATATTTGCGTAATTAGGGTCAATAAATGAGTCACGGAACGTCGCCGCGGCCATCGTAAAAACGTTGCGTTTTGCGGGTCTACTCGACGGGAGTCCGGGCGGCGGATGTTTGCCAGCTTTGTTGCGGAGCCGCCCGCCGGCCGCGGATGATTCCGGTCACGGTCTTGACCTTCGGCTCGTCGGGCGAGCTCCGCGGGCGGCACGGATGCGAGCGTCTACGCCCGTTCCGCCGACGCGGCCCTCGGCCTCGTGGCATTTTGCGCCGGCCCGCCTGGTGGAAATGGGACCTCCCGGGCAGAAGAAGAGCAGTGTTTTTGTTTTTTTTCCTTCCTTTCCTTGTTTGCGTCTCCTGTCCGCCGCGGCCTTGACCCCAGATCGCAAGAGGAAATAAGGAGAACGCAAGGTGAATACATAGAAGTTCGGGGAGGACGATAGCAGAGGCGGGCAGTTCCTCGCTTCTGACAGAACGTCAGTTTTGCCGGCGGCACCGACGACCCGAAACGATGTAAAATGCCCACCTCCGGACTCTGGTTTTGCATGAAATCCGGTCGAAAACTTCCCAACTTGTTTAACGGTCACTTGATGGCGTCTGCAATCATCTACTGATTTTGAGAAGGTAATTTGATGCGGACAATGGCTGCGACTTGGATATTGCGACGCCCGTCTCATTTCGCTCATCAAACAGCCGCGCATCCGTATGGTGAACTGCGCGCCATTGATTGCGTATCCGGGCGGCGAGCGGATGGGCCCGCCTGCCAGTATGTCCATAAAACGTTCCGCGAAAGTCAGTCTTCAGCCGGCTCGTCTCCCGGAATTTTCATAAAGATGGCTTGAAATCCCCGCGAGGAGTTTGTTCAGATACGACGCGGGCACCAAAAGGCAAAACGGCCCAAAGCGCGTTCCCGTCACCGCCAACGGGCATGCCGATCACTCGCTACTTGCAGCCCCTTATTCAAAGGAGCGAGGGCCGAGCATCCGTTCGCCCGCTTCCGGCTCTTTGACGACCGCAAACCGCAAACGATGGCGTGCGCGCGCACGTCGATGAGGTACCAGACCACGCAATTAAATGAATAAAAGATTAAGACAAATATCCAGTGGCAATATTCAAAATATCTTCTAGCGGTGTAAAAGCAATTTCCGAGGAATACATTAAAATTCATGATTCGAGATGTTTATTTGTCACGCGCGCAGTAAAAGCACAACATTGAAACGTCTCCTTTGCTAGCGGCTCCTTTCATTGTTACAAGGATAGAAATGAGATTTAACTTCAAAAAACCTTTTCAATCACGAAAATCAACACGAAAGGTCATTTGTAAATTTCCATCAGCTGCTTTTGAGAAGTCCCAAATCTTTTTTTTTGTTATTCCGGTAACAGAGAGAAAATTCAGAGAGAGTAACTTGCTATTTGGATTGTGCGGGTCTTCGGAAAATCAATCCAAAACGCTAAATGCCGCAAAATTCCATTTTTATCGGAAGACTGGACGGGATGATGGGAGGAATGGCCCCTTCCAAAGAGGATGGGCGCGCCGCGGCGTCCTCGCTGTTTTGGGGGGTTTTGTGGCGGAGCCCGCCACTGGCTCGCACTCGCTGTACAGTACAGTAGCCACGCAACACACACAACGAGGGGGAGAATCAAAACAGCCGTCCCGAGTCAATATTTTGGACAAAGTGCAGCGCGCGTGCGTCTACATTTTCCCTGACTGGCCCAGTTTGGAGAACTGCAGCGCTATAATATTCCAAATGGCTTGGCAGACCCCTACGCCGTGCGCGCAAACACACAAACGCACACGCGCGCCAAAATGCTGCATCCATAAATCTAGGAGCCGTGGCCAGCGCGGGTGCGTGCGTGCGTGCGCGCGTGGTGAGCCAATAGAAAGTGAAAATGTGATGAGGCGGCACTGCTCAAGGAACTTTGCAGTTTGTGCGGCCGTCGGACGCCGCCTACATGGCCCTGTCCGAAGTTGACGCTTGGCGAGGCCCTTTCAAATTTCAACAAATTATGCAGTTCATATATATATATATATATATATATATATATATATATATATATATATATATATATATTAGTGTAAATTGTGTTAGGAATGACTTCATTTGCCAAACAGTGCAGGGTTTAAATGTATTAAATTTGTAGGGATGACAAGCCAATAAACAGATGATGTCATACCATCTATATCTACTGGAATTTCTACAAATGGACCACTTTCATTCCTCTTTCAAATTGACACTTGGAAAAAGTGTGCCACCATCTAGTGGTTGACAGTAGCATTACACCCAAAGGAATGAATGGTGCCAAACGAGGAAAACCAGGAACGCTTACACGCAGTGTTTGTCCACCCCCGCACGCACTCACACCTGCGAGCCGCTTTTCATTTTCACGTTTTCAATTTGCATTCTCTCAGTCAAGATGGCGCGCTGTTTGTTATTCATTTTGCACTCAGCATGCGGAGAGCGCCCCCGGGTGACGCGCCCGCAAAGTCACGCAGGGCGAGTCGGGAAGAAAAAAAGAGCGCTCGGTCCAAATGACCCTTCCGAGGTTTTTCCTCCCTTTTGTCATTTTGCAGGCGCGGCCGCCGCTTATCTCCGGCCGCAGGACTCCCGGCACGCCGACCCGCGACCTCGGAGACGCGCGTCGGAGACCCGTCCCCGCCGGCCTCCGTAAGCCGCTTACGTTTGCCCGCCGCCAGAGCGTCCCCCCGAGGGAGCGAGACAAAGACCGGCGCTCCGTCCCATCTCGCACGCGAGGCGCTACGCGGAGTATTGGGACGCGCCTTCGGCTCAGCCTTTGGCGCAAAATTTGAATTTTCCACCGTGAATCGTTTTTTCCGCCCTTTTCTCAAAGAAAAAGACAGAAAAAGGTTCCTCGCCGGGGCACGAGCTGAGTTGTAGCGTCTTGCCCGCGTGCGGGCCCCCGATGTTTTCCAGATGGCGCGTAAGTGAGCCGAGGTGCTTTCGGACGCGCTCAAGATGACGTGACCACGGCCGCCGAGAGGCTGGGCCGTCTACTTCATCGCAATCGGGCCGCCGGGCAGCCGTACTTTGGATTTTTTTTTGGACTTGAGAGGAACTCCTCTACATCCTTGATTGAGCTTCTCCTTCCGCTAATATCAAAAACACCACAGACTTTTGTCATGCTTGCGTGGCGGCTTGTAGCTTTACTTGCCCGCGAAATAACAGCGTAACCGATTTTGCGCTCGGGGCGCCGTTGCTTACCTTATGTAATCCTGCGATGGCTTTCTCCACTCTTCCTTCCCTATCGTTTGTACGTGACTTCCGGCTAAGACGCGCATTGATCGGGATCCCTAAACAAACGGGGCTACATTTGGCCCATCGGAAAAATCGCGATCCATAATAGTGTATTTTCCGCACTATAAGGCGCGCGGAAAAGCCTTGAATTTTCGGAAAAGCTGACGGCGCGCCTCATTATCCGCTGTGCCTTATGCGGCGCATAAAACGCAAGTTTTCATTGAAATGCATTCCATGTAAATGCTTCAGTTTTTACCTCTGCATTTCAGTGACAAATGTCTTTTGATAACGCCCTCCAATTTCAAAGCAATTTATATGGGGACAAGGCGCAAAACATTTTTGATTGGTCTTGGCATTGATCTCAACAGTCTTTTAATGCGATCAAGAAGTATTTTGCGCATGCAATTCAGTCAGCTCGTCCGGGGAAATCTCATCAAAAGGGACTCGGAGAAGGCCCGCCTCAAGCTGTGGCACATGCGCACACTCACACACACAAACACACACGCGATTGTTTGTGACGACATTTACTGACGTAATGCATTTGCCAGCCCCAAATCCTCATCTTAACCATCGGAAATGATTGCCTAACCCAATTCAAAGGTGTACTCCAAATACAAATCTTGCCCTTCAAAAAGACGTCCCAACAAGTGAGGACCGGCCTAATGCCCTCACTATATCAAACTCAAAACTGTTCTCACAAGTATAGCAGTACAGGAACACACACACACACACACACACACACACACACACACACCATATGTGGAAGGCCAATAACCTTTGCACTGTTCTTTCTGTGTTTTGTACGGCTCCAGATGTGACTGTGAAAAGCGTTACCTTGGAAACCTTCTTGGAGGAACCTGCTCTGGTAAGTAACCCCGCCACACATGCAGTCGGCGCGCACGCACGAATATTTCCGCGCACATACGCTTAAAGCATTAGCCCCTAAATAGAAAGCCGCCCTGAAACCGCAGCCTTGACTTCCTACTTGCCTCAATTCCAAAGCTAATGTTCCCATAGGAAATAAATGGGAAGCCAAATATGGTATTTGTTTTGTTTACAAAAAAAAAAAAGCAGACAATAGACGCAAGAGGGAGAAGCGGGCTGAGGCTACGTCCCACACACTTTCTTTGGAAAATGTCAGTGGAGGGAGAGGAGTGTGTGAATGGTAAAAAAAAAAAAAAAAAGATTTGAAAAGTCAGCCAGCTGCTTGCTTCCTTAGGTAGTTTTCAGGAGATTGATAAATCAATCCGCTTATCGGTTGGATATTTCCACGTGTTTGTTCTTCGTTTGGCTAGTTATGTCATGGTGGAACATGCTGGGAGACGGGGCGTGCCCAAATCCAAAAAACTCATATCAAGAATACGCTCCAAGGGAGGACGACGAGCAACGGACGGCAACAAGCGACGGCGCGCTTCCACCGTGACCCCGCAAGAACCCGAACAGGAAACTAAATACGCTCAAAACACCAGACAACAAGGAGCACACGGGCGAGAAAATTGGAACGGGGAGTGGATCGGCCGATGAGGCACTGACAACAGGGCGACAAAATGGAAACCAGAAAGCACGCGGACCCTCCAGGACTGAAGCTTGTCACCTGCGCTTTCACGGGATTGGTTCTCGGCATCAGTACAGAGTTGAGTACTGGGGAAAAAAAAGAAAACACACAAAAACAAGCATCCCGTGATGTTGTTTGTTGGAAGAGGAGTCAGGAGAAGTCAAGCAAGTCGATTGCGAAGTTAGCGAGGCAAAATTGCGCTTTTACAACTCGAGCGCGACCTTGCCGCCAGCCGGCGTCGCAACCCGGCGGAAACACGTCGCCTCCGCGCTAATGGCGTCGCGCGTCTGCAAACCCCCGCGAGCGGCTGGCGCGCCATACCCCGTACCTTCGGCCTCGACGGGCGCGCGCGGGCGCGTGGGCGCCGCGTCTCAGCGGGGAACGCCAATTAGCCCGGATGAACTTTTAAACTCCGCCCGACGCGCTCCTCGCTAACAGCCGTAAAAATCCCACGCGGGCGGGCGGGCGGGCGGGCGGGAGGGGACACGTGTTTTTGTTTTGCTGCGTTTGTCATCCGCGCAGGTGACAAACACTCGCGCTTCGCCGCTTGCGGGATAAACAAGCCGGGCCCAACGGCGCAAAACGCTCGCCGGGACATTGTCTTTGATGTCGTTCGCCGCGCACTGTCCACGCCGCCAGACGGGAATTCATACTTCCTAATGAAGATCAGACAAACGATGGAACCTTATAGAATACCAGGAGAGCCTAATGACATGGAAGGATTTTTTTTTTTTTTGGGGGGGGGGGCATCATAAGGGAAATTAGAGGACACAAATGTTTCAAGTTGCTACAAAAGAGCTTCAAAAAATGAAGCTTCTGGGTTCTATTGACATCAACAGTTTCTTATTAGAACGCATATTTCAGTCTTGGAAAACGGAGATGGACGTCTACGTCTTTCTCAAGACACTGCTATCTTTATAGGGCGAAAAAAACTCATTTCGTCATCAGAAAGAAGGAATTGGGAAGGGACTTTCTTCCTGGATGGCTTGCAGAAAACATCAAAACTCAGAGACGCTCCCAACGCCATCAACGGTTGAAGTCAAAAGGTCACATGACCGACAGGCGAGCGGTGGTCGCTCATTTCATTTGGGAATGGCGGCCCGGTGAATCCTTAACGCGATGGCGGGTGCGCCACATGCCAGATTCGTACCGGATGATTTTATGGGACGTCCGTGCGAAATCATCGGGTTAGGGTTGGGTTTACGACGCGGCGCCGGGAACGGCGGCCGTCGTCACGGAAACGCCGGACAACATTTGACGGGAAACAGCGCCTTGCTCGCCGCTCGGAGCTTGACAGCTTGTTTGCATTATGATGTCATCGCCGATATTAATAGTCGTGCAGAAGGAGAAAGCGCGCGCCGCCGACCTGCGCTGCGCACGGCACACACACACACACACACACACACACACACACATCTATCAACACAGAACTAAAATCTAAACACACACACTTGTTTCTATTAGAAGTCTACTTTTCAGAGGCGTTGAGAACAATCGCATTCCGCCCCATTTTAATGCATTCCTTCATTTAAAAAAGTGTGTGTGTGTGTGGGGGGGGGGGGGCGCTTATTTCCTGTGATAGATGGCATCAGCGGTTATGGAAAGCCTCTGTAAGCGGGCCAAAGGCTTGTCAGCCCGCGCCCGCCGCCATATTTGGTCCGTGGCGGCGGGAAAAGCTCGTTAAGGCTCGTTTGCGAGCGTGGCCCCGCGCGCCATTAAGGGCGCATCATTAGCCGCGGCTTGAAAGGAGATGGGCTAACGAGCATCATCGGACACCGGGGGTCGGACGCGTCTCTGCTTGCGTGACCTCGGCGACGGCAAAGCGCCACGAAAAATTAGCCGCGACGGCGGCCACCGCGACGCCACCATGTCTGCCGGCTTGGCTTCTCACGCTGCGTTCCAGCGTCACAACGACGGCTTGGCTTCGTTGAGCGCTAAATGCTCCGAGGTTGACTAAAGGTGCTGCGTCCCTTGTTTAATTGGGCATCCATACTTGTGCTTTGCGAAGGCTAAATTGTCCGAAACACTTTAGAGCGGTTGGACATTTGATGACTGAAAGTCAAACGGGATTGTCTTTGGCTGACAAAAATGGATGGTCAAATAACAATATATTTGATTCTTTCAACCCCGCAAAATGTTCAGTGGCGTCAGCCCTATCTGTACATACTGTACGTATATTTACACACACCCTCACACATATACAGACTATGTATTCCAAAGCCGCTTCATTTCAAAGAATTTCTATTAACGGCTATTCAATACTGCAGATTTGGCAGAAATAATGTTAAGCGTTGCTTCTCCGCAACATTTAGTTGTTGGATGGAAGCCTTTTTGTCAGCTAGGTCCCCACGATGCACAGCAAGACCTTTGAATTCCGGGAGTCCGGCCGGCTAAGCCGCTCAACCGAGGCTCGCAGACGTCACGGGCCGTCCGCAAAAACGTCAGACTTTTTCCAACGCCCATTTATGCGGAAATTTTCCAGGTAAGCGTTACGCAGAAAATGGTCTTTAATCTTTACCGACACATTTACCTTGACGTCCGCAAAATCGTCACGAGTCATCCCGCGGCGCGTACGTCAGCCATGAAGTTATTTTGCGTTGAAGGTTGTTTACCGGAATTGTCCCGGGCGTTTACGAAAGAGCCTTTTTTTCCGCAAAATGGTCCTCCGCGGCCACGGAAAAAGCCAAGGTCGTCGCTAGCCGTTTGCCCGCGTTTGTAATTTGCACGTTTCACTAACTTTGCAAAGTCGGCCAGGCGCGAAGCCCCGGACACACCGGCGCGCATTAGCATGAGCTGTGAGTGTTGCCCCGGCGGCGCCGTGACATCATCGCGGCCCGGGGTTCCTCGGAGGTGTTACGGCCGACGTTTGGACCCTCCGTGCCGGAACGCATTTGCTAACGGACGAGCGGTGTCACGGCGGCGACTTTGCGCCTCCGCCGCCGCGTTACCCCAACTCGCCGCCGGCGTCGTGTCAGGAAAAGTTACGGCAACAACTTTGACATTTGTCTACTAACTTGACTCTGGCCGGGCAACGGCGGGAAAAGCAACAACAACAAAAGTGTGCGCTACTAGCGTGACCCCGAAGGGAGATTTTCATTGACATAGCGAGACGTGCTCGTTTTAGTTTGGCAAAAAGGCACATTTTCATTTATGAGCGTAACTTTTCTGCAGATTTTCCTCTTTTTTTCTTTTATATATGTCACACAAGTCAAAAAAAATTGACTTTTTAAATATGTAAGCTTTATGACATGGATTTTAATCCATGACCATATCGATCGTAGGTTTACTTGCTATTTTTGGTGATATTTTCTCACCAAGAAAATGGTGGGGGGGGGGAACGGACCTCTCCAGACAACCACCCGACAACTAAGTGACCGTCTGCAACCTGGGACTTAAATAGTCCGCACTTAGCGAGGAGACGCAAAACAGCTGGAGAGGAACCAAAGGCAGAGGAAGCGGATCCGATGACTCGGAGGGCAGGTACACACACGGGTGGAAGCAAATCAAACTGACGAGGACCAAATTGGAACAGGGCACAAGAACTAAAAAAAAAAACACAACTTGAAAATACAAAAACACCCCAAAAGAGAAAAAAAACATGCGTACATAGACAGAGAGCGCAAAATTTTGTCGGTCTTGAAAAATACGTCAACATGGGCTGGGGTGTCCAAAGGGGGTCCTCGCCCATGGGCTGGCTAAACGGTTACTTTAGTTACTTTAGTTTAGTTTGTTACCGTTTATAGACACACTCACACTTTAGGGCTTCTTTTTTTGGGGAGAAAAACCGCGTCAATCACAGTAATCGACAACTAATGATTCAACATCCATTGCAATTCATTTACTTGCTGTAATTATGTGGCGATTTCTGTGTCCCATCAACCCTGTCCCTGGAAATACTTTCTGAGAGCTGGAAAAAAAATGCGGGCCGGGAAGCAGGGAAGCGGAATCGCAGTTGCGGGCGAGCGAAAGAATATATAATATAATCCCCCAATAAACGGCGCAAGTAAAACGTTGTAATTGCCGACTCGCGGCGCCTCTCCAAGAAATCCAATAAAAGATGTTTTGTGCGATCTCTCTGGCGGTGGGGCTCGACGATTAAAATCACGCTCTCGTTAAGTAGCCTCGATGCGGGCGCACGCTGAACGCCAACGTGGCCTCACCGCGCTTCAAAAACCACAGAGAATCAAGCGCGCCGTAGATCAGAGGTCCTCAAACCTTTCATTACCACGGACGGGTCAACGCCAGAAAATGTAATTGTGGAACGGTGACTAGGTCGCGTAGTCGTTACCGCCTTCACACAGATTGGATGTCTCGAACATAGCATTTGCGAGCTCGTCTGCTTCGAGAGAACCCGTCACTTATCAATTTGTGAGTCTCTTTTGGCTAGCGCTCAAATTCCTTATCGCTAGAAGTCATTATTTCAAGTAGGAGTCCCGGTATTGCCAGTTAAAAGCTTTGTTTTTTACCCCAAAGTTGTAGGCTCGTCACCTGTCGCCTCGACCGGACCTGTCGCCCTTCCCAAATGCATCTGTTTCTCTCTCGTTCTACTTTTTTGCGGGTGAAACTTGCCAGCCCCGTTTGAGAACCTCCATTACGACCGGTTTCATCCAAGCCTCCGAATTTTCCTTGCCAATGTTTGCTGCGCGTTCCCTTCAACGAGGAAAAGGCGCGTATGATTTCCGACCCGCTCCTCCGTCATCATCCTCACCGTCTAGTGTCAGTTTGACTCGCTGTACGTATTTATGTTAGCGGCCTGATTAAAAGTCGTCCGCGGGAGGTGAGGGTGATTGGTCGCTTGATTTGATTGCCCGCCCGCCCGCCCGCCCGCCCGCTTATTTATCCTCTCCGCCTGCCGTCCTTCGATAGGAAGCCCGGGCTAATCAGATATCAGGCACACGGCGCCGGTGACAAAGTGTCCTTGATTGGATTACAGCAACGGCGGAAGCAATTAAGCGGCGGCGGCCTGCTGATGCAGCTCATCCAGCAGCGGAGCCATTTGAAGGTTTTAACGGCAGGAAGTCGGCGGCGGATCCCAGCCGACGTCCCTTTGACTTATTGCGTATACATCCGTGCGCGCCTCTCGAGTATTTTCCATCGGCTGATAAGTTGCGAGTGGCGGCCCGCCGCCGCTAGCTTGCCATGCTGATTTACGGCGTGGACATTAATCTCGTGTTAGCGTTTATCTGCTACACAATGCGGGTGCAAATGTTGACTGGATGGATTTACGTCAAGACCGGCCTTTCCCATTTTAGATTTGGCTTTTTTTTCTCGTGCCAGGGTGACTTTTTGCAATGTTTGCAGCTGGATCGACATTTCTTGATATGGAAAACAGGCGCCCGGCTAAAGCGAAAGCGAGAATCGAAAGCAAAGTCATTCATCAGGCTGTAAATTGTGAAAATGATCATTTATTTACGAGTAAGAAACGAATCTGACTGCACGCAGCGGAAGGAAGTGGGCGTGGCCTGCGCGCCATGATTGATGGCAGGTGTTTTTAACGGCCGCGCTCCTTGTAAATCCAAAGGACGACGACAAGGCCGGTTTTACGGTCCAAAAGCGGAAGCGAAGTGCCAAAAGTGGCCGTGCGTCTTTGAGATTTTGCAAATCATTTATCTGATCGTCAGCTTGATGTGGTAAAGTGCCGCGGCGGACGCCAAAAGCCCAACCCGGCCCTTTTAAAAAAAACAAAACAACGTATTTATTTATTTGCCCCCCCCGCTCGTATTAATGCTGCGTCCCTGTGGAGCAAGACAAGTTTTTTTTTGTTTTTTTCACCTCCGTCAGGAGGTTTTTACCTGCTTTGCACTAAAGCTCTTAAGCCCGTTCCGATCCATTCCTCCCGAGGGATTCGGTCGAGACACAAACCCTTCGTGCGCGGCTATTAGGGCCATTTAGCGTCTCCCCAGGCTCAATTGAGACGGCATATGCTCTAGTTTCCACCTCGTACATCTTGTCAGCTTGCAGATCGTGCAGATTTTTCATCCGTCGACCTGAAGTCTTATTTGTGGACTTATCCCAGTTTCCTGACAGATGGTATTTGCACATTTTGCCGACGTCTGGCTCCCGTTTGGCAGCCGGCACACAAATTTTGACCCCAGCTCCTAGTCGTGTTCGATATCAAAGGAAAAGCATACAAAAAATACTAGGAGGCTAAATTATTGCATAGATTGGCAAAACATGTCAGCTATCGATATGGCGCCTCGCATGCACCGGGATATCGGCGGCTGCCACTCGCTGCTGCGCTCCCTGTTGTGTGAGTGCGCGTGCGTGTGCGTGTACAGCCATAAAATTGTTCACGCGCCTGAGGCCTGCCTTCAGACATCAACAACCTTTAGGCAAGCTGAGGTTGATGATGTCATCACTAAGGGAGTGTGTGTGTTTTAGTACTTGTGTGTGTGCGTGCGCGTGCTTCATCACGCTGACTCACGTAAACATGACCAAAGTAATTCCGTCTTTGGACTTGGTGAAGCAGCGAGTGGTTCGTCGCCCGAGTGGATTTTGGACTTTAAAATCCGTGCCGTCATCCCATATCCTCCCGAACAACAGGTGGCAGTAAACAGCATCCGCAGCACGCAAACGACACTATTTTGATACTGTTTTGATATTATTGGTACGGAGATAGACCCTATAACGGAGACTGCGCCTGATATCACGGCGCGGTAAATACGCTAGCGCTGGATGAACCGAAGGAGGCTAATCAGGCGGCTTTGGTAGAGGCCAACGTTTCGGCTGCGTGCGTGCAACTTTCGCGACTCGTAACGATGGCTTTTTTTTCCCTTTTCGGTCTGGCTTCGATGAGGCGGCGCGGCCGTGGCGGAGGCCGGGGCCGAAGCCTCCTCGGGAAATGTCGCGCTCATTACGCCGCGCGTAGCCTTTTCCGGCAGAGGGAAGAAAAGGCGCATCGTGTCGGCCGTTCGCTGCGCCTCGGGCTCCCGCTCGCACACTCTTGTCCAGAGAGCCGCTTCGTTTGCCCGCGTGACTTTGGCCATTCAACGCCGTCGCGCTTGCCCATCGTTGCCTAATAAGCCCCACGTAACCGCGGCGCCTCACCTCTAACCGGAATGGAGGCCCGGGCGATACGGCCAACGAAGAAAACCTCCGTTTGCTACAGGTAGGATTTGGATGGATTTCAGTCGAATACACCCGACCAGCGTTTCTTGAAGTTTGATTACAATAAATAAATACAATAACAATAAATGCCCTTCATTGGCTTTAAAATGCATCAACAATTTGCCGTTCAAAAAATGTTTGGCTCACAAACTATCAAACGGGGTCGCTGAAGTATCACGCCCGACCAAATTTGTTTGTACGGTTGTCAGGGAGGGCTGCGGATCTGCCGATCCGGGGATTGCAAGGGCGCTCAGAGGCGGCGAATAAGCGCAGTTAGGCATTTCACCAAACAAAAACGTCAGCGGAATCGGCGCGCGGGGAAAAACGGGACGGACGGAAACTACAAAATACCGGCAGGGAGGTAAACATGACAGAGATCTGAGAAGAAGTCAACCTAAACAGGAAAGTAAATGCACTGGCACTAATTAGGCAACAAGACACGCGGTTTCCGGCTTTCTCTCCCCAATACGCGCGATTCAAAGGATCAGGATGATTCTCGAGCGCTAAATCATGCAGGATACCGGCCCTCCGGGACTGCAGTTCCACACGTATACGGACCCATCTCTGGAATGTTGCTCCATGATATTCCATATCAAATGTCAAGCGGAGCCCTGAAACGTATTGGCAATTAGCCGCGCTTGCGTGCGTGAATGCACGCGGCCCCTTTCCAGGCGTGAAGGGTGAGCTGGTGACCGCTCTCCTGAAGGAGCGGAAAAAAAACTTTAATGAGCGTCACTGAGACGGTAAACAAGGCCGTTCCCCTTAATTAGCGCTCCTCATGAAGCAATTAAGAGCCATCAAGTCATGCTAAATGGAGTGGAATCAAGTGACGTGCGTGCGCGCGCACGCTCGGCTGCTCCGAAGCCCATCTCGAAGGTGAGCCCTTTTATAGGAAATATCTGCCCTATGATATTATAGATTCAGTACTGAATGCTCTTCTGAGCCAGTATTTTTACAGACATACAGTATGATTTTGACTTTGTTGAGAAGGTTTTCTCAGCCTTTTTGCAAAGGCAAATAACTATTTCTTTTGTGATTTTCAAGTTCAAGTTTTGTTGGTATTTGTATGGCCCTGAATCAGCAGCGTCTCAAAGGGCTTCACAGGCCAAAAGCAAGTCAGAAGGAAAAACTCAATAACCCCAAACTTCAGGAGGGACTGCGGGAGGGCGGGAGGAGCCCCCTTCCAGGCTCAAGCAGGAATGGCAAACAGTTGTTTGACAAGTGTACTTTACTTGCATTACTACTGTGTCTACTACTGGGACTTTTTCTTTTAAATGTGCAAATTAAGTAAAAAACAACAACAACTACACTAACGCTAAACGTTGCCTGAACCTGACAATAAAAGTAGCTCTTAAAAGTCATCTTGAATGATTAGGATTTGGACAAGTTTACGTCAAACAGCCGCTGCAAACGCTGCATCCAATATTATCTCCGCTTAGGAATTAGTTGACATTTGATTTCGTCATTGATTAGCTGCGGATTCGCTAAGCAGTTCAATTTGAGGACGCGCAGAAAGTCCGACGTGAGCCGCTTTGAACGGACTTCGGTCTTTAGTCGCCCGCCGTCCCGGCTGAAATTTGGGGTACGCGGGACTATCAGTCATTGACGACCTTGAGCAGAGGACGGCCGGCGCAAAGCCCGACCGGACGGAGGAAGAGGAAGATGAGGAAGAAGAAGATATATTAGTGCGGAGCGGAGCAGGCGGCCCCGGGCGCGTCCCGCCTAGAATTGCCAGCGCTCGGGACGGGACGCCAAAGGCTATGGCTTCGGGGAGACGTCCTCCCTCGCTGGCGTCCGCCCCTGAAACAAACGGCGAGTTCTTGCACGGTTACGCACGCGCACATATATATATGTGGATATATATTTTTTGAATGACAAAGGCCTCCTCCTTATCCTCCGTACGCATGCCAAGAAGGCAAATTTACAAAACCGAACCTCGATTGTCATCGACTCGGCAAGCACTGGCGATACCGCGCCGCCGAACCGCACCGCGCGGAGCCCCCAGAGATGACAGCGGGCGTGTGAAAGGGGATGGTACGAAGCAGGAAAGGGTTACGCTCTTTTCTGCGCGGAAGGCACTTGCGGGTCTTTGCTTGTTGACGCTATATTTGTTTGCTTATCTTCCACCTCTGCGGACCCCTAAGGCAAATATTTACACGCATCCCGACAAGGCCGCGTTCCCCGTTTTAATACCCCCTCGCGACGGAAAAGGGCATCGGCAGACCTTGCACGCGTGTGACTTATTCATCTCCGATTGATCGTCGCATGAGCAAAGGACGGCAAAGGTCCCGGGCGACGCCTTCCTACCCGCAATCAACGGCGAGGCGGCGCCTTCTTGCCCTCCCGCGCCGCCGTCCCCGGAGAGCCGCGGCAAGGTAACGGATAATGCGGCGTTCCCGCCCGGCGCCCCTGAATTTATGGGAGGAGGAGGCAGCGGCAGGTCGGAATCCCCTGGCCGGTCCGAGCCGGAGGGGGCGACGGGGGTCTCCGTCTCCTCCATCATTTCCCGCCTTCAAATAAAAACAACACAAGCGGAAAACACCCCCCAGCGAGGAAAAGGCGAAGAAACATGGCTCCATAAAGGACGCATTAATGCTGCATGCCGCTGTGATATGCTGCTCATCAATAATGGAGGCCAGTGTGCGCACCCCTTAAATACACTAAACTAAGCTAAGGTAAGCTAAGCTAGCGGCTCGGTCAGAGCAGGTGTCCGCCACCTGGGACCGTATCATCTTTTTATTGATGGAACACAACCTTCCATATAAAAACTTTATAGGCTGCGCTAGCAGGGTAAGAAAAAAAATGCTGACCACGAGATTTGTATCGCCCCCAAGTGGCCCGGAGGCCAGATGCAGCTCATAAACTCAGCTTGGAAATATTGAAGAGCGGGCCTTCTCAAACTTTCCTCACGCCGAATACAACCTCAAACTCAACTTCATCAACATATAGGAAGATGTTTTGTTGGAAATTAAAGGCCTTGTTTTTTTTTTTAATGGTGTTTCTTTGCAAGGAGAGCGGACAGAGACCCTACCTTCTCAGATCTCCTTCCGTTCTGGATACCTACGCGCCCGCTTTCCATGTATTCATTTGGGTCGGCCGTCCTCACAAAGGCATCGCTGCCCTTCGGGGCCGGGATGACATATAGCAACAACGTAAACGAGCACTTTGCGATAGTGGGGGATGTGGGTGTGAGTCCATGCTGCTATCTTGTCAAAACATTTGTTGTAAAACATACATTTATAGCTGAAATGCAGAGGGAAAAATGGAACTTTTCATCCCCCCAAAATGAAAACCGCCGGTTTATGTGCCGTATAAGGCGCATCAGGTTTTAGGTGCGCCTTATGAGTGCGGAAAATACACCGAGCGTTTGGTGCTCTACCTCGCCAACTTTTGAAGTCGCTCCTAGCCTTTTGCAACGATCACAAAAAGCATTTTGCACGTGAGTGGAAATTCTCCCCTAGATCAGCAGAAAGTCTACATCCGAATGAAAAAAAAATTGCGCGCACACCAGTCCAAAATTCTCCCTAAGCTTGACGACGACGCCCATTGTGGGCGCGAGAATTGTGGGAAATGTGCTGCTAAACATATCCGCGCGCTTGTCCCGCTGTAAGCCGCCGGACAAAGATGGTGCTAATCCCGCTCGTCTAAGAGGCTTTGCGCCTTCTTCGTCATCGACGCAGGCTTGACAGCCGCATTCACTTGCAGAAGCGCCGCGCGCGCTCTCGCACTTTACCTCGTCACACCGGCAAAGACGTTTTCCGTCTTTGAAGGCGGGCATCTCCGGCGCCGTTCGTGTGGCCGCACAAAGCCAAGCGTGTCCTCGGCAGACCTACCGGGGGGCTGGACAACGCCATTGGCTCCAAAAACAAGGTGATTCGCCCTGATTACGACGCCCGTCAGGTTCAACTGGTAGACATTTGTGAGAAACTAGACGCAATGGAGAAAAGGCAGTTTTTCTCACTCATGCATGAGGAGAACGCAGAAGGACTGCACGAGTCCAATTCGAGCGCATCAGATCGCAACCTTCTCATAGCAGACGTTGCTTCATTGCAAGCAGCGCATCCATTCTTACGCCAATCATCATTTAGCATTTAGAGCATTTAGAGGCCTCAAGGGCCGGTATCCTGCATGATTTGCGCTTTTCTCTCCTCAACACACCAGATTCAAACGATTAGCTTATTAATAATCTCCAAATCATCCTAATAAGATGTGTTTGAGAACGTTAGAAATGATGCGGGATACCGGCCCTCAAGGACCGGAGTTCCAAACCTATTGGTTTTGGAAGTTTTCTAAGTTTTCTACATCGTCGTACTCCCGTTGAACGTATAAATTGTGCTGACCTCTTGTGTGTTGATATTTTCTTCAGATTTTGTTTGATGGAATTTGCGTTAATATGTTCAATCAAGCAATCAAGAAATTCAGACTTCTTGTAAGTCGCAGCAACGTCGAGAATAAAGTGCCAGCAAATATTCATCACGCCGCGTTATTAAAGCGCCTGCGAAAGTTTCAATAACGCGGAGGAAAAAAAAAAAAAAAGTCTGGGCGTTTTAATGAAGCGGGCAAACACGTCGTTAAGTTGCGCATAATTACAAACGCGCGACAATGCGGCGCCTTTGATTACAAGCGGCCGCGCGCTAACAGCGAGCGCCGCCGCGCCGTCTCGCCGCGCCGTCTCGCCGCGCCGTCTCGCCGCGGGGGGTTAACGTCGCCTCTATTTTGCTTGATTGGCGCGCTTTTTACACCCCCCGCGGACCCGTCTGCTCTTTTGGGACATTTTTGCTCTCGTTGTTTCAATCCAAGGAGATGCGTTTGGATACCTCGACAAATAGGAGTCTTTTTTATTTAGACGCGAAGTTGGGACAACACCATATGAAAAATGAAATGGTTATGAAAAAAGAGCAACATTTTCATTTTCGAATGTCAGTAAAGGAGCGAAATGTGACCATTTTGGCACGCGAGCGTTTGGAAAGGTTGGTGGACACCTTTTGACAGTCTGTGCAATATTTTAGGCTTTTCCTTTGATATCACATCGACCAAAAACCCAAATTGTGTCCCGGCCGGCGGTGTCGTCGCGTGACCCTCGGGACGTGGACGGGGCACGGCGTTTGCCCGACGACGAAAAGCACAATGTCGAGCTCGTAGCCGGAGCGCACGTAGCGCACGTAGCGCACGTAGCGCACGTAGCGCACGTAGCGCCCGCGTTTTGTTTTCTTCACGTCATTATCATCTGGCACAAAAGCCGGCAAATATACGCGGGGTTCACGCCACGTGCGACCCGCCTTTTATAATACCTCGCCCCAATTAAATGGAGCTATTCATCACCCTGCTTGGTATTAAACCATTATTGTCTCCCGGATGAATAACATTTTTCATCGCCAGCCTGCTTTTTCTCTAAATGAGCGGAGGCGCGGATGCAACCTGCACGTTAAAACGGCCATCTCAACGGTGGCCGTTATGAGCGCGCGCAGCGTTTGGAAGACGCGGCAAGGCAGTCGCCGAAGTCGCTGACTTTTGTGATTTTTTTAAAGCAGCTTCATCCCAGGGACCTAACGCAAACTTTTTGCTGAACGACGATGAGGAATATTTTCACAGTTCTGATTGGCTATCTATCCTTCGCGAGTTTGAAAGTGAACTGTTAAACTAAATTCGGTGGATCGGCGGACCGGTGGTCGGGGACCCCGATTAGCACGTGAAGTTTGGCCCAACGTGAAAAATACACGGAGCGGCGCTCGGTGGGCGGAGTGACACAGGAGACGGGCGCGCGGGCAGCTGCGGGTTCTCCAGATTTGAATGGTTCTTTGGAAATGGCCAGCTGCCATCTGTTGTTGTTGTTGCGGCAAGCCAGAGATGATGAGAGAGAGCAAGAAAGGAGATGGAGCCCCGTCTCGTGTGGGCGGGCCAAGCGCCACGACACAAGCTTTTTGTTTATCGTTTCCGCGGAGGGCTTCACAACTCGTACAGCGAAACGGGTACCGCGCAGCTTTGTTAGCATGTAGTCGGAATGGACGGGATTTGATGTTATTAGCATTTTCGTTTCCATCCTCTCCAGAATGCTCACTTGTTTGAACCCATTAACAACTCCGCAAGACATGAACCGCGGTCCCATATTTTCCGCAGTATAAGATGCGTTGGATCGTAAGGCGCTCCTTCATCGAAGGGCCCTTTTTCAAAATCTTTTCATCTATAGGACGCGCCGCTTTGTATGGTGCGCAGAATAGAAGCTACAGTAGTGGCCGGGCTTGCCTTATGCATCCACTTGATGGAGCCGCGCTAAAGGAAATGGCAACAAAACAATCCGACGGGTCAGTCAAACCTTTCGATCAGAAATGAATGAAGATGATTTGTAGAAAGTTATCTGCCCAATGGGGAAAATTGCCACGCGATTACATCAAAAAAACTTGAGATCAATGCCAAGACCCGTCGAGTGTTTCGAAGATCCTAATTATGATTCAAGCAAGTATTGAACTTCAATTTTTTATATCAAATTGCAAGCAAAAACCTTCAAATACATTGTTCTGTTGATTTAAAAACAGTTTCTGGATTTAAGATCTTGCTTTCTCTTCCAAAAAACTGGTGGTGTCTGCACCTTGTGTCCATATAAATTGCTTCAAAATTTGAATTACAGATAGGAGACGTGCACGGTCGGAGAGAGGCATACCGATGGAATTTATCGGCCGTAAGATTATTAATAAAAGGCCGATACGGCGAGTGCGGTCCACGGTTACCCACCCGGCCGGTAATCGGTCCATCCCCAAACGGCAACGGCGGGCGGGGGGGTGAATTCCGCCCACCCTCAATCCGGTTTCGTTGCCGTATATTTTCAAACTTCACTTTGGCTCCCGTGCAAGTATTCATTGGTTGAATAATTATGAGTCCTAATTTGTTTTTGGCTTTGGTGTTTGGATGAATTTTGAATATTTGATTTTGCCGACGAGCCTCATTGTTTTGTTTAGTTTTTTTTCCCCGTCCCGAAGATTGTCTCCCCCGCTGTCGATACTCCGTCTGTAATTTCCTCACCTCACTAAGTTGCTAATTATAAGTCTGAGGCGCCATTATTAGCGCTGGCAAAACAAACGGTGAGAGCCCCCGCGGCTGGCCGCTCAGCCTTGACGGCCCAAAACGCTTCCGCCGCCTTTATTAGCTTGCTTATTAGCATCCACACACTCTCGGAGTCACTCTCTCCCTCACCCACACACACACACACACACACACACACAAGGAAGAAATTTAATATCCAAGAGATGACTGAATATCTTTGACGCGCTTATTACATTATGGGTTGAAGGAGAAGACGCTGCTGACAAAATGAGATATCCAGCTTTCAAAAGTTTGACATTCACTAGAAGTCGTTTCCTCCTGCGAGGATCCCACGCGGAATTCACAATTGACCACAACGGTTTTATCAATAGTTCTTTAAGCTAACTTTAGCTTATTGATCATTTTTCTTTGATATCGTTTTTATGACTGGGAGAAGCTCAAATTAAATTCACCGCAAAACGTCTGTGGACAGACGTTTATTTATTTTTTACTTGTAAAGATATATATTTTTTTGATGCTATTTTAGAAAGCACATTTCTGCCTGTGTTTTCTTCTTTTGCGGTTTTAGTTGTGGAGATTTTTGGTTTGTTTGGCAATCCAGTTGGAAAGGGTCGCCTCCCCTCCCCTCCCCTCCCCTCCCCTCCCCTCCCCTCCCCTCCCCTCCCCTCCCCTCCCCTCCCCTCCCTGCGCGTTAGCTTGATTTTGTCCACCTGTCGCGTGCGCGTCATCCAATCGGCCTCCCCTGCCTATTGTTCTCTCCCGGCTGTTTTGCAATTAGTGTGGCGTGTATATAAGTTGTAGGTTTGTCACCGCTAGTTGTGGGCTTAATGTAGCGGTCACGTCCGCGCCGCGGCGCGGCCTTACTTAAGCGTGTGGCCAGTTTTTGTCTATTTCTGTTCCCGCCTCATCTTGATGATTAAACGCTCAATTCCCCTCCTGGATTCCTTGCAAGCCGTCCTCTCGCACCTCTCGCACCTCCGCACTCCACGCACTCCACGTCCAAACATGCCATTTTCCAAGGACCCGCATTGCAAATATTTGCAGAATTTTTTTAAAAATAAGGCATATTTGTCGAGCTCCCGTTTGCCAGCATTTGGAAGGGGCGGAAGGAGGCCATATTGAAAGTCGACGCGTTTTGACAACCTGTGCAATAGTGCTTTTTATTTTTTGCACGCTTCTCCTTTGATATGTATCACACAGGAAAACCATGGCAAAGCTGGAGTTGGCTCCGATTTCGAGTTTGCCCCTCCCGCTATGATGTTCCGTTTACCGGCCGGTTGACCGGTTTAGCTCGTTGTTTATTGGAATTAGCGGCACTCCGCCTTCGCAGCTAAGAGGAAAAAAAAACCAGGGGACTTTGACTTTGCGAGAGGAGGCGAGACCGAAGAGGCGCGAGCCGCTCTTGCTTATCAGTCCTGTAGGGGGTGGCAGTGGGCGCTCAACCGCGAGCGGCGTTAAAGCTCTCCAAACGCGATGCCGCTTATCTCTTTAGCTCACATTGTAGCCAACTTCGAAGTTGTGTTTTTTTTTGCACGTGTCATTGTGCCACTTGAAGCGTTGGCCACTTGAAGGTGATTGCTGCGCGGAGAGACTCTCCAACTCGTCCAATCACGCGCAAGGACAAAAGCTCCTTAAAAGCGAGGTGGCCAATCACAGAGGATCCTTTTTTTTTATTTTTTCCGTGGTCCTCTCGCTTTTATGCGGGGAACAAAAACGCGTTTGTCTTCTTGATTGTGTTTCTCGTCCACTTTTGTTCCCATACATATTCTTGATCTGCTTTTGCTGTCCTGTTCTGGATTGAGGATCATTTCCAGATTTCTTTGTTTTTGAAACCCCAAAATGAACTCTTCAACCCATTCACGCACAGAGAAAAAAAAAGCGTAATCACTGAGCTTATTTAGCCATTTTCAACAGAAAAAACAGATGTCTTTGATCAACCAATGCTAGCGACGTCATTTCACGATTTTTGAAGAGTCCAGACATTCGACTCTAGTATACTTACAGTAAGTACTCATTTAATACTTAAGGGTCTGGAAAATAATGTCCTTAAGTCATTCAATGCCAGGGATGTATTTTCCCGTTTTCTTAACAGTCCAGACATTCAATACAAGATACTTGACTCATTGAATGCCAGGGACTTATTTTCACATTTTTTTATGGATTCAGACATTCAATCCCCGATCCTTCGTGCCTTCATTTGCTTCTTTTGACCATTTCCTAACAATGCCAGCGAAGCGGGGCGGTGATTTTCAGACGCACTCGAAGAAAAAGAAAGTAAAAAGTCTCGACGCGTTGATTCTTGTTGGAGGCAGTGCAGCCAATCAATGACGCCGGAATTGGAACGCTCCCCGGGGAGACGAGATGGAGATCTGCTCAGATAACAATAAGCCGCTTTGCACGCACACACGCACGCGCACTTTGACCATTAAAAGATTAAACGAGGACACCAGATGTGCGCTGATTTCATCTCGGGCAAAGTAAGGAACAGGCTCAATCAAACTTTATGGCCGCCACGTCGCGGCCGCTTTGGTGTTCTCCAGCCCGACTAGGCGCAAGCACTTATGGCAATAGCAGGAGTGCGCGAGCAGAATGTGGAAGATACATACCGCCTTTCCCCAAATTGAAGGCCAAAGTATTGACGTGGCCAATAAACGATAACTTCAAAAGAGTTTTTCTTTGAAAGTCGACACCGTCGGAGGAAGGTCCATCCGGCAGCCGCAAAAGGCCAGTTTTGACAAACAGATGCGCGTTATTACATGGGCCGTATCCCTACTTCCACTAATGACGGAAACGGGCCGAGCGGCTAAAAGCCGTGAGCTTCTTTGAGATTCGACGGTTTTCTTGTCATATTGCTCGTTGGACCACAGCATGAAATTCTTAGTCTGTTCACCTCCCGGAGCAGACTTACGTCGCACACCATATATCGCAGCGGACAACAGCGGGCGCTAAAAACAGTCACGGGGCAACGAGAGCGTTCCCATCCTAGCTTCATTGATGCTGTTCTAATGAGGACCACTGTCTTGTACACGCTAACAGAAAATCGCAGAACCCAAATGAAGGGCGCACACTTTACACCAGCGCGTCCTATATCACGGGATCTATATTCCGTCGGCAATGTCTGCGTGCATTTTTCCTGGGTTTCCAGCCCCATCTTCTTCCTCTCCATCGGGATGGGCTGGACAATTGCGATCCCCGACTCCCGTTTGGCGCAGTCAGCTCTCAAAGTGACATGACGTTGCATTGTGCAATTTTGCTGCGCTGGCTCTCTGGCTGCTGCTCTGCCTCCCCTCCCGCTTCCTCTAGCTACCTTTAGCACAACGTGTCTTCCTAGCGCGCGCTCCGGCGTCCCCCCCCCTCTCGCACCCCCCCTCGCTCTTTCTCGTTTTGAACATTTGTCTATCCGGGCCGCTATTGACTTCCCCTCGCTGCCAGCTTCCTGTCTCAGGCGCTGATAGCTGAGCTGAAGACGCCGTTTAATTCTCACTGTTGGCACATGCCGCCAAATGGCGCGCACGCGGGCACGCGCCTACACGCACACAGACACACACACAAACACGCACACACGCACACGCACCTTAATGGCTCCACATGGTTATCGATTGGAGATTGATTAGGCCGCTCCTCGTTAGAAAGTTGTGGAGACCAGGCCCGCGGGCCGACTGGCTAACATGCTGAGTCGTCCTTACCCGCAGGTGCACGCACGCACGTGCCTGCACACGCACGCACACGCACGCACACGCACACAAAACCTGATCGTAATTCAGAAATGGAACGTGTACTAATGCCAACATGACAAAAAGCGCATCTTTATGAACCAAAGTGAATCAAGAACTCACACAGAAAGAACTGGAAAATCAAAAAGAATGGAAAAAGAACTGAAAATCAAGCCAATCGCAAACAGAAAATGGATCAGGATAATAATACAGAATTTGAAGCACACTGAAAGAACTGCAAGAACACCACCGCAAACCAAAGTGGATCAAGAGCAAGGCTGAAAACATTGGATGAAAAACACGAATGGACGCAGATCCGGATCGAGAAGACGTGTAAACAGTATGATCAAAAAATGGACTCCGTCCATGTCTGGGTCATGTCTTTTGCGCGGTGGAAAGACTGGCAAATGTTACACCGTCTCGAAGCATTTGAAAGGAATGAATTTCAAAGAGGCCGGCTTTTTGAATGAAAAATGGCCGCGGACCGCAGTCTGGTTCCCGGGCGGCGGGTTAGGGTTAGGGTAACCCTAACCCTAAGTTCTCTTTCGATAGAGCCAGTGTTTCTTTGCGTTTTTTTTTTCTTATCTGTTCTTGGTCAAGGGGTGTTTCGTTTTCCTGTTGATCCACAGTGCAAGTCTGAAGAGGATCCAAAACGTGCTTGCGTGTTTGCATGCGTGTGTTAAAACAGCTGCGTGTGTGGGTACTAACAAGAAGCACGCGCATATGTTCTTGGGCCCGTCTGAGACTCCTTCGCTGGTTCTGGACAAGATCCACGTGTTTGGTTTGCTTTTCAACCGCTTCCGGCTGTCATTTTTTTAGAATCCTGTACTCACACTTGCAGGTACTCCAAAGTGTTGCAGGCTGTCCATCAAGTCGTAAAAATCCGATTTTTACAGTGCTTCGGAAAAGCACGTTCGCACATTCGCACGGCAAGGAATGGACTTTTACGGGTGCCGAATGGCGCTCCGGGGAGCCCGGCCGCGTTAAATCCAGGAAAATTGGAGTCTGCTCTTTATCGGCATTGACGATTAGGATGTTTCAAGTATAGAAAATGGACATTTGTTTCTATGGGTTTCAAGAAAAAATAATTCCCGTGTTTCTCAGAGTACAAGTTTTCCCATATGATCCCCTCATTTCTCCTGTTAGAGGGGTCCTGTTCCTGTTCCTGATCCGATTTTTTTTTTCCTTGATCCATTTTCTTCCCATTCCATTTTCCGACTCAGCGTGCCCTTGATCCAGTTTCTTCCCTTTCCTGTTCCTGTTCAAGTTTTGCTGGGGTTCATGATCTGGAGCCAGTTTTCTTCACGACGCGCACGCCCGTACGCCTGTTCCTGAACGTGTTTGACGCAGTCGTCTTCCCATAGCTGTTTCTGATCCCATTGTGTCCCTTTGATCAATAGCGTTGCGAGAAGGCTTTCAAGGCAAATTCGCGGCCACAAGTCGCCCCGTCGGAGACGGACACTCATCAGCCCGGGAAATCTTTTTTTTCCTCGTTTACGCCAGTGCTTGTCTGGGAGGCCGACAAAGTTGGCGGAAATGAGATTTGTTATCGGCTCTCTGCCGTACCGATGTTGGCGTTCGCACACGTTGCCCGACCGCAGCCAATAATTGCGTCCGCTATTCAGAGCGTTTGTGTGATGTCAGTAGAGAGTGCGCACTGAAGTGTGTCCTTTTGTCAAGGAGCCGCTTTGAATCTCATAATAGAGCAGGAAGCAAGGGTGTGTGTGTATGTGTGAGTGTGTTTGCCCTTTTTTTTTTGCCACGTAGTGGGGACCCAATCCCGGCTTCGACCGTCTTCGTTTTGGGGGACCTGCCCCACGCGGTCAGAGCTCTTTTCGAGGGTCGTGATCATGACGGATCGTTAGGCAATCTGTTTTAATAGTTAAGGTTTGGTGCGTTTCGGCATGAGGTGAAGGAAGGTTGCGGACCTAATTGCAGGAAGGCGGGTTTCGCTCAGAAAACTCATCATTCGATACCAAGAAAACAGAAGGAAAACAAGCTTGACAACTAACTACAAAGTGACAAAGCAAAACGACTCGGAAATTAAATCAGTACAGGACAAAGGACCGATAATGGCATTGCCGCTTCGATAATGACCCGACAAGAACTGAAAGGAAACAGGAAACTAAATACTTTCAAGACTAACGACACAACAAGGCACACCTGGACAAGACACAATTGGAACAGGCACAAGACAAGCAGGTTGATGAACACAGAAGGCACAGGGAAAGAGGAACATGAACTAAGCCCAAAGAATGTCAAACGACAAATCAAAGCCCAACAAAATCCTAGGTCTGAAAGGGGCCGAAAATCCCGACGCTAAGCGAAACACAAACAAAACAATACAGAACAAAACAAGGTTCGGCTCGGTAGCTAAGAGATGCATCATGTCAATGGGCCGTCCCCACTGCGATAGAAAACCCCTCGTGTGTGTGCGCGCGCGCCTGCCTCTCAATAGCATCCGTGGTGATTATTCACGTTGAGGGACGGTGACGCTTCAAAAGTCACAAAATGAGCAAATAATTGATATTTTTATCAGTCGCTGGCATCAGGCTGTTTGTTTTCATGGATTTATGACAGGATATTGTGTGTGTGTTTGCCTGTGCGAGTGTGTAATTTAGTTGACACGGTTTCCTAGAAGACGGCGTCAATGTCCAATAGTGCAGCTGCGTGGAAGCTAGAGCCAAGCCATAATGCACAATTTGCTCCGGCGGAATACAAAGTCAATACGGACAAAATGCCACTGATAGCGCTAGCAGCATTTTGCCATCATCATCTGGCCCGCATTGCGACTGACGCCAGCTGAGCCGCCAGCCCGCCCAAACAACCGCAAAGTCTCGTTTGGACCTGGTTTTCCTTTTTGGGAGTTTACTCTCCTCTTTCTGTTGCACTTGACCCTTTTTGTCTTTTGTTTTTATCCACGCTCTTTTTTTCATCAAGACATGTTTTTGACATCGCTCGAGCTAGTCTATCCGTCTGGGGTCCGCATTCTGTTCGAGTCCCGGAAAGGAGACTTGACGAAAAAACCCGCGGCTAACACCGTTGCTGTTTTGCAAGTTTAAATTGCGAACATTTATGGACCTGGCCGCCTATGTTTAAAAGTTATCTGCCGCAGGCGTATTGAAAAAAAAAAAAGGTCAATCTTGACTGAAGCGATATTAGCATTCAAACGAGTTTGCGCTGGCAGCCGTTAAGCGCTAGCGAGAGAGCTTGCTTGTTGCGCTCTTATGTCTCATTAAAACATGAATGAGAGCCGCGCCGTCGTCATTGATCGGAGCGCTTTGCGGTTTTGGCCCTTTTCTTCCAACCGTCCCGCTCTGGCGGTTTCGATTCTATTAATGGAGCTCCCATAAAGGAGGCCCGGCTCGCTGCTCGCCGCCCGCCGCCCGCCGCACGCCGCACGCCTCCGTCAATAGCGCACAGGAATGGACACAACAGTCAAGGAGATCGCTATCGTCTCTTTAAAGGGGAAAATACATGGTTTCAAAAACTGTTCATTATTTTTTATAGTGTTTAAACGGGTTACGGATTAGTCCAAGACAGAAAAAAATAAACAACTGCATCAAAGGAATTAAAAAAAATACAGAAAAAAGAGAAAAATCTTATATTGCAATTACACTTCACGTGACAAAACCGGACACAAAGTCCCGTGGCATCACCTCGCGCCCGCCCCACTATTTGAGAAGCGCTGATTTAGCGGCATCTGAAAGGTCTCATCTGTCCTTCTCTTTGAAAACATGAACAAAAACAAAGACAATGTGTTTTTGATGGCAAAATATCAGTTTGCGCACATATATAACTACACTATAATACAGTGCTCGATCGGCTTGATATTAAGAGGAGGGTTGGCCACAAGTGTCATCCATCCATTCATTTATAAAACAAAACGTGGAGTTGTAGTTTCAGTCTTGTCACGGGCACACAATCAAAGTATTTTCATGATGATGAAAATCCTCGTCCATGGCACCGAAAGAGTTCAAATGTCAGTTGAATTCATGTCGTTAAAAATGTAGCGCCCACTTAAGGCGAAACATTCATCAAGCCGCATCGGTAATTTGCTTCCGCATGCCACAAACTTGACTTTATTTGATTTTTTTTACCTCGTCAGCTGGCGTGATGAATGTTGTGATGACAAAGCGTCGCGCACGCCACGATAACGCGCCGGCGATCGTGACAAATGTGCACCGACGTGTCTCTTCGCAACCATGACAAATGATTGATTCCTAAGGAAGCGGCGGGCGCGGATAGTCGCGCGCTTGCGCCTGGCACGCCGATGTTTTGGTCCCGCGCGTCCTTGACGAGACGACAGGGACGAGGCGCCGTAAATCAGACGTCCGAGTGCCAACTCGGCGTATTCGTGCACTGGGCGGCGTTCCAGACGCGCTCGTCTGCCACTCCGGGGATGCTGCGTACGAGGCGAGGGCCCGTATTACATTCTTCATAACCGGGAGCAAAAATATCACAGTGTCACCGTACCGCCGTATAGATTACGGCAGGTTTTTTTTGTTTGTTTTTTTTTGTCCATTCAGCACAATCTGGGAGGATCCCCAGACGTTCCTAGACCAGCAGAGTCTCCCCGGCGCACGCTGGGTCTTCCGGGAGCGATCCTAATCAGATGCCCGAGCCACCTCAACCGGGCACACCTATTGTCCTACTCAGCCAATCCCTAAGGGAGATCCCCGACACCCTGCCGAGGAAACCCATTTGCTCTCGGCGGGACACGCCCCGACACCTCTCCGGGAGGTATCCTACCCAGATGCCCAAGCCACCTCAAATGCTTCCTCTCCATCTACTGTCCTTCTCACCCTATCTCGAAGGGAGAGCCCGGAATCTCTGCCGAGGGAGGTGCTTTTTTCATCCGGGATCTTGTTGTTTTGGTCGCCGCCCTTAAGCCGAGCCGGTAGATCAACTGGTAAATTAGGCGGTATGAGGCGCATTGAATTTTAAGGCGCATCGTAAGATTTGGAGAAAATTCAAGGCTTTGAGGTGCGCCTTATAGTGTGGAAACTGCGGGAGGTCAATTTTGTTTGACAAATCCATAGTATCGGTCAGTCCGCAAGGACGCAAGTGGACAGCGGGGGGCAGTGCTACATAAAATGTCCGTCCTGTGAGGTGAATAAAAATGAATGGATTTGTCTATTTATTTTCCTTCCAGCGGTGCCAAATTATAGATGCAAAGTTAAAACCTGTTGATCCGACCGATGTGCGTATTGGTCATCGCGGCGAACCTCGCGAGACCAATCATAATTTAGCCGCTAGGCAAACGGCAGCTTCCTCCCAGATGGGACGTCCGCCGCATTAATGCCTTGTAGCTTCACAGCTCGACATAAAACGGCATCTATAATTAGCGTCGACATGCAGCCTAACGGTATAGATAAACAGGTGCGGCCTTGACGGAGGCGGCGCGCCTAATGGCTGCACGACAACGACTTAGCGTCACATAAAAAATGACGGAGCGGCGCCTAAACGTGCTTTAGTGCGCAATTATCACGCTCGAGCAGATGTCGGCTCGTTAGGCGCGCCGAGATGGACGCTCACCTTCGCTAACGCGAGGCGTACGCGCTAATCACAAAGACAACGCTCGCACAACGCGGCAAAAGTCCTCCGAGCCGGACATTGGACACCCGCGGGCTTTGATGCTTCTGCGCTTGTTGGGCAGCAAAAAAGAATTGGAATCATTTCTTACTTTTCATACCAACCGTTTCAAGTTTTCTGCGCTAAAACTTGAAACTGCTAAATATAGCCAGAAATGTTGTATCCCCCCCAAAAAAAAACCAACAAAAAAAACACACTAGGAGGCTAAAGTGTTGCATGGATTTTCAAAACATGACAACTTTCAATACGGCGTCCTGCCGTCCCTTCAAAACGCTTGCAAACGGGAGCTGGAATATAATCAAAACGGAAAGGTTAGCATTTCCCCAACTGATTCACTCAAGAGTGCACAGGTTAGAGAACACTTTGACTGAGAAGCTTTTGCCTCTTTTATGAATCGCAGTCTTAGTCCAAGTCGTCAACTTGGTGGAACGTGGTTGCCGCCCAACTTGGGGTATTTAGGGTAAAATAAACTGGAACCGCTTGGAACGTATTCAATGTTACACTGGCTTAAGAAGATGAGAGTTCTCCTGTTTTGCTTGTTGCCAAAGCCTTGCTGCGTGTGACACACGCAAATGTAGAAAAGAGCAGAATTTGAGCCCAAAGTTGCCCCCCTTATACACAGGTGCGTCTTATTTGGGGGGAATCACGGTAAACCTCTTTTTTTTGCTTTTAAGACTCCAATGTAAATGGCTGACGATTGCAAGCGGCCAAGATTTTTCCTTTTCGGGTTAGGGTTAGGGTTTGGAGCCGCCCGGTCCGAGCGAAAAAGAAAGCCAAACCAACAGACGTCAACCGGCGCCCAGCACGTCACCGGGAATCTTCCGCCTCGGCGCTGATTAGCGGCGCTGCGCCGTTCTCATAATGCGGCTTCCGCTAAGCAATCAATCCATTTCTCATGAGCTCTGTTAATGTGGCGGATTTACTCTGCCGTTGCGGGGGTTTCATGTTGATCAGCACGCATTAAGAATATTTATGAGGCGTGGGAGCAGCGATGTTTGCCGCAAGGTGCGCAAACGCACGCCGACAAACGCACGCGCACGCCTTGCAGGTGAGTCTTGACTCATTTGTCCAGCGAAAGACAACCACTAAAAGGTGGGAATTGCAAAGCCCTTTTTATCCCGCGCCTCATATTAATTCTAGTTTCTGTCGGGGGGCCCGAACGACTGTGAAGTCAAATCGATTTTCAAGTTCGTCACACACCTGACTTGTTTTCGGATGCCGCTAAAAAATATTCAAAAGTGAGACAACCGTTTTTTTTTTTTTTTAAATCCCAAAGACGATCAAAAGTTCAAGAGAACTTGCAAGTATTTTCGCTAGAAAGGTGTAGTGAAAGTTAGCATTTGGCAGGCCACATAAAATGATGCGGTAGGTCGGCAATGGCCCCCCGGGCCTTGAGTTTCACATCTGTGAATTAAACAAATCATTTGAGAGACGTTTTCGGCCGGAAAGAGGAAGGAAAATGGTCCAAAGGTGATTTGAGCGCGTCACGAAATGCGGTTAAACTGTAGCGAGCAAGAAGCCAAAGAGCAGCCGTCGGAAGCTGAAGGAGGATAGATGGAAAGGATCCACACCGCAGCAGTGACGCCCGCTGGCTTGTGGTTATTTGCCAGATTCCAAAGTCCAAGACCTGTCACGGCTAACCGATGGGCTGGCTTTTCAGGCTTTACGCTGCCGGAACAACGGTCGGCTGTGCAAACGCTTCCCTCGGTCCCCCTTCCCTTTGTGAAAGCAATGAAACGCCGTTTGGAATAAAGGGAATATACCTCAAGCGGGCACAGGTGACTAAACAATCGGCCGCCGCTTGTTTAAGGACACCGGTGACATTCGGAGATCGATGGTGAACTTTGTCTGGAGTCAATTGCTCAATGCTTTCCGGCACTCAAACCTGTCTGATTACCCGTGCCTTGATCCAGCCCGTCGCCGACCATCCGCCGGCCCGCCGAATATCCCTGCCCGCTCGTGTGCCGACACCGCCCGCCGCCGGCCATCCGCCGATTGTACAAGCTAGCCTGCGTACCAACCTAGCTTGCCCCCGACCGCCCGGCCGCCGCCACTTCCGACTTTGCCCGGCCCACAGCAGCAGCCCGCCCCCGTTAGCCTTCAAGCCGCAGTTATCTGCTCATAAATAAAGACTGTAAACGAACTCAACTGTCTTGGCGTGCTGTTGTGTCTTGTCCCCCGTTATGACGTCTCTGTCTGATTCAAATAAGAGTGGCGAGGCGTGGACCCTGTACCTCTAGCGCAATTCTGCCCGCACGGGTCTTAGCTAACCTCTATTGGTGCTGCTCCTATCCCCTGGAATCAAGAGCTCAGAGAGTACGGCAAGTTTATCACGCGGACTATGTTGAGTAATTAGCGGAGCATGTGTTGTCCTATATGCTCGGTGGTCTTATGTGCTCATTACAGGATTCACTTCACCTTTTCTTGGTCTTTACCGGCGGATCGATAAGAATCCTCCTCATCCATCAATATTGAACCCGCGGCAGGAAAAATTGCGTTCTGGCCATCCGTCATCGTGCCGGCCCCGCGTGCGCGTCTTTACTTCGGCAGGTAAACACATTAATCTCCCTCACTCTGAAAACGCCGAAAAAAAAGGAAAGGCCTTGTCATAGAAAACAGAAAAGAGGGAAAGTTGACGAGGCGTCGGGGGACGTGATTCATTTGTGGCCGGGCGAACATCGGGAGGAACTCTGGCTCGCATTACACTCGCACACACGTATACATGTGTGTGTGTGTGTGTGTGTGTGTATGTATATATATATATATATATATATATATATATACATGCTTGTTAATTTATAGTGTGTTATTTTCCTTTTAGGAATTCATTATGTATTCGATATTTAATATTCACTTTATTATTTACATGTTAATTGTGGAGCTGCTATTTATGACTAATATTGAGTTATTCAGGTTATCTATTTATTTAGGATTTTTAAATTCTCGTTTTGTTTCTTTGACGGTTCTTTGTTCAATTAGCTTGATGTTTATGTTTTATAAATAGAAACGTGTATTTAAAAACAATATCATGTTCTTCCCTCAATACAGGTATAAAACATATTTCTTTTAGTGTTTTTGCCATCCAATGATTCAGTTCACATTAATATACTAAGCTCTTGTTCACTTTTTTAAAATATAGTTGTACACTTATTTGTTTCTTTTTATTTGTTGCTCAGCGTATTTGCGCAGCGCCGTTTTCAGTGTACATGGGTACAATGACAATACAGGCATCCTACGATTTGTTTGTTTGCGATGAAGACGAGGCGGAATTTGGCGTTTATCTCCTCCATGGGGAGGACGGACGCCATCCCCCCGAGGGATTCCTTTTCCTTCTTCTTGCTCTCGTGCCCACGAGAGAAGAAACAACAAGCTGAAATCATGCGCTCCCCACAGCTCTTCCAAGCTTGCAATCCTCGGGCTACAAAATGAATCTTCAGGCTCAAACTACCAAACTACACATTTTGCCTCCTTTGATTTGGCGCAAACACATACGCGCACACACAGGCCGGCCTCCCTGTGGAGGAGCACCGCGGATCCAGACGCAAATTGAAGGCTTTGGCCCTTTTTGGGATCTTGAGAAGATTGGACACAACATTTTGTGCACGGCGGGGAACGTCATGGATGGACGCCCTGATGGGCTAAAAGTGTGCGTGTGTGGGCAGGAGGGGTGGGGGCAGGTGGTTTGGAAGCTGCCGGGAGCTTTGGGGGATGATGAAGATCTGCTGGTCCACGTTGGACCGCCACCTTTGCAAAGTTGCACAAAGCGGGTTTACAAATTTGCAATTAGGCAGCGGGGAGGGTGGGCGGGGGGCTTCCAATCGTAAATAGAAAATTAATACACACTAAGTGGAGCCCGGCTTGTCTCAAAATATACAAAACGTGACGGATTAAATCAAGCAACCGGCTAAATGACCGCGAGGCAGCCCTACATAACGCGCTAACGTTAGCCAGCATGTTATATGATTGTGCCGCCGCATCCCTCCTCACTACAAAATGCAATATCGGGAGCGGCCAGAGGCGGCGCCAAAAAAAAGCAAAGACGAAGCCAAAGAAAATCCAACGCACATACGCCCGTGGGCCACAGAGAGACAGACCACAGTGAGCGCTCTCAGGTGAAGCCGCGCCGTCCTTCCTCCATACGAAATGTAATAACAAAAGCGGCCGGAGGCGGCGCCAAAAAACAAAGATCAAGTTAAACAAAGAACAAATGAAGGAACCCTTCCAAAACATCATTATTTTCAGTACCGCTTTTGCTATTTTGGGACACTTTTTGTGACAGTGAGACGCGCGGCCCCGAGATGACGCCGCGGACGTGGACGTGGAGGAGATTCGGACTCCGCTTTTCCATTTTCCCACTCGCCGCGCTCTTGTAATGCTGCGCGGATGAAAAGTAAATGCGGTGCCTTGTTACAGCGCAAGTGTTTTTCCAGATGCCGCAGCAAAAGCGCATCCGGCACGCACGCAGAACACGGCGCAACCCGAGCCCCGCCGCCAAATAACATCTCAAACGCCAAATATGAAAAATCCATCTTCGCCTACATTTATGTCCAAAATGTTTGTTACTCTCTCGGTCTCAGGAACATTTTTTCCCCAATGTTTTTGCTAAAGCGGGCTTAAAAAAGGCCGGCGTTAAATATATGATGTAGTCAAGTAATGGGATTACCCGTTCCGGTCAAGTACCTTAGGTGATTAGCACTACTAAGGTCATTACTTTAGGTAATAAAGTACTACAGCAATCAATTCCTTCACGAGACAAAGTACTTGATGACTTCATGCGCTCCAATCCTGATTTTTTGTTTTCCGAACAAATGTTAGGACTAAAGTATACGGCGGATGTTGTTTCCGGATCCCGCCGGTGACAGCATGACGCTTGGTGAGATAGAGCCAGAAAAAAAGAGGCGCGGCCTTGCCCATTGGCGTGTTCGTTTAGTGCCATTTGATGTGGGCGCGCTTAACGATCCGGGTTTTGCGTGCGACCTCTGCGGCGCAACTGAGCGCAAAGGTCGAAGGTGATCGATAGCCCAGAAACATTAGCCGTGAGCGTCGGGTGTCGCGACGGGAAAGCTCGCGTTGCGTCAGTGAGCGCGTGCGCGCGGCCTTGCTTCTGCCGCACGGCGGGGACGGCATCCCGGGTTGAACTCTTCATGGCCTTCACCTGACTGAAACGATTGGCATCTTTTTCAAGCTCCCGCAGGGCTTGCCCACGAGTCGACGGTTGGAATCAGGCGTGTTGAAAACATGCCGCGTTGTGGATTTCCGGGACCGGGGTTTAGGGCCCATGTTTTATGGGGACCTCTTGGGAGCAGACCGGAGCTGCTTTCGAGGGGCAAAACTTTGAAACGGATTTTGTTTGCGGTCAGGGTCGGGCCGCGTTCCAAAATCATCCCGCGGGCTGGATGGAACCCGTCGGCCCCGGCGTCAAATTGGGCTTTTGGACTCGGGCGAGGGTTTCAAAGCGGCTTGCTTTTTGGCTCGGGCCGAGGATCCGCTTTGCTCGTCAGTGCTAAGCTCCACGCCCGCCGCTTAGCTTGATGTTAGCTCGCGTCACGGCGGACAAAAACAACCCAAAAAAAAAAACCACGCTAAAGCACCGGGGAGCGGGAAAGCGGAGATAAAAGTGGAGGCGCTCCCCCAGGGACAGGGAGGGTCGGGCCGCCGTCCTCCATCGATGTTGGCCCAGCGCCAGACGCTCGCTCGGCTTTCACACGCTTTTGCAAGCTAATCTCGGCACGTATACCGTTGTGCTTTTTTTATTTTTTCGAATTAAAAAAACATCTCCTCATTCCCACCAAATGAGAGGAAAATAAAAATGGAAGAATAGGACTGCATTTTTTTGGTTTTATCGCCAAGTTCCCATCGGATTAGCGTGAAAAGAGACGACGGGAAGCGTCCGTCCACCCCCTCCGCGGAGCTTGATTTTATGGGGAGGGAGGAAAAAAAGGGCTGAGCAAGTTTATCCGACCTTAGTTGTTTGAAGATGTTTTGAGAGGCGGGCGGACGGACGGGCGGGCGGGCGGGCGGCCATTAGCCGGCCGCTTTAAGTGCTGCTTTTGTGCACATGAAAGAGCAGCCATTTTGGGCCCTAAGTGGACGCCTGGCAGCCACGTGCTTTCGCGCGTCAGCAAGAAAAACAACCGGCTCGCCCCCTATATCTCCTTAATGCTCCTATTAATGACACCCCCGATCCTCTTCCCCTCCCCAGCGGTGCGATGCGGGAAGATGCTGCGTTCCCGCATATATATATATATAATATATATATATATATATATATAATGTATTAAATTTGATTAATCAGACAGCTATGATTGATATGTAAACGAAGTTTTAACCCCAAATTAAAAAAGTTGATTATAATATTTAATGAAAAAAAATAACATTTACATGAATTTCAATTCAAAATGATACATTTGAAATCAAATAAAAAAAGACTGTGTTTTTTTTTTCTCAGAAAAAAGCATGCATATGAAATCCAAAAGAAAAAGTGTCTTAGTTGGAAAAAATAGGGAAGTGAAAAAGGGAAAGACAATTGTTGGAGAGCAAAAGTTTTCATTTTTTCTTTCTCTTGTTTTGTAGTGTATTGTTGTGTAATGTTTGCCCAGAAGGCATCAGCCGGAGTTTGAGGAGCTTGTTTGCAGGATCCCGGCGGAGCTTTTGGGGCCTTTACTGCCGCAATCTTTCTTTTGCGCTTGTGGAAAGGCGTTGGGGGGGGGCGGTCCTACAAGAGCTACCCCATTCGTCACCTGGATGCCAATGGGCTTCCAGGGGCTCGGGGCCGCACCCCCCTGCACCGTATCTTTTTTATGAAGGGACAATGGATAGGGCCCCCGGGGGCCGACAACATTCTTCATGCATTGTAAGGCCTTTTGTCCCTACCCCTCCAATTTATTTATTTTTTTTTGCAAATAAAAGCTAATAATAGCATTTTTTTCCTGCTCATAATGACCATTAAGATGTTTTCAGTCCCCCCCCCCTAAAAAAAACCATACATTGTATGTCAGGGTTTTGTGTCCTCTGAAAAGAAAAAAAGAACGTGTATATGACTTCTTCCGTTTTCACAGAGGACAGCCAAACAGAGCTTTTTTTTTGCTGTTTGGTAACCATGTTTTGGAAGGTGTTTTTCTTTTTTGTCCCGCCCGCAAATGACTGTTTAATAACGTCTCTTTTTCCCCTCTGCTTTTGTTTGGCAAAGGATTTTATTTATTTTTTTGGCGAAAAAAATAGCCATAATTAGCACCTTTTAGCGTGGAAAAAAACCCGCAACAAATATGTACTGTCGAGTTAGGCCTTCATTTTCTTGAATAGGAAATGACTTAACCCTTTCGGTGGCAAGCGTTTCGGGAAAATGCAAGGCGCCGATCACGTTTGGTAGCAACAGTCCCATCAAACGCGTCACCGCCGCAGTGCTCGACGAGCTTGAAATTAAAAAAACAAAATTAAAATTAAAAATTTCAAATTGAAATTCAAAAAACAAAAAAGCACTAACAAGCTAGCTGAGAAACGCCTTCTGGCTTTTCGTCGGACAAGCCACACCAATCAGGCCCTGCTCCATTCAGCAATAGTCATCTTTATTTGGATTTGATTTGTACAACAGATTTGACGTTTGACACAGGCAGAGACCACGGCGGGAAGTCGGAGAAGTAGTAGAGAAATACGGAAAAGACGGGTGACGCCTTCTTGAAAGCCTCCACCGCCATCATTTTGTCGGCTCGCGAAAACAAGCGGAGGCCTTCCTTCCTTCCAACGTAGCAAAAAAAACAAACTAGCGGCAAACCAAACAATCAAAACGTAGAAAAATAAGTCCAATTTGTCTCCAAAAAAAGGAACGTAAACAGCAACATTGTAAACAAATTTGCATACCGTATATTGAAGTAGAACAGGAGAACGCGGATCTTTTCTGCTTTTGTTTACGAATGCTTAGAGGATATCGTTTATTTGGTACAGACAGGTACTGACATCCAAAAGGAGAATGTTGCGAGTCCGGGGGGTTGATGAATGAATGTGAAATTTTGCCATAACAAAACACACGCGCACAAAAACATTAGCTGTACATTGGCCGATTTATACATTAGCAATAGCGTAAGTCAATGCGCCTCCTTTCAAAGCCAACTTTTGGAGTCCGTCCGCTTTGGATTTTGCGGCGCCTTTCCATGATAGCAAGACGCTAACGTGACCAGACGCCGTGATTTTTCTGGTCATTGCGAATCATCGCTAAAACAAAAACAAAACAATGAGCTAGCATGATTCCCAAAAGACGTGACTTGTTGCCGTTTCCACATTAGCAACGGCCGGGCAAGATTCTCACCATTTCATTTCTTAGCTAATGTAGGTTTAGCTTAGCTTAGCGGCAAGTCCAGTTGTAGTAGTGTAAATGGTCGACTGACCAAAGACATTCAGTGGATAATATGGTTAGCAAAAACGTTATCTTTTCCCCCTAATGATTAATATTGTTCTTATGGAGAGTGCTTACATTCCGCCATCTAAAACTTTGATTTCATAGCTAATGCTTTTGCTTGGGAAAGCTGAAATCTTGAGGCTCATGCGCTACCGTGGCTACAACTCAAATCTTGATAAATGAGGTGGAAGAATCCATCATTTAAAAAAACAACATAAAAAAATGACAAAAAAAATGACAAAGAAACAGTTTGTGATGAGAAAAAATGACAAGACAAAATAAAAAGGTGCTTCATCAAACTTTGCCGCGATGCTGCCGCCAAACGCAACGATGAAAATAAAGCTTTTGCAAAAATGAGCTGTTTGGGTTTTTGACACTTCCACATGTGCTTTCTGTGTTTTTGTCATTGTAATAAACAGACTACGCAAACCTCCGTACCGTAAATGTACTCAGCTAGCTAGCTCATTAGCATCAATGCTAACTGGTGAAACTTCGCCTGTTTGTTATGTTTTGAGTCCTAAACTTCCACCTCCCGTATTTCTCATCCAAGGCAAATCTGAAACATACACGGAAAGGGACGGTAGCCCTGCAAATATCACAAACCAAAAAACTAAGCAAACCAAAAAAAAAAGTCATCACAAACAAAAAACAAAAACACCTTATAGGAGAGAAGCAAACAAGAAAAAAGAGGCAAACAAGAAAAAAGATGCAGACAAGCAAAAAGACACAAACAAGAATGAGAAATAAACAAGAAAATAGAAGCGCAGAAAATAGAACTGAAGAAGTCAAAGGACGCAAACAAGAAAAAAGACTGTAGAAAAGCCAATCACAACGGAAAGTCATCCGGATAGTTAGCGTCCTTTTCCTTCTTTGCGTCTTTATTCTTCTTTGTGTCTTTCTTGTTTGCATTTGTACTGTTTGTGTCTTTTTTTTCTTGTTTGCTTCCTCTTTCTTGTTAACTTCTTCTCTTGTTTGCATCTTTTTTCTTGTTTGTGTCTTTTTGCTTGTCTGCAAGGTTTTTGTTTTTTTTTCATCATTTTGCTTTTTTGCATGGTTTTTCTTGTTTGCTTCTTTTTTCCTGTGCGCTTCTCTCTTGTAAGGTGTTTTTGTTTTTTGTTTTTTTTTGTTTACGGTGACTTGTTCTTTGTTTGTTTAGTTTTTTTGTTTGTGCATTTTGCTCTTCAGGGTCACCGTAGAAAAGTCAATCACGGCCAAAAATTATCCAAAAAGTGATTAATTCAATTCCTTTGTACAATGCGGAGGAAAGGGGAGGAAACAATTTCACGGTGCTTTTTCCTTTTTCAAATATTTTTGTAAATTGATGTAGTCAGTCCGACGGCGAGGCTACAAGCGGTCCAGCAAGGAAGCCAAACGCCGGGCGCAGTAGCACAGCCCCAACAGCGGGGGCAGCAGAGACGCCTCCGTGGGAGCTCGCAGCCCAATGCACGAATTCCTCACCACCGCGTTGGACGTGCTGGGACCGTCCATCTGAGGGTCCTGCGGGGCCACAAACACAAAACTGGCGCCTGCCCCTTGGAAATTTTCATGCACAAATTATTTATTTATTAATTATTAAAATAAATCAAAATCATCAACCCGCAACACAAAGTAATGTTTCAAGATAGGGTCAGGCTTTTAATAAATTAGGGTCAGGGTTTTAATAAATTAGGGAAACTCGGGTTAGGGGTTGAGACGTGTGTTTGATGGAGCCGCTTTTTGCGGGCGTGTACAAAATGTCGACTTTGTTAGCGTCGACTTGAAGCGAGTCGACCACAAGAGCCTTACTCACCGCCCAAAACGCTTCAGTGACTTCATCCGCTTTGACGGCGCACCGGCGCATCAAAAGGTTGTTTTCATTAGCGCTAAATGCCAGCGCGGAAAGCCCGGCCGCGCGCGCGCGCGTGCGTCGACTAGCATGAGCTAAACGGGCTGCGAGCTAGCCGGCGGCTCATCCGTCCGCGGGCCCCGCCCGCCAAAGGCCACGCGGCGACATTTGCGCCGAACTTTGCCAGGCCGCGGCGACTCCGGCCGCACCTCGAGCGCGGCGGATTTCGCTTGAGCTAAAGCTAACCGAGCCAAGAACGGCCCGCGGCTAACTCGGGCTCATTTGCATACATGTGAGAGGCGGCAGAGAGCTTCGTTTGGTTTTGGTCATGTCATTTCTTTTTTCTTTTTCTTTCTGTTTTTCCAGTTGACAGAGAGGAGCAAGATGGCCGCCCCATGGATTACAAACTTCGACTGACTCCACAAACAATTGACCCCGAGGGCAGCCATCTTACGGTTACCGCTTTCATGCTTCTTCCTTGTACGCGAGCATTCAGAATATGTAGCATAATTTGCCGCCCTTCTATTTCTTTTTCAGTTTCTTTTTCATTTGAAACGAGGACAACTCACCACACAGAAGACGCTGTCGGCGCTGGAGTTGGACTTCAACTTCTGAGCCTGAAAAAGAGAAAAACAAGGCGGCGGTTCTTCCGAGCGCTTTGTTTTGCCAAATGTCACACGCGTATAGGACGCGGCCTTCATTTGACGGTCAAATTCTGGTATTTTCTACGTTGCCCCAAGAATTTGGCGGCAAGGTAAAAACTAGGGCAAAACACAATCAAACTAATCTTTTGCAAAATTCTTCATAGTTTCTTCGAAATTTCCGCAAAGATGCCGTATTTGAAATGTCGATGATTGCAAGCGTCTTCGCGGGCCGCTCGTGTTCCTACGCACGAAGGAGAAGACATGAAATTGCTTGCGGGACTTTGAAGGCTGGTCGAAAAGTGGCTAAAGCGACGCGCGCCCGCAAATGTCAAGCTGGGAATTTGGAAAATGGAAAGCCCCAAAAGCGTGGCTCATTTTCAATTCAAGGAGGTAAACAAAGAAGAGAGAGGCAACCGCACGGGTGCCCCCGGTCCGCACGCGTCCGCCCCGTCTCATACCTGGACCCACTCGAAAGTCACATTAGCATGCGGCGCATTAGCATAGCGAGCGGAGCGCCGTGGCCGCCGGCCGACGGAATCGGACCGACGTTTCCTGCGCTTTGTTTGCTGAGACGACGCGGGGCACAAAGACAGCAAAAAAATACAAAATAAAAAAGCCAAATCCAACTTTCCTTTGATGTCCGGCCCGAAAAAAAACAACCTCTTCTTTGTTTTGCTTGTGGCGCGCCACCCGCCGACGGGTGCAACAAATGTATGGGTTCGATTGTCGTATTTCCCCAAGTCCACCTTGCGTGTAAGTGGACCTCCGGGGTGAGTGTTCCGGGGTCGTTTGTCCCGGTCACATTCGTGTCATTTACATCAAAGGCGTTTCACATCGAAGGGAAAGCAGTGAAAGAAGACTAAGGAGCTGAAATTTCACCTAGATGGTGAGACACCACGACCACTTAGTTATAACACGAGCAGGGGTGTGAAATCTCTTTGCTAATATTCTGCCGGAATGATGTGGTCAAAATACTGCATAAAGGTTAAAAAAAAAGTGTTGTCGGTCATGACAAAGAAAACAAATGCCACAAGGAGAAAACTAATGGGTCAATCGCCGACGACGAACGGACGGGCTTGGTGCGGGATTGCATCATCCGAGCGCGCACCTGCAGGCTTCCGCAGAAGTGGTACACGGCCGAGTCGCCGTCCACGCGGTTGTCGGCGTCGCTGTTCCGTTGCCGCGGCAACGCGGCGGTGGTCGCGGTCCGACCGGGGGACGACGGCTGCCACGCGCCCGTGTCCGTGCCGTTCCCGAAGGCCTGGATGGCGTTGCCTATGGATGGACACGCCCGCGCGCACACACACGGGTTAGAGTGATGTCGTGGCTGCGGCACATCCCGTCTGATATCGGGCCATTTTTACTGTATGTATTGCGATCAAAAACATGGAGGCCCGGCTCACTCGGGACAGTTTTCAAAAGCGATGCCAATGCATTTTTACAGCGTTTTTAGAATTCCAACAACCCGCCTCCAAGCCAGTCCCAATCGTCTCGCTCATATAGGAAAAGTACAGCAAGAGGACAAGGCAGGAAAAGAAGGCGGGCGCAGAAAGGAGAGGCGGAAGGACAGGACAGGAAAGGAAAAAACTGGAAAGGACAGGACAGGACAGGAAAGGGTAAGTGAAAGGAAAAAAGAAGAAAATAATGGCAAGGGGAGGGAAATGAAATGAAAGGGCAAGAAATGGACAGGTTTTTGCAAAAGCCCGGTGCCCCCTTCCAACATTTGCCGGCTCTGTCTTTCGTCTCAAAGGGTTTGGACTCACGCAGGCAGACGTTGTCGGCGAAGAAGGCGGCCAGTTTGTCGCACTCGTCCTTGTCGTTGCCGCTGTTGCCGCAGTCGCAGAACGGCGACACGCTGATCTCGGGCGAGCGCAGGTAGTTGGGGGTCATCGCCGTGCCTGCCCGGACAACACCGTCGCGCGCGCCGTGTTTAGGAAAAGGCCCAGGTCGCACATGAAGGACGCTCGTCGGTATTGAAGGACGCTCGTCGGTATCGGCCCCGCTCCGAGACTTTTTCTCCGAGCGTCGAAGCGCTTCGCCGTGCGTTTGCGAGCGTTTGATCGCGTGCGTGCAAGCGCAGGAAGTGGAGGGCAGCGGAGGAGCCAAGAACCCGGAGCGGGTAAATTGCTTCCGTCAGTGATTCTTCACTCCCCGAAAGGCGGCTCCCTTGGCGCCGGCCTCGCTCCGGAACCTTTAGCCTTTTGGTTCTCGATTGGGGGGTGCGCATGAGGACACCGTGCGAGCGTACGCTCGCTTGGCGGGGAGGGGGGGTTCCGTTTTCGTTACACGGCGGGGACCGAATCTCCGGTTCGACGGAAGCGCTGAAGCTCCGGGGCTAGGAATCGCCTTCCGTCACACGCGTCCGAGTGGAGGCCCAGAGGTCGGATCTGGCCTGCAAAATGCTGATCTTTTCAAGATTTTGCGAGAAAATAAAAACGATTTAGTCGCCAAACTCTCTTTTGAAGAGTTTCTACCGGCAGAACGTGTTAGAAGTGTGACAAACACCTCAAATGTATTTGATTTCCCAGTCATAAAGGACAGAAAGGATAAACTACTGTGAAAATGACACCCTTGCGTTATGGCAATGGGATGTCCCCACTATGGTAGAAAACCTTTGTGTGTGTTTATGCCAACCAAATCCATGTTCCCCATTGAAATGAATTGAAATGCCAACAATTGGTTGATGAAGCCCCCAAAAAACGGCTTTTCCATTTTTGGCGTCCCAAGCCAATCACCCTAACCCTAACCCTAACCCTAACCCTGGAAATCGCCGTCAACGCGTCAACTCACCGATGAGGCCCGAGTAGGCCAGCAAACAGTCTGCGTAGTTTTCCTTCAGGCAGCCCGACAGCGAGCGCGGTTCCGACTGGCAGTTGGCGAAAAAGTCGGCCAGACGCGACCTGAAACATGCCCAAGAAAATGTTTATGTTCAGACAAACGCTAGTAAAATGGCTAACTGGTTCCCAACCCCACACTAAACGTAATTTACATAATCTACGTAAGAACTTACATCATCTAAAATATCAATATTATTGCTCCTGTAGACTTGTAAATGATTCCTGAATTAATGGAGCCCTAAAATAAACAAATTAAACATCCTAAAAAGGTGTGTCTGTCTCTCTGCACTCATCGCAAACCCGCCAGCATCATCTCAAGGCATTCATGTTCTCAACTGATACAATTTTATCATGATACTTTGCATGATATATTATGCACTAAAGTAATTCAAATTTGTATTTCTTACTGTTTTTGATGCATTTTTATCCTTTAATAATATTCATGTTTTGAGGAGCATTTTTGGGGCCTTGGATGGGATTAGGCTAGTTACGAGGAAAAAGCGGCCCAATCTATGAAAGAATCACATTACAAATTTACTTACATTACGAAATTACTTTTGGAACGAAGGAATATCGTCAGTGGAATTACTATTGGATGTGGGATTGAAAAAATAGGCCCCCGGCATTGAATGAGTTCAAGACAACCCGCATCAAACGCACGACCGAGGTCAAATAAAGGCGGGCGGGCGGGCGGGCGGGCGGGCGAGCGAGCGCCGCTTCCACGCCATCCGTCAGCAGGGAAGGTTGCTTCAATTCATCCGGCCGCCACCTGACAAATGGAGCGCCAAGCGTGCGAGATGGCGCGCTAACGCCGCCTCGCAATTTACTGCTCCTCGTGTGCGCCGATGCCTCGGTCCAAACGGAGCCGGATCGGGATGCTATTTAATCCTGGTCCGGCGCCGGCGCTGATGTCATCTCCCCATCACCGAATGAGTGCAGCGCCATTAGCATTAGCGTGCGTCTGTGGGCTGCCTGAGGTCAGGGGGGTCGCCAACAACAACGCCGGGCTACACACACGCACAAACGGGCCGCGCTGTATCGTTTAAGACAGGGTGTCAAAGTCGTTTTAGCTCGCGGGGCGCGTGGGGGAAAACCGTGCTATGCGTACTTCTGATTTAACACTGTCCGAAATAGTACAAGCGCGACATCACTTTTAGTCATAAAACATTGATATGAATCATGAAACATTTCAAGTTGAAAAAAAATCAGCCCGCATCGGCGCATCGGTTTGACGCCGCCGCGCGTATTATTTTGCATTCCGTTTTCCCAAATGAGTTCCACAGTTTTATCGGTCAGCCATATGGCGCAACGTTGCAACCGCAGCAAAAGTCTGGAAATCAAATGCGATCGATGGATACGGACGGAAACGACGGGGCACCTGCAGATGTAGTTGGTCCTGCAGGAGGCCTGGAGCTCCAGACAGTTTGGCTTTTGCTTCTCCTCGTAGGAGCAGACGGGCACGATGGTCTGCCGCCGGCGTTCCGAGCACGCCGTCCGGTCGCTGGCGGGGCACGAGCAGAACAGCATGCCGTAGCTGTGCTTGGGGGGAACCTGAAGTCGGGGGGGGGGGTCACAGGCACGACCGCCGTCAACTCCCTGAGTTAAATTCGCATGGACGCCAAGCAAAGAGATCTCTTGTTGCGGTGCCGACAATATACGACGGCTACAAAGAAAATAAGAGTGACTTTAATGACGCGGGCTTGGCCAAGTGAAGAGTGACGCATTTGCTTTGATTTCCTGAAGAGCGGCGTTTGTGGAAGTGCGCAATGAAAAGCAGCGTGGGCCGCCGCCATTTGCCAGGTTACCGTTTTCCAGACGCGCAATCAGAGCCTAAACGCGCCGCCGTTCGTCAGTCCACGCCTTCAGGCAACGTTTACGCCGCGTAGGCGTGAAAGCGGACAATAAAAGCGCGCGACGGCGCTCTCTTTCTGCTCTTGCTTTTCTCCGCCATGTTATTCATAACAATGGCCCCCACTTAAGTGGCTCCGCGCGAACACGCCGGGAAGCGTCTTTCGTGGCCGTTGAAACTCAGCACGCTTGTTTATCGGCGAGTCTCCGCTTTGGGGGGCCGAGCGACGGCTCGAAAGCCGAGGAAAGACGGGGCTATTTTACCGACTGTAAGTCGCTCCGCGGTGCGACGGGTGCGTGAAAAGTTTCAAGCGTGGCGGCGGTGTCCAAATATGCCGTGCGGTTCGGAGGTTCCTCTCCCCGACACACCCCATTCCAATGATCGGTTCATCGTCTGAATTAGGTGCGGAAGGAAAAGAAACCGCATGACCCAAACCACACTGGGATCAAGTCATTCGACGCCATTGGAGCCACTATTCGGCTCTTCTTCAGCTGGACAAGGCGCAGAAAAAACATGGGCGGATGGATCTTTGATCCCTTTTAGTTTTTCGAACGCTTGAAACGTTTCACGCATCCATTCGGTCCCAAAAATTCATCGTGAACAAGAAAAAGAGGCGAGCCCTTCTGGTGCCAGAATATAGGGCAAAAAATGCCTGTAAACGGAAGGGACGGATGAGTAAAGTGAGGGAAGAAGTAAAAAAACTGAGGGCAAAGACCAGTTCAACTGAGGGAACCCAGGACTAAGTTGAGGGAACAGATGAGTCAACAGAGAGCAGAACTGAGGGAACAGATTGGCGAATCGGGGGAACAAAATAATAAACGGAGGGCACAAACTAAGAAAAGTGAGGAAACGGGTGAGTAGTAGTAGAACAGACCAATAAACTGAGGGAAGGGATGAATTCATTTGAGTGAACCATTCGGTGAATTGAGTCAAACTGAGGACGCGGAATAAACCGACTGTGGGAACATATGAGGAAGCGAAAGAGCTAACTGAAAGAACAGATTAGTAAAGCCAGGGCGCAGATGAATTCAATTGAGGGAAGGGCCGAGTACATTTAGGGAAGGCATGAGTTCATTTGGGGGGCGGTAAATAAAAGCGAGGGCACGGATGAGTAAAGTGAGGGAAGGGAATTCTGATGGTACCCGGAGGAGCTTCGTACACAAGGATGGGCGCGCTTTCTTAGACGCCAGACCGCGAAGAGTCAAGCGGGCGGCGTGTTCACCGACATTACTAGCAGCTTGTCCACTTGCGTAACGCGAGTCCCGCCCGATGCAGGAAACGGCTGAGCAAGAGCTGACGGTAACCGCCTACTTGCTTTCCAAAATGACAAGACTCAAATCATTAAGGCTGGCGGATCTGCGTTGCCTTTTGGCCAAGGCGGCCATTTAGTACCAATTTGGACGTGCGAGGCGACAGACCGAGGCGGCGGCCGCTAAGTGACTCCGGAAAGGTCGATCCGAAGCCTATTTTTATCTTTGAAAGCTTTTCATTCGATCGTGCTGTGTTCTTGGCGTGGAAAATATGCACTTTAGCGCAAGTTAAAGCGCGTCAGGAAAAAGCGGCAAGGCAAAACAGCAGCTCGCGGCTTCTCGCTTTTTGCCAGTTGCCAAATCCTTGCGGTGCGTTAGGAGGTGGTTGCTCAAAGAACTGGCCATTGGCAAATTGGCGCCCAAATGACACATTTTGGCTGGTATCATTGTTACCCTTTTATTTTTTTCAGATCTGATTGAAACTTCAAGGTTAACTCAAGCAGCAATTCTTTGATTGATTTTTGAACTCTTATAACATTGCTGATAATGATTGATATTCTTTATATATTATTCATTTAACCCTAACCTAACCCTAACCCGTATATACAGTACGGCACGGAAGGTTGCCGTTCTCTGTTTCCCCGACATCCACGCCGACTTGTTGAAGCACACGTTCTCGGGCCGAAGGAGACAAGTCCAGCCGTCTTTTCCTTTTCATAATGAGTCCAGGTCCTTTGAAAAAATGAGCCGCGCGGCCTCTTCGTCAACAACGAAGAGGCAATTAGGGGGAAGTGCATTCTTGCCATGTTCTTTGCAAACGCTCTGAAACGAGTGCATACTATATCCAATTAGAGATATATTCAACCTTTTGAAGCTATGTAAATGACATGATAATACTTATTTCGAATTGCAATTCAAACACAGATATGTGGAAATAATTGTTTTGAGGTATGCGCTTATAAGTCGACCTCCTGCCAAGGGTTAGGGTTAGGGTTAGGTTAAAAACGAGGTAAAAACTCGACATACTCGGAGAAATACTGAAAATGAGTCCATTTATAATGGAGACAAGAATAAGCTAAAGAACCCTAACCTGGATTCTTTCAATGAGCTTTGACGACGCCCCGCGCTACACGAGCGAGCTACGGTAGCTGGAAAAGAACCCACCTTGTCGAAGAACTGCCTGAGGGCCTTGTGGCACTTGCGCTTGTTGCAGACCTCGGCGGTGGAGACGCGGCTGGTGCACGGGCTGATGTAGGCCGAGCGGTACTTCTTGCACGTGTCGTTCAGGTTGCAGGCCTTGGCCGCGTTCAGGCAGTTGTTCTCCCGGGCCACCGCCGGCTCGCCTGCCCGCCGCATGCAAATTCAAAAGCGCACCTTCACCCAAAATCCCACGCGCCATCCGTTCACCTTTGGCGAGCGTACGTTGCGCCCCGGATCGTGCGGCCTGCAATAGGCAGGTCATTCTTTGTGTGTGTGTGTGTGTGTGGGGGGGGGGGAAATGAACATCGCAAGAGATTTCTGGCAAGTGTTAAGTATATGCGTGACCTCATGATCTGTGGTTGGCTGTTATGTTCTTGGAGAAGCAGATAGTCTTCACTGTATGAACTGATAGTATAACACACACGCAGCATGGTGTGTCGATTGCCCAATTTTTTTCCGTCTGTTTTACTCGCGAGCAAAAGAATCTAAAGCCTCTTGTCTTCCTTCCTTGTGTGTTGTTTATTAAATGTTCTAGGCTCCCTGAACGTGACACAGATTTTTTATCATTTATTATGAAACTGCAAGAGATCAATTCCATTCGCCATTTTGCCGTAATCCCACAGTGCACTGATGTGCATAAAGGGAATCGTGCACCGCAGACATATAGAACTGTACAAATGACAAATGTTTGACTTACTTCATTGTAGAGCGTTGTCATAGTGTAAAGCAAATATTGCGGGACAATACGCTCGGCCAAAATTAGAACGTGGCTCGAAATGGAGCGCGTCCAGGGCAAGCTACCGGGAAGGTGTGAGCGAGGCGTCCGAAACGTCAACGGCACGCTAATCGATACGGCCCATTTGCGGACTGAACATGAAGAGTTTTGCTGGCCGCGCGCTATCTTACGCCAATAATTGCCGGCGATGGGCCGCTAACGACCATTTGCTGGAATTGGAGCAAAAAGAGTCTTTTCTGTCTAATTACGCAGCGAGCGCCAATTAAGCCGAGGGGAGGGGAGGGGAGGGCCGGCGTGACAAACATCTGGGAGCGGGCGCCCCATGAACTCAATTCAAAAGTGTGCTAATGAGACGCAATACTTCAAACGGGCCCGGGGCGGGGGCGGGGATTGAGGTTGACGGCGGGGTGACCGCATCTTTGTCAACAAGCGGAAAAGAAAACGCCGGGAAAAGAGGTCAGCCAGCCTGCCGGCGAAACATTAAAGCGGCTGCAGGAATTGTTGAGAAGTAGTGGGAGCGTAGCACACGTGAATCAACGACCCGCACCTCCAGACGGGGAGCGCGCGTGCGCTCATCTCCCCTGTTGTGAGGAAAAAGGGTCAGAGAGCCTGTTAGAAGAACATCAGAGCTATGGGCTTTCTGCCAAGGACCGATTGCGTCTTCCGTGTGACGACAATCGTCCGTGAGCGGATGAAAAGAAAGCATTTCGCCCCTCGGGGTCCTGATGGAAAGATGAGATGAAAAGTGGTCATATGCGATTTCTGGCAAGTAACGCTGATGAAAAATGGTAACGGAGGATGCGGGGATTTCTGGCAAGTACTGGCAGTGACGACACTCTTGCATGTGCTGGTAATAGGGCGAGATCAGGGAATACTAGAGGACCCGCGGCGATGTCTGGCATGCACTGAATGCGAAAGAATTACATACGCTAATGAAACGACGTCATGAAAAATGGTCAAGGAAGGAATTTCCGGCAAGTACTGGCCGTGAGAGCAATATTGCAAATGCCAATGAAAAAAGGAGATGTAAAATGGTCGAGGAAGGAATTTCTGGCAAGTACTGGCCGTGACAGCAATATTGCAAATGCCAATGAAAAAAGGAGATGTAAAATGGTCGAGGAATTTCTGGTAAGTACTGGCTATGACAACGCTCTGGCGTCAGTGTGATGAATGTTTAGGGAGGCTGCAAATATTGTCAGATTGTCCTAGAAGCCGGATGTCCCCAACCGCTTGGCGCCGGTCTGTGGATCGTGGAAAACATGCCAGCTCAATGTTAGTTTTTATCTTCGCCGCCCTGCATGCAAAATAGACAATCAATACGAATGCTTAGCTAGCTAGAGAAGCCGCAAACAAACGGACGGAGAAAAACAAGGGCCGACTTGAAATTGATTGAAATTTCTGAACGTCCCTGGATGTTTTTGCGGAGAAGACCCAACGCCACTTTGCCTCACTTGACTGGCGCGGCCTTAGCGGGGATCCGATTCGGCGGGGGGTTGCGCCGGTGAAAAAGTGCAGATTGACTATCGATCGCTTGTTCCCAAACAAGCCACAGCGCGCCCGCCGTTTCCTCTTCGTGCTCCGACACCAAAACGGCCGGCGCTCTCCCGGGAGCCGCCCGCCCGCCCGAGGATCGATGGCGAATCGCGAGCGGATCCGTCACCTCTCCGAGGTGCGCCGAGGACGGCGAGGAGCGAGCCTTCCTCCTCGTTAAATCTTTCCTTCCTTTTGGGGGCGATTGAGGCGAAAAACTGCTCGCAAAAACCACTTGTACACAAATGACATCGATTCAGTCGATCATATAACCGAATGACAAATAAGTACTAATTAATGTAAAACCTTTGCATATGCTAATATATAGCAAAGGGCAATATCCGTCACAAAGGAAAATGCTAACGAGCTCAACGCATACAAGGCAGCGCTCGATAACGTGCTGAAGATAACGACTAAAATGACCTAAGGATGTTATCCACATTCGCAAGTTATTGGATCAACAAACAAAGTCATTTTGGGCATATTATCATAAATGACAATATTCTCACAGGTACAACTTCCATTCGTGGGCCGGGTTTGGCAGTGAGACGGATGACAGCGACTGCTCTCAAGTGAAGCCACGCGTCCTTCCTCACTACAAAATGTCATATCAAGAGCGGCCAGAGGGGGCGCCAAAAAACAACGATCAAGCCAAACAAAGCACAAATAAAGCACAGATTTGGAACCGTTAAAGGATCAACTCAATCGGTTGCAAAACCTCATTATTTCGAGCGCGGCCAGGTACCAATTGATCCGCAGGCCGGTACCGGGCCTCGGATTCCCATCCCCCGCCCCAATGCGTGCCGGGCGGAGTTTTGGACCGGGAAGGCTCCGGCGCAGGGTGCGGAGCGCCCCCTGGGCTCAGTAAATGCGCACTGAAGTCCGGGCAGATGGCAAGACAGGCAGACGATTGAGGGCGGGGGGCCGGGGCCATCTGGACGCCTGCCGGGGCAGCCGGGACCCCCCGCCGGCTCATGTTTCCAATGGGGCCGCAAATTGATTAGCGCGTCTCCTGTTTCCTCCAGTCCCGGCGACCCCCCCCTCCCGACTAATTCCAATTAGCTTGGGACAGCGGCGGGTGAAAGGCTAACCTTCCAGCATGACAAAATTCCCCTGAAAATTCTTCCGGCGTTGACCGTTTGTGATTGGCTCCCGTGACCTCGTTCGCTATCTGGACCGTCATCATCAATCATCTGCGTCAAGGCTTTTGAGGCTTGTCGAGGATCGGCCGTCCGCGAAAAGCCTCAAAAGCCTGGACGAAAAGCCTTGACTTGTGAAGTATTTGGGCTTGGGGAGAAGAAGAAGAAGAAGAAAGCACACTGATGAAGAAGAGGGGAGGGAGAACAAGCGAAAGGACAACGAGGAAAAAACTATGACAAACGGAAGAAAGGAACAGAAGGTTATGGTGAAAGAACAAGATGATGAAGAGAAGAAGAAAAAGGAGAAGAAGAAGAGGCATGTCCTGTGGGGTCCCGACTTTGTGTGCACTTAATAACGAGCCTCCCAGCGCAATAACGCGGCGGCCCGTTTGCCGGAATTGATCCCTGCAGTGTTGCGCGTCTACGCAAGTTCTTGCTCTGCTCCTCGCGTTTGCTGAGCTTGGACACCTCGCTGGCCACAATAAAAATCCAAAAATGGAAGCCAGAGGTGTCAAACTTACGGCCCGTGGTCCGGTTCTGGCCCGAGAGATGATTTTTTTCTCCTCCGCCGACCCCCCAATGTAATCTTATCTCTGCTAAAATCTCTGCCTGCTAGGCTAGCAGTGAATTGTAATTATGTTCCTTGGACGGTTCCTTGCCTTGTACTGCATCATGACAATAAAGGCTATCTATCCATCAATCGATCGACCGACCGACATGAAACCCACCGGTCCGTCTGTCCGTCCGTCCGTCCGTCCGTCATGTTTGGTTGGGGTTTGTGGTCTTTGGGGTTGCGTCGGTTGGTGTTCAGCTTTGTTCCTGCTTTGTCTCCCTTGCCTTTCCCGTCCGAGTCTCGTCAGTTGGATATCGTCCGCCTGCCTGTTTACCTGCCCTCCTCGAGCCATCCAATCAGCTTCCCCCTCCTTTCGTCTCTATCCAGCCGTTTGATGTTTCTTCCTTAAGCGTGAAGTTCATTTAAGTCCCCAGTTCGCACTCCGTTCTTGTCGGGTCGTTGCTTGTTTTTTCCTCGCTGTGTTGTAGTCTCCTGGCTCGGGATATTCCTCAGTCTTCCCGCCTCATTTTGTTTGAGACGTTTCCTCTCGGCTTCCCTGCGTTTTTGGGTCCCCTCCTTCGTCACAATGCCACATCAAGACACTATCTAGCTATCTCTATCCGTCTATCTTTTTTGTCTGTCCTTCCATCTATCTTTCGATAAGGATGTTGTGCTTGTACTGATTTGGACAGTATTAAAAAAGTAAATCTAAAGAAAACAATCTCCATCCACAAGTGCAAGAGAACTGAAGAGACTAACAGTCCCTTTCACCATTAGCGGTCCAGCTTACAAGACCGCGAGGTCACGGCCATGAGGCCACTTAACGAGGACGTAAGGGGCGTCCGGGCCGCTTTGCTAATGTCTTCCCGCCCCGGGAACAAAAGCCGCAGTGTGCGTAATCACATGAGCCAGCCGCCCGCGCTTCCTGGTCGGATGCGAAGACGCTCACTGTCGCCGAAACATCGTGGACCGGCGGCTGGCGTGCGCGCTTCCATTCTGTTGGTACAGAAAAATTGATGAACGCAAGACCGATTCTCCGCAAGCCCAGTAAAAAGGGAAGGCGCCGTAAATATTTCTTTGGGAGCGACATTGACCGGAAGGACGCGAATGTTGCGCAATGGCCCGCCTCTACGAGCCCTTCCGAGGGAATACGGAAACGCCGCCGCGCGCGATGATTGGACGAGGCCAACTGTGGAAGGAAGCTATCGGAAATCGTCCCCAAGAAAGCCCGCCGGCGTCGACAAAATCATCTTTGAACGAGACGAGACGCGCATATCAAATACATTGAGCGACTTGACAGCAAAATAGTCAATTGCCGCAGCCCGGAGTTCCAATCAGCCCGCTCAGATGGATTGACGCGTCCAAACACAATACGGATACAGCATCTAATTATCTTAGCAAGTCACGAGCGCCGCGGTTTCACGCGTGCACCGCGTCTGCAACTGATGATTACTTTCAGATCACCTTTGATGGCGCTTCCTTTCATTTCAATGGGGAGAAATGATTTGACATACAAGTGCCTGGAATTGAACTCTTTTCTCAAGGCAGCACTGCACTCCTTTTTGCTCCTCTATAAAGTTCCTGTAAGACTTAAGCGTTCCCCCGAGTGGATTTTCTTTCTCTCCCGGCGCTCCGTCCAACCTTGCCGCCCAATGACGGCAAATGGAAAGCACTCAAGCAAATCAGGGCCGCCTCCGCAGCGCCCGCGTCCTCCTTCCGTCACCGCTCGCCGGCTTTTACTTTGCGCCCGCAAACGCCGCCGCTTAACGAGGAGGTCGCCGGATGCGCTTTGATGGACTTTAATCCGACGGCCGCGAGACATCCGCGAGCTTTTTGTTTTCATCCGCGAGCTTTTTGTTTTCATCCGCTTCGCTTCAATCACGACACCTTGACCGCCAAAGCTTTAGCGACAGCTAAACGCGGACTTCTTTTCATTTGGTTCAATCAGACCGTACCCTGACCGCCGACCGGCAAAGCGTGACACGGCTGCCCAACGTCAACCAGTCTTGCCAAAGACTTGAGAGAACCTGTCTACTGTCCAAATGTTAAAATGCTAAATGTCTGTAGGGCATGAAGCGGTCTGGGAACACGCGCCTGGCAGCTCAACCTTTCACCACAAAGTTAACCTCGGGATAAACACATACGTCACTAAGCTAAAGCTGAATGGCTAAAGTGCCACTTTGCTGCACAACTTCACCGTGTTTTGAAATTGGTATCGATCATGTAAGAAAGCGTTCAAAGGCAAATGCCAACTGGCTAAATGCTAAGACAACCTCTACTCTTAAGCTTCTGCAGAATATCAATGCGTTTTATAATTCGTACTAAAGATGTGAGAGATATCAAAGGCATCTATTTGACCAAGAACCTTTGGCGAAATGCTAACTGGCTAAATGCTAAAGGAAAGGAAGCGGTTCGGAATCGCGCGCAGTTCAGACGACGCGCCTCAAAGTTCAGCGGCGAGTTTTCACCGCAGAGCTAAAAGGCCAACCTCAGGACGCTCGCCGCCAACGGCTAAAGGCTTTGGTCGCCACGGCGACGGCTAACCAAGCTCTGACCTGCCGCTCGCCGTGTGTGCGAGCGAGTGCGAGTGCGAGCGCGTGTGCGTGTCCTGTCCAGATGCCTGCCCGTGGTTTATGGATATTCATTACAGAGCCATTACAGCTGAGGTTACACAGGATAAGAGGGATGTTTTATCTGGGAAGGCATAAAACACACAGCGGCGCACGCGCAAACGTCCGTATCTGTTGACACGGGAGAAATGAAAGCATCCGTCGTGGCGCGCGGCAGAGATCGACCTGATGATGAGAAGCAAATTGCGCGCTCGTTCCCGAACGGAGGCCGGGGGAACGGCGGGGATCCATTTGGGAGAACGCGACAAAACCTCGCGGTTTATGCGCTGTAAAAACAGCATGGGCTTATAAGGCGCGTTGTCAGTTTTGGGGAGCGTTCAAGGCTCTTAGGTGCAGAATTTTGCGGGTGCAGTATAAAGCATTTGACAACAACACCAATGTGACCAGCATCGCTGTTTGGGATCCCGGCGGTCTTTTCGTCTTGACGGCTGTGCTTCTCGTTTTCCTTCATGCGCAAAAGTCCTGATTAGAGACCGCTATTTGTATGGTAAACACGCGCTCCGTGCGGTCGCGGCGTCCAGCGCTTTGTCGCCGGCGGGAACCTGGATGTCATCAAGCCCGCATGCCAATGTCCAAAAGCCACTTGAGCGGAGCGCACGCCGTGTAAACATTAAACACATTTCACACCTGAGGGCTCCTGGCCGGGATTTCGGCACAAACACCCGGCTTTTTTTTCCACTTTCCCCCGCTCGGAAAGCCACGACAGATGCGCGTCCTCCTCTAATGGCTCCGTTTGAGCGCCTCGGCCAGCCCATTAGGGGCTTCATGAATCCTGCGGCCTGACAGCGCTCCTGTCCCGCGGACACGCTCCAGATGTGCTGCCCGCGTCTTCCCGGCTTGTAAAGACGATGGCAGAGATAAACGACGCGCGACCCCCCCCCCCCCCCCCCGACCTCTCGAGCGACCCACCGCCAGTTCTCAGCGCGCCTCGTTGAGCTCGTGGAACTCAGGAAATGGAGCTTTGAGCAGCTTTGTTTTCAGGACACGGCCACCTTCCTCAGATGTTCCTCAGTCAAGCAAAGCCTCAAACTGTGAGCGTCATGAATTTGAAAACAAAACCAAATCATTCTGACACTGTCTTTTGTTGTCATTGGAATGTACGTTTCCCCGTTCTTCAGATGCTACTTTTTCTTTTATGTCTGATTGTCTATTATTAAAGTTGACTGACTTATCCACTTGTTTTGTTGGCATTCCCCTTAGCGCAGCTCCATCCTGTGGCTACTTAACGCAAGCTCAGCCACTACTGCAGCTTCTATCCTAGGTAGCTTATGATGCGAAAACACCTTTAAACAAGGCCATTTGAAGGGGCGCCTTTGGAAAATGGGGTCTGTGACATCTTCAAAAAAAAGGATTTGCAAACGATCGACTTTGATTTGGACTTATTTATCTTTGTGAATTGTGACGTTTGGAAGCGAATCCGTTTGATGCTAAGTGAAACCACGCAACGGGGCTCTGTGATTGACTTTGTTTTCTGGCGCGCTCGTCGAAACATAACCGACATTCTCTTCTCTCGTGGCCGCCAGAAACGTACGCGGAGGATTTATTAAGTCGGTTACAGTAGACAAGGCGGGACGCCGGAGAACAAAAAGAAATTTGCTTTCAAGCCGCGCCAGACGCTCGGCACCGCGCGCTGTGGCCGACTTGCATCCGCGCGCAACACCCCAGTGCCTTCATTAAAACCGCTTCCTTTGGACTCGGAAATTGCCCCTCGTCTTCCCTCGATTCATCCTTGTCCGTTCCTGTCAGCTTTGGATCGCTCCCTCCCTCTTTCTCGCTTTCTCTCTTTCTCTCTTTCTTTCTTTCTTTCTTTCTTTCTTTCTTTCTTTCTTTCTTTTTTTCTTTCTTTCTTTCTTTCTTTCTTTCTTTCTTTCTTTCTTTCTTTCTTTCTTTCTTTTTTTCTATCTATCTGTCTATCTGTCTATCTGTCTTTCTGTCTATCTGTCTATCATCCATCATCCATCCATCATTCAGACTTCTTTATTTTTTGAATCTTGCACACAAGCAATAAGCTAAAGTTAAAATGAAGTGAAACTAATAGACGTGCTCCAAAAACTAAACCAAAAAACACGTTGCAAACATTTTCTCTTGCCGAAGTTTTTGCGCGGCTCCACTCTGATCTTTCTCCTTCATTTCTTTTTGCCGAATGCCCAAATCCCCAATGAGCGCAGGCCGGCGACCGTAGCCACTTATTGAGCGTCTGATGGGACAGGCGAGCTTTGTCCTTCAAAAGTGCACATTTGGGTCAACGGCACCCCCCCACCCACGCACACACGCACTCCGACAGATGCACAAACCCCGCAATTAGTGGGCCTGCCCCCCCCCATAGCGAAAATTTCCATCTGGCGAACATCGCTCCTTTCGGCCTATTGTCGGCGCCTCGGTTGTTTAGTCGGCCGCCGCCGATGCAAACAAAACCCAAACGGCAGCAGAATTGTAAATAATACGCTCCCAATTTCCGGCTGGAGCATTTTCACAAGCGAGCGGGCCGGGGAAATAACGGGGGCCTCGCCATGCAAAGTCGCCATTTTGCTCCCGGATCCCCGCCGAGCTAATTGACGTCCTGGCTCGCTGCGACCGATCAGACGGGAAGGCTATTACGCCGGCTCTCGCGATGGCGTTTTTGCGAGACGTTTGCAGAAGAATAACCAGAGGTTTTTTTTGTTTGTTTTTTTTTTGACCTCATATGTCAAAGCGACAGGCATCCAAAGGAAAGGGGCCGCTTTTGACGTTTGGACGTTTTGACGTTTGCGGCAAGCGGGCCGGAGAGTCAGAGGAAGCGCGCGGACCCGGGAGTGCCTTTTTCGCCAGCCGCCGCCGCCGCCGCAGACAGCAAGATCAGCCGCGTTCACGCATCCGTTCTTCCAGCCCGATTTACGATTTGAAAAGGCCTTTTGCCTCCCGACACATACGGGCCGGCCTCCCAAGCGCATTTGATATTTTATGCGGCCTACTAAAGTGCTCGCTTCACGTTTCTCGCGGCGGGGAATTTGTATTTTCGTTTAGCCAGAAAATCTGCGCTGCAATTAAACCCTGTGCTTTATAGATCTTCAGTGAAGCCTTGTTTCAGGGAAGCAAAGACTTCATAGTGTCTGTTTGAACTTCGTTTTGTCATTTTTCATGTTTTGTAATACATGGATGCCATTTTTAGGAAGTTTTCGACCACAGATTTTTCACTTGCCCGATCTTATTATTAGCCACATTGGGCTGACGTTGAAAGGCTCGCAACATTGGCAAATACATTTTTATTTTGGCACCTCAACATGTTCAGTGGCTTCAGCACTACCCATACATATAAAACAACAAAATGGGGGGGCTACACCCACTTTATCCTTGGTCAGTCCGTCGGTGCCTTTTTACCCAACCGCCACCCGAGGGCGACATTTGACTTTTTTGGGGGGTCCGTCATTCGTCAGGCGCTGCTCTCATACTAATACTTTTTTTTCTGTTTTGCAATTGCTTAAAGTTAACACCACAATTTCTTCTTGTAAAACATATTTAAAAAGCAAATTCTGAACATTACTTTTGGTCGGCCCGATTGTGTACAGTATGAGTTTTGCTTTTTGGCTCGCTCGACTTTTTGGGCGTACGGTAACCCTTTAAAAACAACAACAAAAAGTTGGGTCGAATGAATGGCAAGTGTGCTTGTTGACAGAAAAATGCAGCATTCACTGAGGACTCGTGCCGACAATCGCGAAAGCGCCTTCATTTGCCCGGGCGGGCGGGCGCACCGCACCGGTCGCCGTTGGGAGACGGAATTTGGTGGCGACCGCACGACTTTGACTTTGCACTCGGAGAGGAAATTGCTTTTTTTTTCTTTTTTTGCCTGGCTCACTGCTACTCTTTAAGCGCCTTTGCCGCCGCAAGTACATTTCAACCTTCGCTTCCCCGACTTAAGATGCGCTTTGCATGGGAATCTCTCAAGTTGAAGCGCGCCGACTTTGCGCCCCGCTTCTTTACGCTCGCACACACACAAAGTTGCTTCCCTATCGTAATCGGGACGTCACGTTGACTTTTCCGACCTCTAGACTCCAAAAGCGAGTCCCCGCGAAGACGGTGAATTCCGGAATTTGGTCCCCGCCATGAGGCGAAAACCAAGAGCGCGCGCGGAAGCCGAAGCGGCTCCTGCCGTCCTTTCTTTTGTTTGGGCCCGGCGCCTCACCCCCATTAATGCTCGGGCTCGTATTTGTGTTTGGAGGCGCCGTAAAAGATAATCCTGTCGCAATTGGCCGCCGCTTTATAATGAGGAAGATCGGAGGAGGGGGCGGGCCGACGTTTTCTCCGCGTTATTCAAAGTCAGTACACAATTAAAGGGCTTTTTTTAAAGGGCTTTGTATCAAAATCATCTATCTATATTTCTCCGCTTGAATACTGAGCGCTTTGAAGAAGAAAATAACTCATACCGTTTATAGGATGCGGCCTTACTTTCGGCCTTCGTTTGTTGGAAAAAGGTGTGTCTTATATTTGGGGAAATACGCTACATTTGTGTCTACCAAGATTGGCACCAAAGCCTGCCGCGCGCATTCGTTTGCTGGCCGGTGCAACAACAACAACAAAAACCAACCCCCCAAAAAGTGCTCTTTTGCCATTGATCTGCTTTGAAAGAATTTCGGTAACCAAAAGCCGCGAAGTTCCAGCAAATGCTCTCGTCTACTCAAACGTTTGTTTTCCTCGCTCGCCCTGGCACAAAAGCGCCTATAAAAGGCCAGTAAAAATATGAGCTGATACTAAATATTGGATGAGGCTCGTTGAAGGCGTAAAGCCGGGCAAGAAGTGACGATGGCGCAACGCGAGGTGAAAAGCCAAAGGTGGCCGATCCGTCCCGTTTATTGCAAATCCTCTGGAGGGCGTCGATTACTGCCGGGATGACAATTTTTCAGGGGAGGCGGCCTTTCCGCTTAAGCCCCAGGCTCCTTTCCCACTCCTGCGGGAATACGCCGGGATCCCCTTTTAATGAATGTGCTCCGCCGCGCATCGCCTCGATCGCCACGGAAAATTTCTTCAAAGCTTGCACTGGAGATGCCTCTCAAATTCAAATCCCATCTCTTTGTCCATCTTGGTCAATTTCTGCACCCCAAATTTTTCCAAGATAAACAAACGGAGGAATCGGGTACTCATGAAGGCCGCCGATACCGCCCAATGATACTTTAGGGCTCCGCTTTTCAAAGTGGGGCCCGCCGATGTCAACGGTTCTCAAATTTTTTTCAATAATAATGCGCAATCGGCTTTATGGCCTTCATCGCGACACTCAGGAGGAGTGGCTAACGCGATATTATCTTGTCTTATCTTATCTTGTATCGGATTGTATCGTATTGACGATTTGCCCGTCCGTCCTCCAAAATGGAAACGTCCCAATGACACATCGGGCCCATCGGAAATGAGACAAGGTCCCGTCTTTCCGCCACCCCGCAGCTGTCATCCATCTTTTCTCCCGGGCTGATTCGCCGCAGGAACGGCGTCCGCCGTCCTCTGAAGGACGCGCCCGTCAACGACACTCGACCACCGGCCGACACTTGTCCCAGACAGAATTTTTGAAGTGCGCCACGCGCCTCCTTTTACTACTTTTGAGAGGCCCGGAAACCTTTGGAAGACCAGTGCGCGGTCGGGCCGAAAGAAGCGTCGGTGACGGGCTCTTGAAAGGTGATTCTTCAAAAGCCAGGGAAATTCCTATTTTTATGAGTAATATGTTTTGTAATACAAGCATGCAATCACTAGAAAGCCGTCAAACATTAATGAGGCTTTGGGGGTATTGCCAAAATGCCACCGTTAGGGCTACCGGATGTGACGTGGCTGGGGCAAAAACACACGCGCGCGCAGATGCACACACACAGGCACAAAGTTACCCAGTATGGCCCAGTTGGGGTGGGCCCTCCTGTTTCTACTGGGGTCCCGCAGGTCCGTCGAAGAGGGGCCCCCCCGGGTCCGGTCGCCCACCCTCGACGGAGACAAAGTTGCCCGGCCGCTCCGGTGTTCGGCCCCCTCTGCAAGAAACGCGCTGGGTTCAGGAGCCGCGCCGGGCCGCCTCGGCGCGGGTCGGAGGGGGGCCGGAAGGGGGGGGGGCCGCGGGGTTGGGTGCGACGGACGGGGAAAGTCAAACGAGCGGGAGGCTCACTCACATTTTGCCCGGGAGGTGACGGGGGAACGAGGGGCTTTGCCGACTTTCATAAGCCGCAGCTCGGGATGCCGCGTGGAAGGATTTGCCCCCGGCTACCTGACCTGACTAGTAGTGGTAGTACCCAATGGGTGGGGGGCGGGTAGTACGGTGAATACAAAGCGCGCATCAAATTTCAGCTCACCACTAACGGCCGCCGGTGTCTCCCGCTCATCAAACGGCGCGACTCGGCTACTCGGCTAAGTCCCGTAGGCGAGAATTTTACAGCTCGCCAAAAGGTACTCATTCAGTCGGTTACAAACGCAATTCATTTCAATACTAAACATCAATTAGATGAAAATGAGTTCTTATCAAAGCAAACCTCTGCCCGTGCTAACACATAGCAAGGAAAATACCTGGCCCAAACGAAAATGCTGAGCAGCTAAATGAATGCAAGGCAGCACTATAAAACATGCTATCATTAGCGAGCATCTTATCGACAAATATATTGAGTTTAGGCATGTTATCATAAATGACGGCGTTCTTTCAAACAAAGGACAGCCCACAGACACAAATTTCACAGACGATAGCTTTCAACTGAAGCTGCACCGTCCTTCCTCGCTGCAAAATGTAGTAACAAAAAACTAAGGTCAAGCCAGAAATCAGTTCCAAAGTGTGAGGGCAAGTTATAGACGTCTTCGGCCAAAAACTTTGATTGGCAGCGCGAAAGGGGCCACGGCAGAAGGCCGACTGAAACAAGCGGCGCCATTGTGTAGCGCCTCGCTTTGATGTTCGCTCTCGTCAAGCGTCTCAACGATCCGCCGCCCGCAAAAGCCGGAGAATTTTCCACTAAAGCGGAAGACAAAGGCGGTGATGTTTTCCCGGCCCGCTCGCTGAAAAGACGACAATTGTTTGCGAGGCGGGCGGATCGATGGGGCGGGCTCGCCAAACGAGGAGCTCCCGTCGGCCGCCTGGCAAATTGGGGCCGCGCGGACATGGATTTTTTCCTTAAGGGGGCGCCTGGAGATGAAAGGCATGCAAATGGACGCGCCGCTGCCCTCGTTTAACACGGCCCGCCGCAAACATCCGCGCCAAATGAGCGTTTGCTTATTTCTTCCCTTATTTCTTTTCCAGGGACAAAACCGGGCAGGCGCCTGTACTGCGTATGGGTTTCCTGTCTTTGAACGGGCGCGGCCGCCATGAAAAAAATCTCATGAGCTCGCTAAAAGCTAACCGGCTCACCAAAGTTGAATTTGAAACCGCGGCTCGGCGGTTAGGACCTTGCCCTCGCAATTCCACACCCGAGTTCAAATCCACCTGGCTCCGGCCTTCCCGCGTGGAGTTTGCGTGCTCTCCCCGAGCCCGCGCGGGTTTCCTCCAAAAACACGCACGGCAGGTGTATTGGACGTAGTAAAATTGCGAATGCCACTGCTTGTCGGTGGGTGTTCCCCGCCGACTGTCCAGAATAAGCTGGGATAGGCACCAGCGAGCCTGCGGCCCGCTTGAGGATAAGCGGCTTTTAGACCAACTTTTCATCACCGCCGGGCCGGTCGGAACAACATTTGCGTCACCGGCGCCGACGGCTCTCGATTGAAGCCGCGCCGTCCTTCCTCACCGCAAAATGGAAGATCCGCAGCGGCCAAAAACAAAGATCAAGACAAACAAAGCGCAAATGAATCAACTGTTACAGGGTGAACTACGATTTCCGCGGAAATCTTGATCCGCGGACAGGCACCGGGCGGCGGACCGGCGCTCGAAGACCTCTTGCCTTTCGTGAATTTTGAAAATGTGCTCATGGGAAAAAAAACCGCGACGCAATCGGAGGCTACGACAAGGGACAGCCATGACAAGAAATCCTCTGGTCCTAACTTGTTGTTTCGGAAAGGTGAGAAGTCAGTGTGTTTAATCAAAGACGAGCCACGCGGCGTCCACTCCGGAGGAAATTCCATTAAAAGCCCGGCCTCCTCAGCCCGACACTTTAATCCCGCGGGCCGACAGCTGAGAAAGCTCGGCCCACGCGGGTTCGACGTGGCGGGTACGGCGGGCACAATTACGACCGCGCCGAGAGTTATGCAAATGCCGCCTAAAACTAAAGCGCACGCTGACATCTGACATATTTTGGCACGGAGAAAATGTTACGCCTGCCGCCGGAAGAGTACCTGCGTGAAAGGGGTCGTGGAAAAGCAGGACCTTCCATTCTACACGCGCTATAAGGCGCAGCCAAAAGCCTTCCGTTTTCTCAATCGGTGCGCCTCACACAGCGCGGAAACCACCGTTTTCCTTTTTGGTTGACGAAAAAAATCAAAAACCATTTAATCGTCATGTAATTCTTCATTCTTACCATGCATTTTCCACACTTGAAGGTGCACCTAAATGCCTTGAATTTTGGGAAAAGCTGACAGGTGCTCCTTATAATGCCATGCGCTTTATACCACGCACTTTTTATTTTTGATGTAATAAATATAAATAAACATAAATACATTTCATCTATTTTCCACCCTATGAAGCCTGCCTAAAAGCCTCAAAAGCGTTATGCTTCATAGTTCCGAAAATGCGGTATTTTGTGCCTTGAAAAATAAAGCGTAAAACAACAACAACAATATGGCAAACGCTGCTTCTGTATTTCCATCAGTTAGATCCGATGTTTAAAAAAACGAAATCAAATGGTTTTGCAACTTGTGCCCGAACTCCACCTCTCGCCGTGCGTGCGTGCGTGTCAATGTGCACGCGCTGTGGAATTTCAGCGCGCGCGAGAAAGTTAATTGCGCATATTTGCATGCGCGGCAAAGCGGCGGCGGGCGGCGGACCTGCCGGTTCTGGCGCCGGGCCACCTCCCGCTGATTGGAGCTGTCGGCCGCGTTTATTAATGATGACAAATGGCCCCGCGGCCTGGCATCCAATCAAAGCTCTCTCGGGGGGCCCGGAACCCGCCCGCCGCCCGACTAAATGACTTTCCCGGCCAGACGGCGGTCCGGCCGCCGACCCGCCCGCCGACCCGGCCGCCTCCGGCGGCCGGCGCGGCCAAGGCGGGAAGGCCATCAATTAAGGAGGCTCGGAAGGAGAAAGAAGTGGCTGGAGGCTTTGACCTTTGCGAGGATTCCGATGGAAGGAAAACACAATTTGACAACAAATCGCGCCCAAATGCCATCACGTCATACACTAATTGCTACTAAAGGAGCCCTTCTAAAGGCAGCCCAACAACTCCATCTCTTGTGTGCTGTTTGTATTCTTTTTTTTGCCATTATCTTTTTTGTTTGCTTAGTTTTTTGTGCGCTTTTTTTTTTAAATATAGTGCTTCTCTTTTGTAGGGTGTTTTTGTTTGCGATAACCATTTTGTTTGCTTGTTTTTTATTGCGTACTTCTCTCTTTGTGTTTTTGTTTGCATTCATTATAATGTGCATCTCTGTCGTTTGCTGTTTTTGTTCTTTTTCTTTGCTTAGTTTTTTGTGTGATTTATACGTCAGGGCCACCGTCTGACAGACATGCAAAATGTCATTTTTCCAAGTCAAAAATGCCTACTTGGGCTGAATTCACAATAAAAACAATTTGGGATGGGCTCGACTGAAAAATGGCCAACATTTCCAGAGGTGCTGCCAAACAAGTCGGGTATTTCTCATATGGAGGCGCCCTAAAAAGGCAGACAAATTTTGGCTGGGGAATAATAAGAAGAAGAAGGAAACAGAGGCAGTTGAGGGGGGCTCGCAGTCTCCAGAGGGGGGAACAACGGCTCGGGCGGGCGACAAAACTATTTTGGGAGTAAAAGAAGTCGTTTCCAAACTAATTCCGGCCGCCGCCGCCGTTTCTCCTAATTCCATCTGAAGCATTTCAAGTGGATAATAGTGCTTTTAATACCTGCCGGTAATCATTTGTGGACACGGCGCATTGCTTCCCTTCCCCGACTGCGGCGATAAACATCTCCATGGCAACAGAGCCGGACCCGTCCCAGATGATGGACTACTTCATGAGAAAAGTGCAAAGTATGCCGCCGAGACCGGCGCCGGGAAAAAGCCCGTCGTATGGATTGCTAATAAACGCGCGCAGGACAAACTTCAAGCCCTTTCTGTTGGTGCCCCCCCCCCCCCCCCCCCCCACTCAATACGGCATTTCAACTCCAAAGACGTTAATAGAAAAAGGAAAACTTGTTGGGAAGGTCAGTCTATTCTTATATTAGTGCTTCGTTATCACTCTTTTTCTTGGCTACTTTATTATTTGCTCTATTGTGTGGAATGTAAGTGGTATGTAAGCATGTGACAACAAGGCTTTCGAATAATCGTGAAGTAACTCGTTCCCGCAGTCATGTTCTGTAGTGTTTTCTTTGTGTTTTGGTAAGTGTCGGGGTTGTCTGTTCCTTTCGGTTCTTGGTATTTGTCAGGGTCGCAAAACACGGGTTCAAAACGAAAGCGCAATGGAATAAATCTAATGTTTTGTAAACGCTTCACATTTTCTTGCATTCATATCCGTACGGTTTAGATTTGCCGGCATCTAGTGCAAGCTGCGGAGGCCGGGAGGGGCTTCCTCCCACCTGCGGTCCCTTCTGACCGTTTCTCATTTTCCCCAGATGGGGTGATTGAGTTTTTCCTTCCTCTTCTGGGGATGCCGCCGTGGATTCGTGATGTTCCGCATGTCTTCTTTTTCATCTGCCAAGCCCTTTGAGACTCCGCCGATTCAGGGAGATCCAAAGCGACTTCCCGAACGGCATCCATGGGAAAAAGATGCCGGGCCCCGTCCGCAAGAAGGAAAAAAGAACGGGAGGAGAGGGAAGACGAGGTCAGCCGAAGCCAGTCCCGGAAGGGCCGCCGGCAGGTTCTGCCCCCGAGGGATAAAGCGGCGCGGAGAGGTTGGAAAACAAAAGAAAAGGAAAAAAAAATCAATAGCTTGTTGTAGACAGGGCCTCGAGTTTCCAATCTAACACGGCGCGCGATCGATTGGGCCGGGGGGAGAGCGGAGCGGCCGGGACGGCGGCGTCGGCTCGGCTTTGCTCAGGTGTCGCCGGGCGAGCTTTTCCCAGCTCCGCGTACTGTCAAAAGAGCGGCCGCAAGGAACGGCGTGGTTTGAACGGCGTGGTTTGAGCGCCGCGGTTTGAGCGGCGTGGTTTGAACGGCGTGGTTTGAACGGCTCGCGAACGACGGGACCGGGGACCTTCGGCCCCGCCCGCCGCTCATCAGCTTATCATATCACGCCGACGCGGTTGTAAATCAGGCGCTTTGCTCTGGAGCGGGCTCAAAAAACAAGCAAAAAAATCAGCCTGCGACGGAGCGGATGGGGAAGGAAGGGAGGGGCGGAGGACGGTGGCGGCGTCGAGCGGAATGATGTCACGGCTGATTCATTTCTGGGAAAGCGCGAAAGTCAGCCGGGAGCGAAGCTTCTGGAAGCCGCTGGCAACGTTTCACCTTTCAACCTCGGGCCACTCCGTCGACGGCGAGAGAAGTTCACGTCCGCTTCTTCGGGCCTCCGTCTTCGTCTTGCCCCCCTCAGCTGTTTTCTTCTCCCCCTCCATCATGTTCGCCATCTTCTCCTTGTCCTCTTCATTCTTTTTCTTCTTCTTTTCCGTCATCTTCAGGAGGCTCCATCTTCACTTTGTCATTTTTCTCTCTACTCCGTCTTTTCATCATCTCCTCTCACTCCGTTCTTCTCCTCCCTGTTCCTCTTCTTCTTTTTTGTCTTCTCCTTCTTCTCTTTTTCCTTCTCCCCTTCATCTTTTTCATCATCTTTTCATTCTTCTTGTCCTCCTCCATCTTTTCCTCCTCGTCTTTTTCTTTGCCCTCTTCTCCATCCTTTTCATCATCTTCGGGATCTTGCTCTGCTCCTTCTTCTTCACGCTCGTACTTCTCTTTCTACTCCATCTTTTCATCATCTCCTACTCTTCAACGTTCTCCTTTTTCATCATCTTCTCCTTTTTCTTGCCCTCCTCGCGATTCTCTTTTTTTGTTCTCTCCCCCCATCATTTCCATCCTCCCCAGGCATCCGCCCGATGAGGCGGAGCGATCATGCCTCGGATTGGAATCCGAAAAAAAAAGTGACCTCGTTTCATAATAAAACAAAGAAAGCCGATTCGCACGCTAATAATTGGAAGTTTGAATGTGATGAGAAAAAAGTAATTTGCTTGAAAGAGGACATATTGTCTTGTGTGTTTTTGCAATTTAATGACATTTCTATGAAATGCTTTCAGCAAAAATATCCCCAAGGACCATCGGTTGGAGCGCCCTAATTACTTTCTTGCAAAATAAAAGCAAGTGTTGGAGGGAATAATCTCATTTTATTTAGTTGGCCTCCGAGATGACACGTCTCCTGCAGTTGTAAGAAGAGAACGGGTGCCGCGGCGCGACCGCAGGGCCGTCAAGCATAGGCTCAGTCTTTACGTTCCTGGGAAAGAAGACAGCAGCGTGGACTCGCGTCAACATTGAATCCTCCACGATCACGAGCTGATTGTTTACGTTGCTGCCTAAACTCTGAAGGGCAGCAATGGTTTTGTAACTAGGGCCCACCTAAAGAAATAATTGAGGAGTGGACGGGGTGTGTAAGCAGAACGGTAGGAGATAGGTGAACTGTACACATCTCTGTCCGCTCTCCTCGCGAGTAAAAGCCCTTTGTCTTCCTTCTTGTTTGTTGTTTATTAAATGTATGAACCTGACGCATGAGAGCAAGTCACTCTCAAGACAGCCATCCACAAAGCTTTTTCACTTGGGAATTGGAGTCAACCCTCATCCCGAATGAGATAAAAGTCCCAGAAACAAGGAGCCCTTTGAGTGGAGCACAAGCGTCCAAACCATTTGCTGATGACGGCAAACTCTTGCCGTTGCCGTTTTGGAGCAGACGCGCGACAACGAATGAATATTTTCATTCAAGCGAGACCAGATGGTAATTAGCCACTCACGTATGAATTTTTACTCCGTGACAGTCGCGTGACAAACTTTTGTGACTCCGCGCAGGCAAATCTTTTCAGCATCTCTCGGACCGAAGCTGTCAAACAGCAGTCGTTTGCGGCGGAGGTGTCCGCTTCCCAGCTGACCGGGCGATATTCAAGCCCGCTTGCAAAACCGCACATTTGGCCCATTAGCGGCACAACCCGATCCGACTGGACTAGCGGCAAATAAATGCACCTGCTTTAATGAAGCTGCTGTCGAGACAAAGAAAAAGCGGCGGACGCTGCTGTTTGCGCCGCTCGTCCTCGCGCGTCTCTTTTCTTCCTCCCAATGCACGGATCCAATCAGACTCCTCAGTGTTTGACACGCATATTTATTGACTCAAGCGAGTCCAATTATATTCGTGTTGTATATTTGTATAAAAGGACAAAAATTAACCTGAAATGACCGCTACGCCCCAAATATAGGACGCACTGGTGTATAGAGAACACAGCATCTTCACAAAACACACTAGCGTCAAACAATTTGCAGAAAAAGACAACTTTATACCGACGCAAACACCAACACGCCACACTTGGGCACCTCTGCTGTAGATCACCGGTGTCAAACTTCAGTCCTCGAGGGCCGGTATCTTGAATGTTTTTTTTTTACTTTCTCCCTCAAATGATTTCAAATGATTAGGATCATTTTCAAGCTCATGCAGAGCTTGCTAACGAGCTCATCATTTGAATGGCGTGCGTTTGAGAGAGAAGGTTCAAAAATATGCAGGATACCGGCCCTTCGGGACTGGAGTTCCACACCACCAATCTACATGATATTGGGCGGACATAGAAAAGCCATGAAGTGGAACTACGTCCCCATGCCACGACATGGGGCAGCACGCTCAACTTTGCCGTTACCACGTTGCCGAGTTAAGCCTCCGTTACGCACATCAAACGTGTTGTCAGTCAGCCGAGCGCGGATTTCGGGGGAAAAAAAAGTGCGGAAAGATCAGGCGAGATGCTGCTTCACGGCAACATAAATCCTCTTTCTACCTCTGGAACTCCTCCGCATTCCCATCCTGACTTCATTTTTATCTCCCATGAGCACACACGCGCACTCTCACACACACACACACACACACACACAGACAGAGCATGATCCTGACGCATTGGCAGTCGGTAATTCACAAATGTCAGAGGCCCGTGGGTCAGATACGCCCCCCCGCAACATTTTATGCGGCCCACTAAGCAAATAAAGTGTGTCTACTTCAGGTTTCTTGCTGAATAGATTTGTCGGAAATGTGTACAAATATATGAACTTTGACCAAAACTTTTTTTCCTCACAAAGTCCCTCCTTGGTATGAAATGAAAGATAATTGTGACAACAAACTTTTAAAGAGGGCATTTATCGATATGAGGTCCTGATCCCAAAAGCAGGCTTATGTTGCAGAGATTAGTTTCAGGTTCTTGACAAAAACAGGAATTTTCAACAGAAATTTCCTGTCAGAATAATTACATATAGGTTATATCACATGTGTTTCTGCAACATGTTTATTGGTATGCATTTACTTTTTCTGTTGGACGAGTCACGTCTCCTGCAGCTGTATTGACTCACAGGCACATGACCAAATCGCAGACACGATGACCTAATCATAAGACGGAGTAATACGGGGTCTGTCGCCATGTTCCTGGGAAAGAAGATAGCAGTGGTTGCACGGACTGATAATTACATGGACTTGCACCTACGTCCCAAGCTATCAGAAACTGATATTTACCTTGCTGCCATAACGTCTCCCCTAACCCCTCAGGGCGGCAAGTGGCTTCGTTACTAGGGCCAACCCTCACCAATAAAAGAAAGTGTAACCAGACCGGGAGGAGATCTGAGAAGGTGCGGGTCCCCGTCCCTTCTTCTGGTGAGAAAAGGTTTGTCGCCCGCCTTCTGGTTTGTTGTGTATTCAAAGTTCTAGGGTGCCTGAACCAATGAGGAAAGAGGATTTGAACAAACTCAAGCGGCGTGTCATGGCGCCACGAGACTCGCGCGCAAATGATTTTGCCACTTATTGAGAAGGGCTTCCCGACGAGCTCGCAGCTTGCGGCGGACGTCGCCGCGGCGCTCTGCGCGAGGCGTTTGAAGTGTTGACACGCCGAGTGGGAGCCGCTCGGCCGGCAGCCAGCGGGGAGGAGGAGGACGCGGATTAAGGAGCGAGGGGGCGAGACAAACACACTTAAACACACAAGCGAGCGAGCGGGCCGGGGAAAAAAAGGAAAACATCCCTAACAAGCTGGGGAAGCGCTTTGTAATTACTGCAGGGATGCTTGTCAAACATGCAGGTTGCAAAATAAATTGCTCCCAGGAACAGGCTGGATCGCTACTAATCCAAACTCCGGCAGGGGTGGCAAAAGTACGGCTGGGGGACCGCACACGCACACGCACACGCGAGTGCGCGTACGCCCGCTGGCAGATCCGGAATTATTGGGACGTGAATAGCTTGCAAGAATCATATGTTGTCAACAAAAACATTTGTATTGCACCCTGTTGGCGAAAGTACATTCAGATATCCCTTGCGCACAAAGGTTTGCACACCCCCGCGCTGGTGTTTCTCCCAGTGTGTACAAAAAAAGCGGAAAAAAGTCAGCTTTCTTGTAAAAGTCCGTCGACAAGACGTTGGCCTCCTGCCGCGCGCGCACACGGGAAGATTCCGACGGTAAGTGGCACTTTTAGGAAGCTCTAATGTAAATCTCATCCGCGTTCGCGCCGCACGTCTGGCGGCGGCCCAGACACTCCATTATGTCACTTGTTTGGCCCGACTTTGACGTTTCTCTTATCCCGCTTCTTTTTCTTTTAAAAGGCTCTCTGGCGCGGCGGCCCGACAGGCTTTTCAATCCGGCCGCCCGCTTGGCAGGGGCGCCGGCCGGAGGCACGCCAGCAGTCTCAACGGAGCGAGCGGCTCGCTGGGAAACTCAAGGAAAAACAAGCGGCTGCCCGCGCCAGGCACCTCATGTTGGATCTAATGTTGCCACGATAAAACCTTTATGTGAAACTGCAATGCTTTATTTCTTTCACACAGTTGAATGTGAATTCACGTCAAAGCTCTCAAAGCCATCAGCAGTATTTGACACGCCAAATAGCTCCTCCCCTTTCAGTCCCGGACGTCCTCTACTTCCTGCTCGTCATTCGCGCAAACGTCCTCATTACTCTTCCGCAGGTTAGTTTGAAATGGAAGTCTTGGGAAATTATTTGCTGATCGTCTTACTTGGGATATTCTACCAAGCTTTCTTTACCCAAGTGACAGCTGGCGTGAGATCAGAGTGGGGAGCGCTACATGAAGACATTTTAACAAAGAGTTGAAGTACGTATGTCCTTTTATACATATTTTGTTTTCTTCCGATGCTAATATTTTCCCTTTTACCGAAAATGAATACCGGTTCCGAATATCAATGATCACCCTCCTTGATTACTAATAATCAGCATCGATTGCAGAACCTTTATCTCATTCACCACCACCGACGGCTATAGCCGTCAAAGATCCATTTTTACTGTGCTGCCTGTCCAAGAGTCTATATCCACCCAAGCCATAGAGCAAATAGCGATATATATGTTTTTTTTGTTTTTTTTGCGACGTACGACCACGTTCAAAGCGATGTTGGAAACGTGTACGTGATGCTTTTAGATGCTCCCGCCGCCCACGTTATGATGTCACTCATAGCAGCGGAAGCATTGTTGTTGTTTTTAGGGCAGCCCGGCCTCCCGTCGAGCTACCGCCGTGTCATGGAGCACGAGTGCGTCAAACGTGTCTTTGATATGTCCGTCTCAGCCTGCGGCGTGGATCACACGCCTTGCGAGACGGTCTCAAGATACCACCGGAAGAATAAGGGATATCAGAAGATCCGCGTCTCCATCCCACGTGCACGCAACAAATATATGACGAGTAGGTTATGGGCTATATTCCTGAATATGTATTTTACTGATGTTTTTATGATGACCCCCACCGTTTGAAACAGACGGTCGCATCGTTGCCCTCCTAGGCTCAGCTCGTTTCTAGATTCTGAGGATGACAGCACGACAGAAGTTGTTTTGATTGAATTGATTTTCCACTCAGAATATCCTGAGAAGTGTGGACGGTCCCGCGTCCAGTAAGACTCCGTTAGGAACGAGCGGCGATAGGTCGCAGCCGCGGCTATCGTCGGCTTGCGCGCGGCGCCCCCGCCGCGCTTGCCTTTCGATCTTTCGGGCGGTCGAGCCAACGAGCGCCACGCTATCAGAACGACCTTCGTCCTATCGTGGGCCACCGCCCAATGAGAGTCAGAAGTTGTCTCCGCCATGCGGGATCACGGGATCAAGAGGAGGAGGAGGATTACGGCGGGGAGGGTGCGGATCAACAATCGACGGCGGACAAAAAGACAGGAGGCGGCGGGCCGCGCGTGTGGGGGCGGGACTCACCGATGATGGGGGCCAGGCGGAAGATGTCCGTCAAGCGACTGTTGACGGGCTCGTAGGGCGAATCCTCCAAAAAATCGTTACCTGCCGGCGAGGGGAGCGAGTTAAGATACGGACCGGTGAAATGCAAGGCAATCTTTCTGGTCAAAAGACGGAGAGCTGACGTTGATATTTTGCTTGCTTACATGATGCGCGACCGCAGGCGCAATATGAAAACGCAAACACGCAGAGACGGTAATAGACACCATCTTGGGTAGGCTTTCCCTTTAATGTCGGAGATGAATTTGAGAGATGAGATTTAGGAGATGATTTAAAGGGGAATCAAGTCCGCGATTTCGAATACGCGCAGCCGAGGCATGAAAACGCTGTCGAAGGTTTAATCGACCAAGATTGAAGCGAATACGTGTACTGCAGTAGTTGGACGTGCGAGTAGCGCCCGTGGCGTGCTCTTTTACACTTAACTTTTCTGTCTGGCATTCACGGAACCTTCACAGCGCGTTTCCATGCAATATAGCTTGCAATCCGCTTAGCTTGACTTTTTACTTGTCAATCAAGAAGTATTTCCCCCCCATTCTTCAGATCATCTTTATTAATACACCATCAGAAATGAAGAATAGTTTGACTGACGTGATTGTTTTGTTGCCATCCCCTTTAGCGCAGCTCCATCTAGCGGATGCATGAGGCAAGCCCAGTCACTACTGTAGCTTCTATTCTCTGCGCCTTATAAAGGGCTGCGCCCTATATATGAAAACGCTTTTAAAGTCGCCCATCTAATGAAGGCGGACCTCATAACCCGGTGCGCCGTATAGGGTGGAGAATATGGTAAGATGTAGCTTCTATTCCATGCGTCTTACGATGCGGTGCGCCGTATACATGAAAACACTTTTAAAATAGGTCATTCACTGAAGGCGCGCCTTTTAATTCTGCGCACGTTATAGTGTGGAAAATACGGTAATTTGATGGTATCTTCTGGTAAACGGCAATGGTGTGTGAACACAAGTTAGTTGTTGTGAGGATGCGCAGATATGCCTTGTGCGCATATTGGCCCGTTGTTTATGACTGTCCCGCGCGTGACACGATTATGTGGGTCAGTCGATATCCCTCGCGCTTGATTAGGCAGCTTGGTCAGCGGCCTTCGCCGCTGGAAGTGGCCTCGCTCGCTCGCCCGCCCGCTCGCTCGCAGGGACGGCATGGAGTTTACTGTCCGAACGTGGCCCCATCCCCCTCGTGGCGGCGGCCCGCAGCGGCGGCGCTGGGACCGGCCAGAGCCGAGGGCCTTCAAGCTCCATTATGCCCGCGGAAAGTGACTGCGGAGGTCAAAGTGCGTCTCGCCTCGGCGGGAGCGCGTAAAAGGGGGCGAGCGGGGCGGCTTTTTGAAGGGAGGCCGCGTGATTAGTCACGATGGCGCCGGATCGCTCCTGGATACCGATTGGCTTTTGACTAAGGCTCCCTCATACAACCTTCAGATGAAAAGATTGGATTTTTTTTTTCTCCTTGTGCTTATGATAAAAATTGCAATGACGTTACAGTAGCGAGCTTTCATTTGCATGCAAATGTCAAAACGCAAAGTGCGTTTTGAAAGCTCCTTTTGAGCTGAGAACAAGTGTGAAAAGGACACTTTTTCTCCGACAACAAAAGAAGTGAATATGAAAATTGTTGTTATTTTGAGATTTGGGAGAAATGTTTTTACAGTGGAAAAACTCCACTGACTTCATTGAACTTTTGAAAACATGATGATGCACCTGGAAACTCCCATAATTTTGGGGTAGAATTTTGCTGTTTGTTCAAATTGTATTTAAAAAAGCTTTATGCTGATGTGTTGTTCAATGAACACATTCTTCAATATGTTTCAACAAGGTTAAGATTTGATTTTTCATCGATTTCATTATCCTGGATACGAATATTTTCCCTTTGACTAAAATGAAAATCGACAAGAAAAATATTGGTACGTACTGGTATAGCACTAATATTTTTGATGTGCTTTCGGAAAATCACGCTTATGTCTCTGAAATGGAAAATTGGTGCGTAGCTGTCCCATGGCTCCTCATTTATCGCGGGGGTTACGTCTAATAATAACCACGAAATAGCCGTCTTTATTTTTTTAACAATTATGATATATGTTTTAAGGCTGTAAAAAGCCTCACGATACACTTGATACGCTTTTCAAGCGGCTGCGCAATGTTCAACTTTGACACGTCTTCAGTGTCTGGGTGAAATTTCAGCCCCCTCGTGCCTTCTTTCAGTGCTTTCCCTTGAGAGTTGGCTTAAAATAGTATCAAAAGAATTCATCGACGATTGAAAAACGACTATGGACACATTTGACGATGGATCGTTTGCGAAGGAACGGAATAGGGGTCCGGGCGCACCTTGTAAGGTCTGGTAGATGCCCCAGTAGATGCGCAGGCAGTTCTTCTCCTTTTTCATGCCCCTCTTGCAGCGACAGTTGTAGAGAGGGCTCCGCTTGAGCGCGTCCACGGCGCCGCGACACTCGTCGTGGGCGTCGCGTCGCGCCGCGCCGCTGAAGTTGCCCTCGTTGAGGGCGCCCGGCCCGGCGCCGCACTGCCGCATGGTGCGGTACTTGCTGCTGCACCACGCCTCCTTCAGGCACTGCTCGCTGGCCCGCACGCAGTCCGTGCGCGGCGAGCGCCCGCCCTCCTCGGCCCCCTGCAGTCCATCTGCCAAGGCCAAGGGACAATTTTTTAGGGACGCCCGAAAACAACGTCCTTTTGACCTGCCGTGCGTCATGTATTTGCGGCATCTATGGCAACACTGCCAACCAACGGTCACAGTTATCACTACGGCGCTCGTTTGACTTAATATTAGATAAGTATTGGTCGGAAGTGTCGGCTACCCTCCATAGAAAACGTATTTGATGAGAATCTGATGATTTATTATTTGCATTAGTATTTTGAGAGACCAGAATTCTTGTCCATGTCACTGAAAGAGTTCATGTCTTTTTTAATCCTGTCCAAAATAGTACAAGCGCAACATCATTACGAATCATAAACCGTTAACATTACTATTAATCCTAAACCATTTCAAGTTTTTCATTTATTGAAAAAAAATTTGCTCATTTGCTACTTTACGTGACAAAATCATCTCACGGGCCGCATTAATCACGTTTGGGGGCCGGAACCGGCCCGCGGCCTGTAGGTTTGACACCGGTGTTGTAGGGGCACACTTATTTCAGCTTGCGGGCCACATAGAGGAAAATCTCTTATCGAGTGGGCCCGACCAAGAAAATCATGCGATATAAGCATCCGCTGTTGTCCAGTAAATGCTTTGTTAAGTTTCACACAGATGCGCGCTGTCTTTAGTGACACAATTTTCTGGCAGGCGAACCAGGAAGAAAACCTATGGCCTTGCACAATCTCTTGTTTTTCGAGTCGTTGAATAAAAGGCGCCGTATTCTTACTTACAGTAATTACCGTAACTGGCAGATGTCAGTTGACCGTTAGCATCAAGCGCCTGTCGCAGCTAACAGCAGCTCATATTAGCCGAGGTTGTTACGGCATTCTTTTCAATAGCAGAAGTGAGCGGACTGTACCAACGTCCGAGTCCGTCCTTGTTCACGCGCGAGATTAGGGAAACCGAGAGAATCGTGGAAAAGTGCAAATGTCTCCGGCTCATTCAATTGAGAGTGCGGAGAGGTTTTTATGGTAAAATGAAGGCGCAGCAAGGAAACGGGAAAACAACAGCTTCTAGCGCATTACAGCGGCGAGGAGTTTACCGGCCACTCACAATGCGGGTAATAGAAAAGGCGCTTAACTTAATGAACAACAAATGTATAACTCACGGATATAACACAAGAACATATGAAAATTTTACAAAAGATGAGATTTATTCTGTTTGCTAAGGTTTTGACGTTATTGGCAAAGTGTTGGTGCATCTAATACACGGTAGCACAGAAAATACCAGAATCTGACCTTAAAATTAAGGGTGCGTCTTATACACAGTTGCATCTTATATTTGGGGAATTGTGGTAATTTACGGATATTAACCCAAGAAAATATGAAGTTTACAAATTGTTTTAATTTTTGCTCTAGTTTTTGACATCGGTGCCGAAGTGTCGGTGCATGTTTTGCACGGTAACATAGAAAATACCAGAATTTGACCCCGAAATTAAGGGTGCGGCATTACGGCATTCATTGATGCAGATGTCATCATGCATGCTTTTCTCAAAGGAGACATCTTGTACTGATCTACGGGGACTTCACTCTATCACGCTCAAAGCATTGGACATATGCGCCTTTTATTTATTTATTGATGGGGATTGTCATTGCGCGTGGTTTTCTCTAAAAAGACATGTCGTATCAAGTGTTTGTGGCAAATGTTTTTTCTTGTTTTTCTCCAGTAAAAGGTACAAAAGTATGAAAGCCTTGTTTTTAGCAGCGTGCAATCCGAAGAAAACAAGTGACAAGGTTGAGCAGCACCGATCTACAGCAGTTTTTCTGATATTCTGTATATTCTGATTTTCTGATGATATCGGTTCTCAAAATATCGGACTTTTTAACCTTAATTTGTTTATTCGCGCGGATTGTCATCAGGTATGGTTAGGAGACGTGTTAATCATATCGAGTCTTGCACGGGGGTTCGTGGCAAATTGATTTTCGTGTCTATCTCCAGGAAAGGGTCCAAACGTAGGTAAGCCTTGTTTGCGGCAGCGTACGTGACCATGCAGCGACTGGCCCGAAAGCGCATGCAAAGTCGCAGTCCAATTGCTTCAAACTTCACCGTAAATGAGTGCCGGCTATGAAGGACAGCACGAGGATTTCAAAGATCGCGACGAGTGTTCAAACTTGGACGGAGAAAAGTTGACGATGGTGGCAAGGCGCGCGGAAGGACGACTTTGTCTTTTCTGTCGCCCGGCCAAAAATAGAAAAGGAACGCGAAAGAGAAAGAAGCCATCGCGTACCTAAAAGAGGCAGAAGAAGACAGAGTCCTGCGAGCATCATCCTCTCCTCGCGCGCGTCAACAAAAAGCCTCGTCGGAAGAAAAGGCTTCGCGAAGTTGGGATCACTTGAAATCCGCGGCGTGGAATTCCATAGCTACGCATCCAAAAGACGAAAGCGAAAGAGCCGGCCTAGTTGTCTGGGGAGCTGCGCACGTCCGCTGTCCGTCGGGTGCGCGGGCGAGCGAGCGACTGGCGCATTGAGGAGCAGCAGAAGCAGCAGCAGCAGCAGCAGCAGCAGCAGCAGAAGCAGCAGCAGCAGCAGCAGCAGCAGCAGCAGAAGCAGCAGCAGCAGCAGCAGCAGCAGCCGCGCGCCTGCAGCCGCGCGCCTGCAGCTTCCCCCTCCAGTGCATGCGTGCGCCACCGCCAATGCCCGCTCGCCCTGCAGGCCCTCTTACCGGCACAAATACATATTTATCTTTAATGAGCACCGCCTAATGAAAACAACCTGGCGATGAATCTTTTTTTTTTTGAAGTCCTATCATTAGTACTGCGCTCCAAAGAACCACTCCAAAGCGCCTCGTTAGAAGTTCTCTCTCCGCGTGCACACATATTAGAAGGAAAGACACAGCGGATCACTGGGACTTGGGAAATATATTTCAAGTTGGCGTGTTATTTTGGGGGTGTAATTGGACTTCTTTCATGTTCGTCGTATTACAAACTGTAACCACGCAAATCCCCTCTAGCTATCGTTTGCTTCACATGATACGCCAGGCATAACCAGGTCAAAACGTATAGGCTAAAGTGTATATTTAGAATGAGGAGTGGAAAAAATAAACGCGTGCAAAGCAGGTGGCAAGGCAGTAGACACTGGCGACATCTGACGGTTATTTTTGGTAGGGTGTCACGGGAGCAGCTCTTCGTAAGCTCATATATGATTTGCGGCATACGAAAAAACAAAAGAATACTCTTAATATTGAATCACGTTCACAAAGCCATTTTTTTAAATCCGTTTTAAAATGTTCAATATTAATGTTTATTTTGAGTCTCTTACGTTTGTAAATGATTCGAGACCCTTGTTTCAATTTGTTTAAGTGTATGGATGTTTTGATTATCTGGAAGGTCCGATTGTATACATTCACAAAGCCATTTTTTTCACTCCTTGTTTTAAAATGTTCAAAAGTGATATCGATCTTTAGTTTGTCCCTCAAATTAGCAAATAATAGGAAAGGAAACATGATTCTGAACAATTATTATAATTAAGTGAAGACTGTCTGTTATACATTTTCATTGTTTGGATATTGTGATGATCTGGGAGGTCTGCTTTTTTGTACATTTTTGTGTTATTGGTCTATGTTTTGTTCTGTTGGTCTATGTTCTGTTTACAGGGAATTGTATTGTGAAATGTAAAATGATTAAATTTCGATGAAAAAAAGAAAAAAATAATTAATTAATAAACAATAATCCAATCTGACTAGCCCTTATTATTCCCCATTCGCGCAGAAAAATGAACCACTTATGATAACAATGCTAAAAGAGTAAGCAAATAATTACGGACATTTTATTTTTGCATGAAACTGATAACTTGTTATTTAATAGTCTAAAAATAACAACAACAAAAAAACAATTAGCATAACAGGTATTATTTCCTTACGTATCTGATCTGTACAAGTATCCCATAACAAAAAATAAGTGAAGGTAGGAGCATTATTTGGCAGGAAGTTGCCGTGCCACCGGCTGTCATTTGAAAGCAGGCAAACGAGCTCGAAAACAGGTGCTGGTAAGATACCTGATTGTCGTTCTATAAATCTATAAATTACGAAAAATGACGGACCAAATCACCTACTTCGAGTCTTAAAGTTGTTTTAGTGATAACTGGCGGCCTTTTAAGTTTGAGGGTGCTTTAAAAGACGCCTTATTTGTGTAGGGAGACCTTAAAAGCGACTTTAGATAACAAGCTGTTGTAATGTTGCTAAGGTGTTAGCATCTTAGCTTCTTGTCCCCTTCCAGTACATGTCAATCAAAAGTAGCACGAGCTTTCGGCATTGTTGGGAAAAAAATATATAAAACGCAAGAGTGTCATTTCATCCAAATAGTGCAAGTTTGCTTGAGGACCCGGTTTACAGGTGTGTCATGGCTAAACGAGTCAGCAATATTTATTGATTTAAAATCGATAGTTTTACAGGTACCGATTTTATTTCTGTGCTACATCTTGAAAAGTAGGGGGAGGAAAAAAACATCAATTTGTTAACCAAAAGAAGAAAAAACAATCAGAGCTCAAACTCAGTGGTGTTAAACATACGACCTGTGGGCCGTTTCTGGCACGCGAACGGGTTTAATAACTTCATATAAAAAAAGCTGAATTTTGTTGAGTAAATAAAAACTTGAAACGTTGTATGATTAATAGTAATGATAATGTTTTATGAAAAATAGTGATGTTGTGCTTCTACTGTTTTGGACAGGATAAAAAAAAAAGAATAATACATCTGAAGATGTTGTTTGAAAGTTATAGAAATTCATATACCATGATTTTATTGGTCCAGCCTTGCGAATAGATTTTCCTTTTTGCGTCCCGCAAGCTAAAACAAGTTTGACACCCCTGCAAGTCTAATGTGTAAATCTTCCTAAACTTTATCCTAACCCAGTTCCTTCTCAGATAATGAGCTTGAAACTTTTTTTGTCTAAGTCACAATTGATGTGAGCTAGAAGACACGTTTTCAATCATCACAATATTTTTCTATAGGTTACATTTAAGAAATTAGTGCTCTTGTGTTAGTTCTAGATCAATTTCAATTAATTATCGAATTATTATGTTGTCAGCATCAAACGGTTCAGTTGGTCGACAAACGTTTCTAGTTTCAATAAGCTTTTTTTTCCCCCATTTTTGACATGATAATCCATTTGAGCATTCATAGAAATGCATTGAAAGCAGGGAGAGTTGCACATTTAAGGTGCTAACGTTTGTTGAAACCATTCTCCTACTTGGGTTTCTTCAGACCTCCTCACGACCACAATGAGTTTGGACAAACTCTGTCACCAAATCTTCCTGGCGGAGCAACACTTCACGGAGCAGAATCAAAAGAAAAAAGAAGGCGAGTCGTGCGCTTCGCTCACCGGGGCTTCATTATTTCGACTGACGTACCCGGATGCTACATGTTAGCCCGTTTAGCGTTTTGCCTTTACAGTCTGATATTCGGGTGTCTTTTGTTGTAAAATCTCCAAAGACACACAAATGCTTCATATGTACGATCTGTCATACGTTGTAATATTGCCTGGTTTTCATGTTTCACGCGGCAGTGAAAGCAGCCATCATCAGTTGCCAGTCTCAGCTCAAAGCGGCCACAGAAAAGTACCAGAAGATCACCGAGGAGCTTCAAGTGAAGGTGAGACACGCTTAAAAGATATTTTTATCCAGTTGTTGTGAAAGCTCAAGGGTGGTACGATAACATAAGTGATACTATGAAAAAAGTCAAATCAAAAACAAATCCTGTCCGCTGAAAATAGCTACCACCTTGCCTGTCTTGCTTGTGTTGGGATTGACTCCCACTGCCGCGATGCTCCCTTTTGTGGCTTGTGTCCTTCTTTTGGCTGACGTCAGTGTGTGCGCTTATGGACAGAAAATTACAAACGGATGTGTGCCCGAAGATTTTTGTTTTTGTTTTCGATTGCATAATCTCACTCCCGCCTGCTCCCATCAATCTTTTTATCCCGCAGCGTCCAAATCCCACGATAACCATATTATCTGCATTATTAAGCGCACCTAAAAGCCTTGAACTTTCTCAAAAACCGACCGCGCGCCTTATAATCCGGCGCGCCTTATAGTGCGGAAAATACGGTAAGGGGAAAGTTGATCCTGCGCCCTGTTGGGAGAACCCCTAAAATATTTCGCCCTAACAACACAAGGATGTTAATCCGACCGACCTCTGCACTGAACAGCATCAGGATATTACCTCACGAGATTGGACGAGCGATTTAAAAATGTGCCCTTAAAAATAAATGTCTTGCAGATGACAAAAATCTGTAAAAGTCGCCATTGCTATACTCGGTCTGCCATTTATCCAGTCAGTGGATTGTTGTTAGATTCCACAGGAGAAAAAAATGGTTGCGAAGAGATGGCGATGAACTCACATTTATTTTCGGGATGTTTGTTTTCTTCTGATACGGTTTTCCAAGATGCGGTGAAGATATCAAGCGGTGATTCGTGCCTTTGCTCGAAGGGGCAGTAAGTACGAGTGTCAAGTGAGGCGTCAGCAAAAGTCACTCATATTGGCATATTGATGATCTGATCTGCTTTATGATTTCAAACACTTAATCTCCCTTGTTTATTAGATGAGCGCGGCCGTGGATCAATGGCCAGCGCCGACATGGGATCAATGCTTAATTTCCACCGGATAACATTAGCCGGCGCATCACATGCCGCGTTTCAGGCTGGCGCGCTTGAGCGACCGCTTCCTGGGTGGTAGTGTCACATCAGCGAATTTCCCACAGCCGCGTGCGTGAGCGCCGTCTGAGTAATGTGCGCCGGTGAGCGCTACGAGCTCTTCACAAAATCAAAAACAGCAGTGTTTACGTCCCGCCTGATGTACGAGGGCGCTGATTAAAGCGGCGGTTATGGCCCGGCGATGGCGCTTCTCAAAGTTTTTAGGTCCAGGGACCACTCGCGCGCCACGCTCCAGTTATAAATCAAACAAAGCTTATTAGAAATAATTACAGGCTGTACCCTGCATACCAATGTCTACCAAGACGTTTCATGCAGTTGACTTGTTAGAATAAAGTTCTCTGCTTTCTGGCGTTAAATTGTCACGTTGAAGTCATTATATAGCAAGTGACCTTCAAAAACACAACATCATTATTACTCTTTTCTTCTGGAAAAGATGCCGTTTGTTTTTTTGATAAAAAGATCAAACGATATTCTCGAAAAATATGCCCCTTGTTCTAACAGTAAAAATAATTACAAAAGAACTTAAGCGTTCCTGTAATATGCCTTTGGTACTAAAAAAGAAATGTCAGACATAGCGTAGCTTAAGCCAAGCAATTAGTTCAGAGCGGGGCTGCAACCGTTTTTGCAACTCATTTGAAAAATCCATGAAGGTGATTATTATTTTGTATGAATCGATCGGATAAACATATTTTCTAGCGTTCCTTTATTCAATCGCAGAAGGTTGTTTCAAATTGACAGAACACACAGATATAAATGACTTGTGATTCATTTACCGGCCCGGTGCAAAACATTCCAGAAAATCAGTGAAAAAGTTCACTGTTGTTTTCCAAAATACAAGCAGATGTTAGCAAAGGTCTTGTTTTGATTCAACACAAATAATAATCAGTCTACTTTCATCAAGGCTTTGGATAAAAGGCACGGAAGGATATTTGGTGCGTTGAATGCATGGCTGAGATCAGAAGATTTGATGTTGCCCTCCCCCCAGCGTAACCATATAAGCAGCCATAACCTGGCTTGCCTTTGGGGCTGACGCGGAAAGGAGACCTAGGGAAACTCTGAAGAAGAAACAACTCCAGCTTTCTTGGATTGCTTTTGGGTAATCGCACAGCGCCAGGAGAGAAACAGCCTCACCTTGACTTACGGTCCCGCAGATACTTTAGCGCAGGGGTGGCAAACTCGTTTTTATGGTGGGCCACATTGTTGTTATGTTTTTGTCATAGGGCCAGGATGACTGTGAAGTCAAATACATTTGAAGTGTGTCACACATTTATCTACCTTTGAAATGGGAGGCTGGCTGTTCAAAATGTGTTCAAAAGTGAGCTTGGGAACATTTTTTTTTTGTTTTTGTTTTCCCCGCATAGCGACTCAGAAGCTCTGCTTCTCGAATCCCACTAATATACACTTGAATATTGCAAGGGGCAAAAAGGGGCCAGTTACCTGTGTTAGCTACTTAGCTGCAGGAGCTAGCAGACACCCCAAATAGACTTCAAGAGCCTTAAATGTGTAAAAACTGCAAGCAATTGCTACCAACATTCATACACATTTATACTCCTGTACACTGCAACCTTTTAAAAACATAAATCCTCACACTATTTTTTATTTTGTCATCTGATAAGTTTTCCCTCATTGGAGCTCACGTTAGCCGTCAGAGAAAACGGAAATATTGCGCTGATCGTTTTTGCCAGAGGTTGATGTGGACAAGAATAGGATCGCTCTGTTTTCGGCGATGTCGAGGGACGCGGCTCTTCAATGGCGTCTTCTCAATTGTGCTTCAGGACCAGCAATTGTCTGAAATGAGGCTGCAGTTGAACTTGTGGAAGAAATGTGAGGAGCAGGTATCCCAGCGATGCCGGGAGCTCCTCGGCGAGAAGGCTCGCCTCCGAGAACGTCCGGTAGCTTCACATCCACTAATCCAGCGCAGGTTGAAATCCTCAGTAGCGGCAGTGCTTCCATCTTTGTTAAGCTGTTGTTTGTACACCAGGCAGGGATTTTTGAAGGCGAGATGCAAAAATTCGTGCAGGAGCTCTCCAGCTTCAACTGTGAATTCAGTATCTGCGGCGGCACACGGATGAGCGGTTCAAACAACGGCGAGGTCCTCAACCTGGTCATGGAGGTGGACTCTTTGTGCAAAGGTCATTAACCACCACGCTAGCAATTCAGTTGATTTTGTTGCTGAAAATGAACCACCAAGTACTGTACTGTGCTCCCTGGACTTGCAAGTAGAACTTGGTCTTTCACCAGACTACATTTACTGGTCAATCCAATCAATTTTGCCTCTAGAAATGCACTGAAAAGCCATTCGCTTGCTCGAGACCCCCAAAACACCAAGTTCTTCCTAACATTGTATTCTCAAATATAAATATTTGTATGTATTTAAAAAAACTAATTCATTGCTAAATTCTCCATCATCACAATCAGATTTTTTTATCAACAATTACCTTTACAACTCTAATAAACATACAAACACAAAATGGTACACGCATTGCAAAACGACGTTCACTTTCCAATATTTTGTGTAATGGCTTTGAAACCCCTTATTTTCGTAATATTTCGATTCTTAAATGAATCTGCTCCGAAGCGGTTTTCGTAACATGATTTTTGCCATGTTATGAATCACGTCTTAGGTGTAAATCATTCCAAGCGCTTCAAAAACACCACATTAAATGTCGCCGCATTCTACACGTTGTTGTCCTCACCATCTCAGAGATGCAGGAGATGCTGGAGGCGAACCCTCAGATGAGTGGCTTATTGACGCAGAAGAGGAGTCTCCAGCTCCAGCTGCGAGCCCTCAAAAGCGTGCACGCAGGTCAATTACTGCCGCGGTCAATGTGGAAACCAAAATATGAAATCTTCAATCTGCTTTTAGACTTGGAGCGGCAGCTGAGCGAGGCCAAAGAAACGACGGCTTCTTTGCACGCCCAAAAACAGGCTGCTGCGCACAAAGCGTCCACGGATGACGCCATAGTCAGGTGAGCGCCACAAACATATTGTGGAACAGTGTCAACGATTTAGGGTTTGTATCTCGCCGCTAACAAACCACAATAAACGATAGCCGTGGGTCAGTCTGTTTGGAGGCGTTCCGGTGTTCAAGTAAGCTTCTATTCTATCTGCCTCATAATGCGGTGCGCCCTATAAACTCTTTTAAAACAGGCCATTCATTGAAGGTGCGCCTTATAGTCTGGTGCGGAAAATACGCTAAGTTGATTCGTAATCAATGCCAGTCCCCTGTGCCTTCTGGAGGCATTTGCCCGCTAACAAACGGCGGACATCTCGCCCAGCAGCCTTCATGGCTCCTTTGACACTAAACGCGCTCAATAGCCACAGCTGCGAATGCATCTTATTCAAGACACGTGCAATTAAGGCTTTGCGACTGCTGCTGGCGTCCCGCTGGCCTTTTCGAGCACCGTTAAAAAGCCAATTTTGCCACAATTAACTTGTCGTTCATTTATTCTACACGCGGAGCTCTGAGGCCGCACCGTTGAGGCTGTCTGCTTTTTGACGGCGGCTGAATGAGGAGGCGTGCAGGTTGGAGCTTTTAGCCAGCTGGTTACTCAGCAGGCCACACGTCAGGAATTGGAACACACTTTTTACATACAGTCGACCCAGTCCCAATATTATGGATTCTCAAGCAATTTTTTTTTCATAGGTTTTTTTGCAGGAAAATGCTCCCTTACCATCTTGCAAAGATGCAAATATATATATATATATATATATATATATATATATATATATATATATATATATATATATATATATTTTTTTTTTTTAACAGTAAAAGTAAACAGCATTGGCTAACTGAATATGTAGAAGCGGTCATTGCTAGAATTAAAAAAGAAAAAGCAAACCTTACCAGGTGATATGCATAGCGAGCATGAGAAGACGGAAACATACCGGTGCTCTTTCAGTCACCCTTTTTAAAGGAATAGTAACATGATATGGTAACCAAAGCATTCAAAGCACACATCTGTTTAACCACAGTGGAAAATGCTATTGCCAGAAAATAACTGGCCTGTAGTGTACAATCATCCACATTGGCATATATAGATTCACAGTCATAGTTTCTAGTGGCTTATTAGACAGAAAAAAGGGCCGTTCACCGCATAAGTAGTCTTTACACAATCAGGATTTTTTGGGGGCCTATCATGGCGATCAGGGAGTTTAAAAATCGCATATCACCAATCCAATCACAAGCTGGGGCAATATGTATTTAAACAACTTGCTGTTGTTAATCTGTTTATAGAATATCCACAAAAAAATATTCATTTAGTTATAAAGGAAAATTGCAGACCAGAAAGCGATAGAGATGCACATGTAAAAACAGCCATGATGGAAAAGACATTTGAGAACCGTCCAGACGTAAAGTGAGAGTTCAGTCTGGTCAAACAAAAATATCTTGAGACAGAAATAATGGCTGCAACTTCATATTGTAAGTGAATGACTATATTGTCATTGAATGACTTTCCGGCGGCAAGTAAATATGCTGCCCTGTAAAATGAAGTCGCACAAGTGCAAATATAACTTGTAGCGTTGACCCTCAAAATGTTCGGACTACATAAAATGGACATTGTTCGCTTGGCAAATTGATTTTGCGACAAATACGGTCCGATCACAATCGAGCGGATCAGATTGACGCAAAGTCTACTAGCGAGAATATGCTGTAATATATATGTCAATGACAGCATAAATACTGTACTCTGTTGCTTCTATTGAACAGGTTATATCAGGTAAAAATACAAGAAATGTGCGCGGCGGTATATGTAGTATGAAATGTACACAGGCGCCCTTGTCTTGAGACCAACGAATGGGGAGGTTTTCTTGGCAGCTTTAGTCAATGTTTAGCCGTGGGTTCCTTTCAGAACTTTGTCCTAAATGGAGCACGAGTCGGTGACGTGACGTGACGTGACTTGTCGTGCGGACAAGCCGCTCGCTGGATGAATGCGAGCGCCGCTGCCTCTCGGTGCTCCGCCAAATTCGCGCTCCTTTATTTCATTAAGAAAGGAAAATCAACGGACTTCCCGGAAAGAAGGAAGGGCTATTGTTAGTGATGATGCTGCTACATTAAAAAAACAAATTCTGTGTAGGCTCACATTTATTTGTATAGCCGTTTATCACAAGTGAAAGAATCACAGAACATCACAAATTCACACCAGGAACAAGACAAGGCTATTTGCACAGTTGTTGTTTTTTTTTCAGCGTGCATGCGCGCGCGTGCATGTTTGTGTCTGCGGGATTTGGTCAACCCCCACCGAGGCCCGAGCTGACCCTAAATCAGGCATGTGCTTAGCGTGTCCAGTTCATTCATCAGCCTCATTAAAAGCGCGGCCCTTCATGACCCCCCCTCTGGCCTTATTGGCCCCCCAGGAAGTGCTGAGGATGTGCCTCTGCTCATTTTTATAATCGCGAGCCATCAATCGCGCCGCGGGCCCCGGCGCGCTGTCTCTTTAAGATGCATATTTCTCTCCCCGCGTATCGACTGGTGGGAATTGAATGCGTGTCCGTTTGAACCAGCAATGGAGTGGTTCAAAAAGTGTCCAGCGCAAGCATTGTCTCTCCCGTTCTCTCGTGCTCTACAAAAGTGTTATAAAAACAATGGCAATATTGAGCGTCTGGACCTTATTGTGCGGAACGCAACTGTGCCCCCCCATGTTATAATGTTATTTTATGACCTATAAAAGTAAACACAAGCGCTGCCCTTTACAAAAATGTAATTTTGCCTCCGTTGTCCAAGTGTTTCATTATTTGCCAATCGAAATGAAAAGATGGAGCTACATAATGCGCTAGTCGACCTTCAAGGGGCTTCTGTGGAGTGAAATCCAAAAAAGAAAGAAAAAAGGAATGCTGCTCCAAAGGCCATTTCATGGGCTAAATTAGTTTCAATGCAAGACGGAGCTGTATCACATCACCAGATTAGAATGCTAACTTTGAGGTATTCATGTAACCAAATCTTATTTAACGAAAAAAGACAAGTGTACACCAAACGTAAGGTGAGCTTTTCATCAAATAGTGCTCGGTTCCCCAGAAAAACTAAAAGTAAGAACGCTGGATCGCTGTACATGTGAGATGGTGGTTACAGCATCTCTTGATGCTGCTTGTCTTTCTCCACGATTGTTCATTTTATTTGGCAATAAAGTCCACTCTTTCACTTGGCCAGGATGAGGAAGGAGCTGGAGATGTACCAAGAAGGAGATACGGAGCTCCTCCTAGAGACCCTCAAGGTGGAAGTCCAACACCTCCAGAGCGCATGTACTCATGTCACGCCAACTTTCTGATGATAGAGCAACGACGCAGCTTGCACAAAGGTAGTAAATTCTGATGCCAAAATGTCACGTTGCACCGCACCTGTGTTACTTTTGGACCTTGTCATGGAGCCGGTCCCTTTGAATGTTTTTCGCATAAAAGGCAGACAACCTGAAAGGCGGAGAAGCGCCACATTGTCGTGCTTGTTTGCGTTAGCAAGGAAATTCCGAGACCTGCCGGGTGGACATGTTCTGGCAGAATTTCAAAGCTTAGCCCCAATGTTTGCTTGAGTTTAGCGTTTACAAGCGCTCGGTCATTCTTAGCGTCGTGAAATGAAACGCGCTGGAAACTACTCAAATCTTTATGTTCCTGTTCTTTGAAAACCCTGTTCATACTGGTTTTGCTGGCTACATGCCGACCAATCGATGCCTTCATTTTGAGCCATGAGCCCTTCTTTTCAAGCCAGCCAAAGTATGATTAATATATCTCGAAAAGATGGTGCTTTGTGATTATTCTATGATAAGAGGTAAGTCAAGCGTTTATTTATTGTTTTTGCTGACAGTTGTAAATGTTGAACCAGTTTGTTTTTGTCAAAATTGCCAACTGACTGTCCTCATTACGCACTAAGAAGACAAAAGCACATACCTGCTTGGCAAGTGACTGCGATGATGTCCGTCTGTAGTAAATGATGCGATGCTGCCCTCTCGTGTGTGTTATGTGCACTAGCCGTTAATTTTCACAGAAGCAGTAAACGCGTATAGGCGTTACCTCAGAAATAATAGCCATAAGAATATTTACTGTCAAAGAACACAACATGTATGCAAAAGTTAATTGAGCTCGGTTTCTCTTGATGCCATTTAGTAGTCAGGTGTGATATAACAACGTCGTACTCCAAGTTGTTTGACGGCGTACAAAACAAGACTTTTTGTCATGTGATGATAGTCTCAAACATTTTGTGTTGTGGATAAGTTGAAGTTGTCGGCAGGGTCTTGAACTTGTGCGGAGAATCATCATTGATTTTCCTTTTTTTTTTTTTTTTTTTTTTGGGAAAAACATGTCAGTCCAACACCTGCACATCATTGCATGCGGCGCCACATTTATAAAAACAAATTGACAAGCATTGCCCTTTTTCGGAGCTATATTTAAGTTCCGGCGATTATTTAATATCTAGCATCTTTATTAGGAGGATATAAATTCTTAATTGTATTTTCTATTTTCAACAAGATGAAGTATTGAAGTTGGTAGACGGTTCTAAAGCTCATCCACACAGCAGGCATAGCGACTTTACGTCTCCGATCACGCCGCCACGATCGTTCAGCTCCTTCGTAAAGCTTTCAAGGATGGCGCTCCTGGCGGCTTGACTTCCCTTGGTGGTTAGGCAGTCCCGCTCTTTGGCGAAGTACGCCGTCGCGGTCCCTCCCACTTGAAGAGCCCCCTCTAGGAACAACAGAAATGTTAGGACGGGCATAGGAAGGATTGTTGTTTAGTCTTAACATGTGACGGGGCTGCGCGCAGTATGGAAAGAGCGTCCGGCGTTTGGCACCCACCGTTGCAGATGGCCAGCGTGTTTCCGCCAACATACTGAGTGGTCCACTTGTAATGGGTGGCCGCGCTGCACTCTTCAAACACTCTGCTTCTTCTCACGAAGCCGAAGTCGTAACCCTGTGATATAAGACGCACCCTTCATTTCGGGGGGTCGAATTTTGCTATTTTCTATGTTACCAACAAAGTCAAAACTAAACAAAACATATTAACTCTCATCTCCCTAAACTCTTTGTATTCTCTTGGGTTCATATCCGCAAGTTATATGCTTGTTGCACATTAAGTGTGTTTCACATTTTCCACATTGTGAGGGTTAGGGTTAGGGCTTCTCCACATTGTAAGTGCATGCGCTCGACGCAGTCGTTTTTCTTTTCTCCGTGCGACGTTCGTTTTAGCATGAATACCCGAAGTTGCGCAGTGTTACACCAAGTTTATGATTGTGTGTATATGCTAAAAGACCGCAGTCGATAAACGGGTCATCACGCGAGGAATACAGTCCCGTGTTTTCTAACCGGAGCCCTCGGCTGCATACCTTGCCACTCTTTATTGAATCAGCTGGAGACATCATAACTTTGACATGATCCTCTCTAGTAAAGTGTGTGTTTTTGAACAAGCATGAACTCAGACGGTGGTTCAGCCCGCTCGCTTCTTTGATTGAAAATGTCCTAAGAAGCTCAGCTCAGATGAGCTGCCGTTAGCCGCAACTGGCACCTGCTGCTAACGGCCCACTGACGTCCACCCGTTACTATTGTAAGTAAGAATACGGCCGTTATAAAAATGCGTTATCAAAAATCTGCTTTTGTGACTGACGGATCAGTCTACCTCAAATGGTGTCCAATGTAAAGAAATCTAATTCTTAAGTTACCTTTACAGGGCGCACCCTTACTTTTGTCCTTAATTTTTGGGGGAAAGTGCGCCCTCTATTTGGGGAATTACGGTATTCAACGTGAGCTGATCATCGCTCCCGCGGCGCGGCGCTGCTTACATGGTTGCACATGGGCTTGCAGATGCGGCCGTTGGACACAGTGGCGCACGCCAAGCCTCCATTTTTGGGAACCTCGGGCTGCGAGCAATTCACGGGCCCGGCCCCTTGGCATTCTGAAATGTAAACGAAACTTGGAATAAGTAACACGCTGCTCAATTCTGCCAGCAAATGTCATCAATCAACCACGTTTTGAGAGGTCAGTGAATGCAGCGCCAGTGTCACGTTAATTGCTCTACGAGCAGTTGTTTTTCCTTTTCTTCACAACACAGCTTGACTTCATTTGACATGAATATTCAAAGTTGTTCAGAATCCGTATTTCACCAAGTTTAAGATTGTGCATATATGCCAAAAGACCGCAATTAATAAACTTGTCGGATGGAATATATTTTTACGTTCTCTGACCAGTGCTCTCTTAATTGAATCATCTGCAGACATCATAACTTTTACGTGATCTTGCCGGTTTCAGTAACAATCCTGTAGGGCGGACTCAGACTTTGGTTCAGCCCGCTCTCTTCTCTTATTGAAAATAGTGGTTTAAGAACCTCCGCTAACACAAACTGCTGTTAGCTGCAACAGGCACTGACCGCTGTGAGCCAGGTGACGTCGCGTGACAGGAATTGTTGGAAGGAAGCAATACAGCCAATGTAAAAATGGCACATCTGTGCGTCAAAACTCGGCTTATGTGGCTGACACACGCAATTTTCCTCATGGTGTCTAATATCAAAAAATCTATAAGTTACCGTTTATTAGAGGAACCCATCCTTCATTTTTGGACGGAAAAAGCACGCCTTATAATATCACTAGTTATATTTATTGAGACATTTGGGCGTTGTGCGGGATGTGTGAGAAACTGCGCAAAACATTTCTTGTCAGAAGTCACGTGATCTTGCCTCTCAGCTGGTGAGCATGCAGCGTCTCCGTCAGATTGGTCATGTCCGCCAGCAGCTTCGCCCTCCGCTGCGAGCTCCAGCTCCGCTTCATTATGCTGCACTCCACTGCCACCTGGTGGATAGTGTCGGTCACGCATTTTCACTCTTTGTACACAAGTCCAGAAAGAAGCTTCTCACATTGATATGGCGATTCATTTCACATTCACATTGCAATTAGCATGTATAGCTTTTGAAATTTGTTCTACGGACTGGCTAGGGAATTTGTAGAGCTGAAATCTACAAACAGCCAAGGCGCCAGGCCTGTGCTCAGAGGAGACGGCAGAACAAGCGGTTTCCTAGAACATTGCCGCTTATTCATTGTTAGAAGTACCCGCAGATCCGCCATTACGTCCTCCAGGAATTGAGCGCTGCAGTTATTTGCTTGACCTTCAACTTGATGTGAGCAGGACAGCACTACCGGGAAAGGGGGGGGGGGGGGCATTAAAAAAAAAAAACCAAACATTTGTAATGAAAAACCCACACGCTTACCTGCTAGCAAGCAGAGACAAGCCAACATTGCTTTGAGTGCCATCTTTGCAGGTTGTCCAGCCCAGCGCAACTAAATACATCAAACTGGCGCAGTGGATTTATTGACTCTGTCTTTGGGAGCAAAGTTTACAGGATTAGCCAATACTTCATTTCAAAATATCTAATTATTGACTTTTAACCAATGTGAGTTCAGATGACAAAACGGTCTTTGGGAAATGTGTGTGTCTATGGTACGGAGCCCTCTTTAACCCTAACTCTCATAAAGCATAGAAAATTCAAATCATTTTAGTGTTGCAACATTAGTTTCAGCATTTGCATCTACAAGTACGTCACCCCCCCCCCTCCCATAGCTGCAACAGAATGTACGTGATATACGATGAGGACATGCGTCTAAAAGTGGCATAATAACACACACCATGTATTTTAATTGGATAGCCATGATCTGTTTGTAACCACTAAATTCAGGGGTGAACTGATACTCGCGTTTTGGTCAAATTCCCCCAAATTGAATTGGGGGGGGGGGGTTTAAAAGCGAGGCCGACTTGTAATCTGAGAAATACGGTAGTTCCAAAGTTGAATAAATCAGACACGGATGGCCCGGCACTTTGTAATAGTCCTTAATTTTTCCATCCAAAATTGATTTGCGCTCATTCGAGGGTATACCACCGTGATGGCTTACTGGCAGATGTATTAGAAATGTCTTTTTAGTTCCTGTACTCTTATTGCTATTATCATTTCATTGTTTGTTTACCAAAGTGTTTGAAAGCGCAACGGCGGATGCGTCAATCATTCCTCGTCCAAAAGCACTTATCAAGGTTTACAAGCAACTCCATTTCCCGGATCTTCTTCCGGCCCGGAAAAACGGTTCAGCGACGTGCTCGGAGCAGCTCAGGCAGGCTAACGGCGGCGAGCGGGCCCGCTTTCAAGTCTTATGTCAGCGAGCGGGCCCGCTTTCAAGTCTCATGTCGCCGCCAAAGCAAACATCTCGGCGGTGACGTAGCGTCGGTCGCGGCGCCGGCAAGCGCCTGAATAATAGAAGGTGATGTGATCCATTATGGATGCGTGACAATCAGCGGCCGCGTGAATAATTGAGGCTCGTCGCAGAAATGATTGAGCTCGTTAACGCGCGCGATGGTCTCTTTGCGTTTGATTCCGGCCGCCCCGGAGACTTGTCATCGTTTTCTCTGCGCCGCCATTGAACTCTTTGCCTTTGCTTTCCGCCTCTCCCGCTTTGTGTGTTTTCCCGCAACTTTCATCCCGCCAAATCAGAGCCAAGCGCCGCGTGCTGTGATACGGCACTTACGCCCCGCCGCGCTTAGCCATTCGCGGCGACGTGAAACTGCTCCCGCGGCGGCGTGTCACGTGTGTCCTCGTCCGCTGCGCTCACATGGCGTCAGTGGAGGGATGGCTGACCCGTGCGTGTCATTATTAGGCTTTTTTGTCGTTTTTTTTTGTTTTTGCCGAGTGGAACGGATGAAAAATCTTTTGTTTGATTTTTCAGCATCACCTTTGACAGACCGACGCTTGTTGTGTTGATGGACAGTGCATGTAAAGCAAAAAAGAAACCGAGGAAAAAGTGGTTTTGTTCATCACCGGGGACTGAGGTGGGCATTCCGTTGGCCGATCACAGACCAATGAGGAAGGGTCTGCCTCGATCTGCCTCGCGTGGTTGCCGGGCCATCGGCCCGGCCGGCTTTGGTTACTGCTGCAGCCCAGTAATACTTCCAATAATATCAGTATGCAGTTTTATTATTTTCTTTCATCACCAAACAATCAACTGCTTCCTAGTTAAATTGTATTACCGCAAAATTACACATACACATTTCGTTCAGCATTTCATTTAATGTCTAGTATTTAATGTTATAACATTTAAAAGTATGCACCTGATTCATCGGTCATAAATGCAAATGACAAAATGCATGATTTTATTGTTAAAATGAACCGCCTCCAAACCTGTTTCTGTTGCAATGGCAATAGTTTGAGCCTAGAATGGATTATTTACATTAGGGGAAAAAAAAGCCCCGTCCCAAAAGAGATCTTGTGCAACATTAATGGCCGGGACTAAATAATCCAGAGGATGTGCAGTGAATTACGAGCGCGTCGTTCACGCGGCAGATGGCGCAAGCTATTAATTGATCAAATATTTACCACATGCAAATGGATTTGCGCGCTCTTGTTTACCACCTGTCCTCATAGCCCTTTTCCCCGGGAGCCTCCTCCGCATACGTGACTTCCCGTCGCGAAGCCGCTTCGCTGCTCTTTCATTATTTCTGCCGTCCCGACGCTTGCCTTGATGCAAGTCTACTGGAGAGCCAGGATGGAGCAACCGCATAGCTGGAATCAATCAATAAAAGAATGTGGCTGTATTTATACATGTACTGTATGTGTGCGGAGGTGGGAACTGTGTGCACTGACGGAGCGCCCATCAGTCCGTCGCTCCCGAGCAGGGGAGAAATTTCTTCGTTTGGGTGAAGGAACTCACTCACTGTTTGACATTCACAACCGTACCACGGCAGGGATTTCTTTGTACGCGCTCCCTCAGAGACTTGGCTTCATGAACTAAAATGCACACTGTACACAATCTCGCTGACCAAAAGTTAAAAGCGATCTTTAGAATTAAGTGTAAAGAGATTTTCTTTGTGTTATTTTGCTTTTTAAAGATGATTTACATAAAGAAATTGCTTGCTGTTAAGAGCATCCTGCAATGCAAAGGAGGTCACTCAAGTAACCAATAGGCGCAGATCAAATTTACATGTTTTGTCTGATTGCCTCTTGGCCAGAAAATGCAAGATAGAAGTTTTTTTTTTAATTGTAAATTCAAGCTTGGCAATACTTTCTTTTACTTGTAGTGCACGTGACACAATTAATGGAAAGAGTCATCTACGACAGTCGGCCAAGCAGTTAAATGAGAACCGATATCTAGCGATTGGATGTCACGTAAAGCATGATAATGCCATCCCGCGGACATGATAGCCAATTGCCCGCGTTCACTTAAAAACAGTTTGACCAACAGGAATGTTTATTGAAGCTCAGGCCTAAAGCCCTTTGTTGAATTTGCTGTCTCGTTGCATGTACATCACGGTTCAGTTTTTTTTCACTTTGTTTACTATTTGACAATTGATTAAAAGAAAAATATTGCACCGGTATGAACTGGTGCTTGGTGGAATAAATGGTTCCGGGCCACTTTTGTAAAGAGTTGCTCTTGTTGTTTGCCGCTGATTTACGCAAATAATCCTGGCGAATGCGCCCACAATTTTTCTTCCATTTGCAAAAGAGAAAAGCAACAAAACAACAATTTGCCACTGCGGGGGCGTGAATGAATTAACTAGCTAAAAAAAAACCCTCAAATAAAAGAAGACAAGTGGTGACCTGTTGGCCGTTGCGCACGGGATTGATGCGGCTAATGCGCGCTAAAAGCTTTTCGCGGCACTCCTCTCCATGAAACATTTGCCCGGCGCATGTTTGAAAGAAGACATGTAAATGATGCCGCCCGTGCGCCCGCATAGAAAACGTGCGCCTAATGCCTTGTGCCGCTTGCCTTTCGCCGCATTTCCATGGCAGAGAACAGCACTACGTGACTTACGGCTTTAATTTGCTGCTTTTATGCTGGCGTAAATGAATGCGACTTGAATAAAGCTACGGGGGCTCGTAAAGTTGACGTAGTGAATCCACTTTGCAGCTCAATTCATGAGCTTTGAAAAAAAAAAAATCCATTTGGACAACATGTTTGTGTTTTTGTTTATTTTTCTGACGCATGACGCGATGAGCCCACCTGTCGGGCTTTGCTGCCGGGCGTGTGGGTGGCCGGGGATCTGTCACTAGCTTGGCATCATCACGCAACTTGGGCTGATTTGAAAAGGCTCAGAACATCGTCAAATATAGATCGATTTTGACTTTCAACCCCTCAAAACCTTCAGCGGCATCAGCTCTTCTTTTAGCCAAAAATACCTACCTGGAATTGAGTGTCTGAACTGTTATGAAAAAAATTGTCAAATATATCTTAGGGATTGATTGAATGAAAAGTTTCATGTTTTTCCACAACACTTGTGGCGGTGATGAGTTGAGTGCGTTCCTGGAGTGTGGCCACCTAGTGGCCGCGTGCGTCGCATGCTCCATTTCCTCACACTTTCATAACAGGAGTGAGCAGCGAGGCGGAGGAAGTTGTCTCATTGCTGAACTTTTCCCTCTACTGAGCTGAGCGAGATAAAAACAAAAACAAGTTAATAAGGATGTGTGTGTGTGTGCGCGTGTGTGTTCAGGCGGGCACGTAATCCAAAGACAACGCTGACATTTCAAAGTGATGCCGTGATGTGTTCACCCAGGCGTCTGCTCTCACAAGAGCACCTTCTCGCTATTCTGCGACTTTGTATTTTAGTTTATTTATTTTTTTTTAGGTGAGTTAAACGCGAGCTGACGTGCACGACGCGGCCGCTCTGCATTTCGCGCGCGTGTCTGGCATGCTAACGCTAAACCCGGACGCCGCGGTAAAAATAGACGCCGGTCTGGGAGCCAGAGTAGAGCCGGTCGATCGCGACCGGCCTCGAATAAAGCCCTTGGAGGAATACCGTCATGCGGCGGCGGCGTTTAAACCTCCGGTCCCCGACCTCCGGTCCCCGACCTCCGGTCCGCGGGTCAACCGGCGCACCCGAAATCATCATGTTTCGGATCCGAGTTAGTTCATCCTTTCACGGTGCCGTGCATTCCTCCGCGCTTTGTTCGGCTCGATTTTTGATTACGTGGCTGACGGACCAATTTTCCTCGAGTGGTTCCGAATAGAAAACGATTCTGATCTTTGTTAGCGTTCGGAGGACGCAGCCATAATTTTGGCCTCGATTTGCAAAGATATAATTAGAGAATGATGTCAGAATCGTGCTAGAAAGTGAGCATATTGCCTTTTCCCATGAACTGACCCCGAGAGCCGAACATTGGCGCCGTGCCAATCTGCCCCGCGTACGTACCTGACGTTGCGTCCCGGAAGCTCATTTGTAAGCGGGCCGCGTGTTGACGAAGGGTGAAAAAGTGAAAGGAAGCCAACGGAGCCGGCGCCGGGCTTTTCTTGATCCGTCCCGCCGTGGGTTCGGCCCGCTCGGATGGGGATTTGCCGCCCGCTTTTCCTTTTGCGGGGCTTTTGTAATCAGCTCTTGATCTGGAGACGGGCCGTCTCCGCCGCGTCTCCTTAATAGCCTCCGCCGCGGCTAATGGCGGCTCGTGGCCCTTGCGCGCCATCAGCCTCCTTAATGAGAGCGCCGGGCGGCCCGGTCCAAGCAGCACACTTTTTGCCTTCTTTTTGTTTTTGGTTGCCCCCCATTCAATTGACATCAAATAGCCGGCAGCGCGTCTGATCCCGACAGCTTATCTTTGTCTCCTGCGTGGCGATACTATCGCCAACTTGGGCAGTTGCCTTCTATACTTTGTCCTTCCGGGCTTCATAGAACATTTTTGTCTACTCGTCCTGACTCTTTTTGGCGGTATCAAATAGCGCTGCCTGTCGCGTCTTACAAGTGCATCGATACAACAAAGGCGACCAGACAAATTTAATGTGTATATATATGAGGGAAAAAAAAAACTGTAGTCAGAGAAATACGGTGAATATAAACATGCAGAATGTCTAGTGTACGCCGCAGCTGAAATCTTTGTTGGGCAGCTCCTCCGCTTTACCTCCCTATTTTCTCTCTCAGCATGCATGTTGCCTTTTTTTCCGGGGGGGGGGGGGGTCATTTTGGTGGTTTCCCAGAGTAGTACTATACATGTGAGGATGAAATCTCTTTGAAATTGTAAGGTAGCAAAAGTGAGCGCCTTTGCGCCCCTGCGCCACAATTGCGGTCAGGCAGCTGCCGCCGCAGTGGATGCACATTGCGTTTGTCACATTGCGGCCAAGGGGAAAATCAAAGCGCCATCCGCCGGAGACGCGGCGAGCGGTCCAAATCTCTCCCGTATCTCCACTTTCCTCTCGCATCAAACGCACCTGCGCGCACACCATCTTGTTGCGGCGCCCACCTGCTGTGCGCCCCCCCTCCCCCCCCCCCCCCCCTCCCAGAGCCGGCCTTTGCTGATACACTGCACTAATCTCCAGCTCAATAAATCACTGGTGTGGCCAATAAGCATTACTTGCAATTAGAGCGCGGCGGAGGGAAAGCAGCTGACGCCTTCATAAAGACTCCCTTCATTAGCCCACATCGACTGCGAGGGAGGGACGGAGGAAGGATAAATCCCCTCCGCCGGGTTAGGGTTAGCGGGTCAGCGCGTCACCCGACTGCCGTCGGGGAAAAGCGGCGCTAGCCGGGGCGACCGACTGTTGAAATAGACAAACAGCGGATTGTCTCCTGGCGGCCAGCCCCCCAAAAAGGCAAAATGTGGGCTTTTTACCGACTATGGGAAAACATGAGATTGCGGCTGTTTTTTGTTTGTTTTTTTTAACCGCGTGCATCCTTTTCCTGGACGAATCCGCTTGTGACGCAAACACAACAGTTTTGTAACATAACGTCACCCAGTGGCACCATATTGCAGTTGTGCCCAGAAGCCAAACATATCATTCTACTGCGACAATATTTAGGGTTTTTCCGCACACAGTAATCCTTCTTTGTGATAAAGTATTTTTTTCCGCACATCGCCAAATGGCTGTCAAGGGAAAAGTGCCAGTCTCGCCTTAGCCGGCGCATGAAGTGAATTGATAACAGGATGTGCAAGTAACATTTCTTTTTCACGGCGAAGCATATTTTAGATCTAGCGTCTTTTGAATATTTCGATTTGTAAAGTATTACACTTGGCTGTTTGGACACACTTTTAAACGCTGCGTTGTTGATGCAAAAAAACAGTATTGTTTTAAATAGTGTCAAAGTGTAAGGCGGTGTTTGCAGAACCTAATTGCAGCGCGCATTTTGCGTTGGAACACGCAAGACAGACGATTGAAGGATTATTTGGAAAACGGATTGAAATGCATTGGGTTCGTAAAACAAAAAGGATTGATTTCAAATCCACCTTTTAAAAATGTTTCACGTGGCGCTTTGATCCGCGACCTGACAAAAATCATCAAATTTATTCATCGTTACCTCCTAAAGTCAAAACAAATGTTAGCAAATGTCTTATTTCGAAAACGATCATAAGAAATTGGAGAAGATTCAGCAATGAGGATGAAAAGTGACTCATTTGAAGTTCAAGTATGTTTCTCAACGATTTTAGTTGCTAATTCATTTGAACATCAGCGGCTAAATGTTGAATGGTAAAATAGTAGCCTATTATTGCTTCTATTCTTCCTTTGTCAAAATAGCACCCCCATGGGGGCGAAAGCCACCAAACTTCCTGCATTTCTGGGCAAAAGATGACGCTGACATATGAAAGCCTTCTATTGAAAATGTCATTTGTTATTCGAATGGTGAATTCAAACCTTAATTGGACAGTGCGTGAGATTGAGAACGTTTTTCACGAAAAAGGACTAAATTAAACCATTGTAAATGTGAAAAACGAATGTGTTCTTAATGACCAACGGTATGCTTTTGAAATCCAACCATAGGTCTAGTTATCATGAAATGGTATTAGTTGGTGGGGCGGCCATGTCTCTTACAGCTACGGCCAAGGGTAATTGCAGCACTTCCTGCTGTCCGTAATGAAAAACCCTTTAAATCTTACACGCTATCTATCCCCTTAAGGCCAAAGCTGATGCTTTTGCGACTGGAAGGAGCTTTTTGCTGGAAGAGTTCCACAAGCGACCCACAGATGGCAGTGTGGCATCATGTCGCTGTGTGGGGAGCGCCTCTTGGGGAAAACAAGCACACACGCACACACACACACACACACACACACACACACACACGCTGTCACTGCGGCGCACCGTACAAACGACGAATCTGAGCGTGCGTCGCATGTAACATGCTCATCTTTAATAAGCGACACGCTGCCACCTTCACCTCCCACTTGTGCATCTCCGACGGCGGCGGGAAGGCGCGCCATCTTCTCCCGGCTTCCGAGTGCGCAGCGCGGCTAAATTAGCACGCGGAGCACAGCTCCGGCCGCTTCCCAGCCCCCGGCCGCGATCTGGCCCGCCTGTGACGCCGGATTGGATTTGCGCTCCGCTCCGTCTGTGGGAAATTTTTCCTCAGACGCTACGTTGGACGCTCCTCTTATGCACGCACGCACGCACGCGTTGGATTTACGTGGGAGCAAGCGCTTTCCTCGCCGCGTGTCATTTTTATGACCAAATTTGGAATTTGGGGGGGAAACGCCCTTTGCCAGCAAAAATATAAGCCATTGCGTCAATTCTGACGTCCCCCTAAAATCCGAAAAATTCTTGCCTATTTAGGACTTCAAAATAGAAAAAAGCGTGCCTGATAAAGGCCGTCTTTTGCCCGCTTCATGCGGCAACGGAGCGCTCGCCATCATTTTCTCCTTTCCGAGTAAGCGGCGTGGCTAAATTAGCCCGCTAAACACCGGCCCACCCTCTTCCCGAGTCCTGGCCGCCCCGCGACGCCAGATTTGATTTTCGGCGGCGAGCTGCTTGGCTTTGCGCGCCGTTTGATTTAGCGCTTAGCGCGTCATAATTAAAAGCGGACCGGGGCTAGTCGGACAGGCCGATTAAAGCCAAGCGGGACCCGGCGACGGTGGGCGGCCACAACAGCGGGGAGCCTTCATTAGCGGGGACCACGGCTCCGTAACGACGTCCCCCGCTTACCGTGACTCATTGGTGCCGTCGGAGGCGCTGAGGAGGAGCGGCCGACGCGTTAGGAGACCCAACGCCTCCGACAAGTTCTTTTACCCGAGGGATAGTCCGACGGGGGATCCGGTCAAAGTAGTTTCAAGGACTGCGTCTACCGTGTTGAATTCATGTTTCCGGCCTTTGGGTCCCCATCGGGTTCCCATTAGTCCAAAAGCTAGCACCGGCTAGCCGTTGGCCGAGTGAGGACAAGCAGCTATAGAAAATGGGTGGATGAAATGATTACTTATTCGTATTTTTCTTTGTTTTGCGGTTTGTAGTTTGTAGTTTTTTGCCCCGATGTGGCTGGGGTAGGCACTAGCAAGCCGGCGGGGGTACGTAAGCTGCTATGGAAAGTTGATGGACGGAAGCTTTAAAGTGACCTTTGTTTTTTGTCCTAGTGTAGTTACCGTACTTACCAAAGCCTGACTCTTTACTCTTACGTGACTGCAAATGTAATATTTTAAGCAACTATATGGCCAAACGACGATCGACGGCTCCGTTTGTCTGACGCCGCCGGTCGATGAGGTAACGCGCCCCGCTCGGAATGCTTGGAGGCGAAGCGAGAGGATGCCGGGTCCGATCCCCCGACTGCGGGCGCCGTATGGAAGCGTCCTCGAGCGAGACGCCCGACCCTCGGTGGCTCCCGATGCCAAGCCGTCGCTCGCTAAATGAGCAGTCGGCGTAAAGTGCTTTGAGCGCTTAAGGGAGGAGATTGCTTCAATTGAAAGTTGTAACCCGCGCTCCCTCAACAAGGACCGGCGCGTTCAGGCTTTGTTTTGGGACGGCGAAAGAGACGAGCGCCGTCTTCCCGATCCGTCGGCTGCCGGACTTCTCTCCGCGTCGATGGAACGGCCGGTCGTTTGGACCGAGGAACGGCTAATGGCCTAACCTCTAATTGATCCGTTGACGGATTGCCACTTTTGTAGCTTCTTCCCGGATATCCGCATGGGATCGCCGGTGCCGCTCAGCGAGATTGCGTCCACCGCCGCCTTTTTCCCCGACGGCAAACACACGAAGTTCCTTCATCTACTTTTCAATTACCCTCACAGAGGATGGCGCGGCGCGGCGCGGCGCGGCCGGGCTTTTCCGTCGGCCTAATAACTGCGCGGCGAGCGGGATAGCCTGGCGGAAAGCCAACGGGATATGAGGCTAAGTCGCTATTCTTTCCCTTTCTCTGCCGCTCACTCGCTTGATCCGCATTAATCCTCCGGAGCCCCGGGACGATAATGGGTAATGGATCCGCCGACCCCTCCCCGGCAGGAAAACGCCGTTAGCCGCGCTGAGGCCGCGCTGAGGCCGCGCTGAGGCCGCGCATCGCCTGTCTGGACCGCGCGTCGACGCCGATTAGCAGGCTAACGGGATTAGCGTCCGCCGTCGCTCGCCGTCTACGCCACTTCCTCTTCCACTTCTCTGGTTTTTCAAGGCAATTGAGAGCGAGAGGCGCGATACGGGAGAGGAAAGTTCAAGCTTTACAGCTTGAGTGTATTCAAGAGTTACTTTTTCAAAATGGTGCCATTCAGCTCCGGTTGAATCAGAAGCCGTGCGGAAGTTTCGTCGATGCGATTGGAAAGTTCGTCGCCTGAGTTTGAGCCGGGTTAGTTCACCCAGCGCTTCTCGCATGAAAACTGTGGCTCCCGAACGCATTCCTGGTCCTTCGCGTTTCAATGTGCGAATTTTAACCCCCGGGGGAAATTTTGACCCAACTCTGCCTTCTGGATGTTTTCGACGTATGATATCAAAGGAAAAGCGTCGGAAAAACACCAGGAGGCTAAACTATTGCATAGATTGTCGAAACGTGACGACCTCATCCCTTCTGAATGCTCGCAAGAGGGAGTTGGCAAGGTACAGGTGTCAAATTGAGCCCGTGTCGGCCTCATTTACCGCCATTGGAAAGTGTAAACGTTGTCAAAGGGCTGATGCCTCTGACCATTTTGGGCCATCCGATCATCATCGTCCGCTTTTCTTAAATCTTAAAGCTGACAATAACCCTTTTATAAAATAAATGTTGATACTTGCAACAGTTGATCCAACCCATCGGCATCGGTAGGCGTTCACGCAGTATGTAAACACATCGATTCAGCTCCCGCCGACGGTCGTAACTCTCGGCCGATCCCCAAACTTTGCGGGATAATCCCGGCGCTTCCGTGCAAGATCCCTATTGATTCAGCTCCACGCCGGACAGCGGGTATTTGCGTCTCCGTGCGCGAGCCGTGTCGCCGTGGCAACCATTGATCTCTTTCTCTCCCTCCCTCCCCCGCTGGGGTTGTTTATTTTCCCTTAGCAGACGGGAGAATGATGACATTCGTGTTCGCGTGTTGCATCCTGCAGTCATCCTGTCACTTTTTTTTTTTTTAAGAGAAGCAATTAAATCTAAGTTCTCATACCGGCTGCAGCAAGCTCCGAGGAAAACCTTTGAAAGCCAATGCCGCAGCGCAAAGGCGACGGCGTAAAATTTCAATTTACTGCCTCTGTCCGAACGGCGGCTCGCCACGCGCCGAAAGAGAGCAAACAAACGTAGATGGCGAATTTGCGTCGTCGGTAAAATCGGCCCATTTTCTACCGCCGATGATAAGAACAAAGAAGAAACCGGCATCTGCTCTCATTTTTTGGAGCTATTATTGTGACCAAATGTTAGGCTGGTCTTGAAAAGTCCGAATGCTTAAAAATAACTGCTAGGAATTGAGACATTGAGACAGTTTGTGTCATCAACCCGTAGCGCTTTCGGTCGAAGCTAAAAGGTCTTATTTGTTACCCGCGAATGCAAAGTTCTGTCCGCCGCTGTCAAAGACCGAAGCGGTATTGACGTACGCACGGACACAACAAGCCGCGTTACTATCGATCCCCGCTAGGAGACGGCGGTCTCCCTCTCTCAACATCTCTTGCGGGGGTAAATCACGTCGAACGCCACTTTGCTTGCAACCAATCGGACGTGAAGGGAGCGCGCGAAGACGTGGTCGTTGGCCGTTGGGGAACGAAAGGCTCCTTTGCCGGCCCCTCTCCCAACTCGGTCGATCGGCGGCATCATGGGCCTCAGGTTGCTTTGGAATAATCCAGCGTTTCCATTCAAATAAGTCCCCCTGTCAAGGAGGCGCCTTCGCCGAAAAGCTCAAGAGGAAGAAGCGATCGCTTTCGGCAAACGGCCCGCCGCGTCTCACTTTTCCGGGCCGCGTTTGGGTCCGCCCACCGGGCGAAAGCCGAGCAGAGTACCCGGCAGCGGTAAAGCCGTTACCACCGATTTTGCAATGCGACGCTTAGCCGGCCTTCTCTTAATTAAATCGGGCAAATGGTACAGAGAAAATTTGTCAAACCTGACAAATGAAGTCCAGGTGCGAACCTGACTGGGCACTTTGTCTCCCAGGGAGTGAGGGCGGACTGTTCTTCTTCCCCCCGTGACGCACAAAGGAACACATTGTATTCCATACCGTCTTGTTAGGGATGCCCGCCGCTCCGGGTTTCGACTAATCGAGCGACCGATTGCTGATATGGTCTCAAAAAAGAACAACTTCTCTCTGTCTTTGTTCGTCTCGACTTAGGAACTCAAGGTCAGTGTCTCGTAAAAGAGTCATATCGTTTACCTAGAATGAATAGCTTTTGTTTTTCTAAACGTTAGGGGACCGAAAAATGTTCTTTCATTCACCGCGCGTCTTTCTTACCAAATCTGCCGGTCGATCGGTAATCTGAATTTTTATACGTAGGAATTCCTAAGAGCAAATACTAAATGCTGAAGCGATCAGTCAAACTCCCACGTGAAAACCAAGCAAACTCATTCGGTCTTAGATTTCTGCGATGTCATTAGGACTCCCTTCACAGCAGGAAATATCAAAGAGCAAAATATCCAGTCTGTATGTTGACAGGTGGATTGAAGGCAAAACAGATATGGAGCACCGCAGAGTCGGTGTATCTGTGTACTGTTTCTTCGGGAACTTGGCAATTTGTCTCCAAGCGTCGCGTTGTACGCCGTACGTACGCGGGTTTTTGTGTAGCGCCGAGCGTCCTTTCAGGTGCTTGACAAATCGCCGTTGTGATTTTTCATTTCCCGCCACCCTTCTGTTGGCTTTACGCTGCGTGATTAGGACAGATGGTTTCCGAAGCCACAAGCGTTTGATAAAGCGCGGCTTCCTTTTCCGCGGGCCCCATCGGCGCGTCTGCCCGAGACGTTCGGCCCGAGCTCGCCCCCGCCGAAGGGGACGCCGTCACGCAAAACTCAGATTGTGGCGGCACGCCATCGATTATACTCGGGTGAACGCGAGGCGCCGATATCGGTGCGGGCGTCGCTTCCGCCTTCGTCTGAACCTGAGCCGCAACAGCCTAAGCCTGGAAAATGCGTTTGAAGAACGTTAGGTGTTTGAGGCATATTTTTCTTGAAGATGTTTGAACACCAAATTGAAATTGAAAGACGTTTTACAAGGGAGGGCCGGAGCCAGCTGGATTCGAACTCCGGCCCTTAACCGCGAGGCGGGCTTGCTAAACGCCGCTCCGCCGAAACGCCCTCGGCTAATGTCTTGCGTCAAAATGTCTTTGATCATATCGGGCGTGGAAAAGTGGCGGCGGGGCCTTCTCCGTTCCTTTGCTTTTTAGCAAGCGTGCCGGCTTCCGCGTTGGGCCGCTTTTTCTCGGCGGACATAAAAGACGCCCGGGCTTTCGCTATTGTTTAGCGCCCGTCACGTATGGTCCCGCCGTCGTATTCTCTTTTCTGTCTGCCGGATGACAAGCGGGCGCGGAAATCAAGCCGCCTGGCAGGTGTTTGGGCTTGACGAGAGGCGCCCCTCTCGCTCTTTTGCCCGGTTATCATTCCGCTCAGACCTGTCGGCGTCTGCCGGGACGGCGCTTGGCGCAAAGATCCCCTTTTAGCAACGCGGACGCCCTTAAATGTTTTAATGGCTCGGCAAGGATCCCAGCCGAGGTTCCCGCGCCCCCTTCCCAAGATGCCGATGGAGCGTAGCCGGGCCGCATCTTTTTCGGCGTTTGTGTGCCCTCCGTCGGCGCCGAGGATTCATTCGTTGCCTTCGTCCTGGCCGGGCGGTACATTGATTGCATTCGATGACCGCGTTAGTAGAAGGGGCACCTAAAAGGCCTCAGTTTTGTCAAAAGCTGACAGCGCGCCTTAGAATCCACTGCGCCTTCTTGTCACGTTCAGCTATTAGGAGGAATTAGAAGGAAGCAAAGACACCAAGATAGTTGTACTTGCAAGGAGAAGCAAGCAGACCGGGAGACCTTCTACCCGCCCTTTGCTTTTTATCGAACCCAGGAACTTCCTATCAAGATTATCCAGAGGCGTGGCTAATCAACCCTCGGCAGCTAGCATGGCGCGACAGTCGGGGCTCTCGGTAAGGGTCTTCTGGGCGTCCCGCGTCAGTCCCGGATCTGATAAGGGCCTTCTGGGCCTCGATGCGTCTCTCAAAAGTCATTTTCACTGCCGGCAACCTCTAATATGACAACCTGGCCAAATGTATATCTCTACCACGGCGAGCGGCTTCAATATGTTGGAGCAAATGTATATGAAATCTATAATTATTCCTACACTTCTGCAGCATATAAACCTGTTGTCAAATTCGATGTATGGAGAATCATTTTAAGCCTTGTAAATTCAATGATATTACTTATTTAGCATTCAAATGAAGGTTAACCACACACAGATATTGATTTGCGTTATGGCGTTATAAGCGGGGGTTGAAAATGAGGAAAAAGCTTGTAGACGGAGAAATACGGTAGAGGTTTGAAACCAAACGGCCCCGAAGATCGCCATACATTGGAAACCACTTGACGGCATTTATCCTGAAAGCCAAGTGTTTACCTAGCAAACCGTTTGGAAACAATAGAGCAGTGTGCGGTCGCTGGCGGCGACGCAGCCCTACCTGTCTCCGCCGCTCCTGGAATGTTGGCACAGACACATTTTGGGAGTAGACAAAAGGCCGTTTGACACGAACAAAGCGAGCAAGCAAATATATTCAAGGAAAAGAACAAAGAACATCCAGCAAATAAGGCGCAAAGGATGACGCAAGGACACGCTCTCATTTACGCACAAAGAACAATTGTGTCATCATCATCATCGGCATCATGGCGAGGAAGAAACCACAGCGGAAGAGGGAAGACTAATCTTGTCATGCCACTGTGGCCTTTGGGATGGAGCGACTTCATTGTCTTCCTTTTAAGTTATATACTCGTGACAAAGATCTCGGAATAAAAAAAAAAAAAAAATGCATCAATGAAACATGTATTTGACCGGCGGAATTCATCTTAGTACTTTTTCACGCCTGCGGTGGACGGACGCATCATCATCATCCGTCCGCTTGGCAGAGCCAGAAGGAGACGGAGCAGCGAGGGAAGATGGAAGAGGAGATTGGAAGATGGGGGGGTGAAGATGAAAGCCGGCGTCCGAGGATTGCTTTTTTCCAGATCCAGGAGAAACTATTTGAGAATCTTGGGAATTAAAGAGAGTGCTGAGTCATGGGCCCACTTGGCATTGAAGTTTATCTGCGAATGGCTGCGAAGGGAACTCGACTTAGTCATTGACTTGCAAATTGGGCCCCTTGGCCTGCACCGACGGCAGGTGCGCAACCCCGCTCAATTATCGGCAATTTCCAACAATATGCCGCGGAGGAGACGGTGCTGACCAAAGCCCGGAAGAAGGAGGTGACTGAATTTATTTCGACCGCGAGGACGCCGCTCGAACGCTACGACGACGTCAGGCTTATTTAAATATGAAGAAATTGCTTTGAAAGGAGAACATCCACTTTCAAACACCGCTTCGCAAGGTGCGAACCCACCGGGCTACCGGAATAAAAACGTACAACCTCGCTGTCGGCGATCCGCGGGAACGGGGGCTACGGCCTCGAGGACGCCCCCGATTGATACCGCGGCTTCCGCTTCGATAGACCGATGCCGGCTGGGACCGACGCTTGGAAACGGGTCGACCGATCGGGCGAATTTGGAAGACGTGTGTCAGGTTCACCCGTTAGACATTTGAGAGGAACTATACGCAAAAAAGGAGAAAAGGCCTTTTTTTTTCGAGCTCGCGCAAGAGGAGAACGGAGGAGGACTGCACAAGTACAATTCTACTGTGCTCTAAAGCGGTCTCTCCGAACCTTTTCTTTATATTTGATTCACCAGTCTGGAAGTACATGAAGGTTCGCGCCCTAGAAAGAAAAAAAAAAAACCATGGCCGGAACCCAGTGTGCTTGCCTCTCTGTGTGCGTATGATTCGTTCATGTGTGGCAAAGCCTTCTGTGTGTCAAGATATTTTGTAGATAAGAAGTGAAGTGCTGTGGGTCCGGCTGGTCAGGGTTGTCCTTCCGCGGGTTGTCCTTTGTTTGATGGCAAAGGCAAGCAGTGCCTCTATTCTCAAGCCAAAGCATTTCTTCATTTCAAAGAGTTATATGGATTTTAGCAAACGTGTCATCACTATTTTTACAATTATCCTGACAACCTGCAAGAATTATAGCGCGGGAACGACACTTGACGTAGGAGGATGACGTCGGAAAAATGTAAACGTCGGAAAGGTTAGAGATCAACGCGGATCGAGGATGAGGAGAAGAGAAAAGAGGAGGACGAGATGCGGCTTTGCAGATGGGGAAGGACGCACGAGGGTGCCGAACGGGGAAGATGGAGTAAAGAGAAGGGTGAAGAGCGGCTGAGATGCTGAGGGAGCGTAAGGAAAAGGATGAGGGATGGTGGAAGAGATGGAGAAGGAGAGGATGAAAGGCGGATAAAGAAGAGGAAGGCCAAACAATTTGGAGGACGGGTGAAATGGAGACGGACGAGAGGGAGCCATGCGGGAAGGTGACGGTAACGGAGAAGGGTGGAGAAGAGGTGGAGGAGCAAAAGAAGAGATGAACGTCAGAGAGACGTCGCACGGAGATGAGGACGAATGGAGAACAGTTACCTTGCTGCGTGAAGAGCTCCTTCTGCACCGAAGCCATTACAGCGCCGGTGTCAAACTCAAGGCCCGGCGGCCTCATCCGGCCCGCGGAATGCTGATTATGACTTCAAGGTTCTGACAAAAATATCACGTTCCTAAGTAGCTTTTTCAAGTTGAAGGCAACTTACAAAAAAAACCCCAAACTTTAGCAAACTCCGATGCAGTTACGACACGGGTGACAAACTGGAGGCCCGGGGCCCAAATCCGGCCGCCCACCTCATGCTACGTGGCCCGCAAAATGCAAATTAGGACTAAAATATACAATTTGCACGTTGCGACTTACAAAAAAAACATGAGCAAACAATGATTGCGTTGATTGATTGCTGTGCGTTTGTGGAAAAAAAATATGAAAAGTGACTGCGCAGGGACACGCGGTTCCACAAGTCACATTTGGTGATTTTGCCACCTTCTATTTTTCGGTACGTACGTCATGTGCAATTGTTAAAAGCTATATTTTGTTCAAGTGCGCGCTCCCAGCCGTGTTGTTCCTCACGGCCCGGCAATGGCGCGCGCATCAATAATTAATGAGCCGCCAGTCTTCTTACTGCTGCAGTGGAGCCGGGCTACACACACTTTATTAGCGTTGGCGTGCGCGCGGGAGCGCGTGCGCCGCGGCTTAACACTAAATAACGATGAGTGTTGCAACAAATGTTTCTGTTTTAGCGGGGAGCTCTTATGGGACCCCGTCCCCAGTAAATGTTTTTTCTTCCGGCGAAGCTAAATGGATTTTTGTGTACTTAGAAAAAAAACCCCATCCAAAAAAAAGGGGTCTAAATCAAGAGCGTTGGACCTGAGCCGGCAGCTCGTGACGACTCGATTGTTGACGCCATTAGCCGAATGGAACGGAGCGGCTTAGTCGCGGGCTTCTTTTAGTTTTAATCAAAGTTTACACTCTTTGATTTGTTGTGTAAACAAACACCGGGGCGCAGCCCTGTCAATGTCAGTTAGTCGGGGTTCCCTCGGCAAGACCGGGGGAGTCACAATGTCGTTTGTTATCGCGACCCGCGGAGTCGTCCGCATTTGTTCGTTTTTGACGCCGGCTCGCCCGCAAACGAGACAATAGTTTTCCGCGCCGATGTTTATTGTGTTTTTGCACTTCTTAGCAACAATTTCTGCACCGTCGAACAAACAAAACATTGACAATAGGTGTGACTAACGTTGTCACCGCACCGTATGACAGAAAAAAAAAAGTTTAAATCTTTTAAAAGACGCGCAATGATCATTTCCACGCCCGATGGCGTGAAAGCGCTGACGAGAGCCTCCCGGAAGAAGAACGGACCCCCGCGCGGTCCTCGGGCCGCACCCGCGCCGACGTCAACGACAGAGCGGCCGGCCTCCCGTCGAGCTCGGAGCGGTCCAACGTGGGAATATCCCGCCCTTCTTCGTTCGCGGGAGCGCGTCGGTGGGAGGACCGAGTCGCCCGCCGCCTCTCAGTCGAAGCGCCGGAGTTTGATAGCTCGCCTTTATTAGCGCATTAATTAGTCTTTCCCGCAGCTTTGCCGCTTACGCGACCAAGATCAGAGGCGTCGTCAAAGCCCAAGCGGCGCTATGAAAAATAGCAAAATCAAAGACCCTCACAAAGTCCTGCAAGTGCTCTTATAATTGAATTTCAAGCGCAAACAACAAAGTGCGTTTGGAGAGCCCGTGACCGCCGCGCTTGCTTACCCCGCGCCCACTTTGTTATTGGAATCCGCCGCTCTTTAATTACGACTCGTGCTAATGAACGCCGAGCCAAACGCGGCGTTCTCGCGGCCCGCTTTGTTGGGTACGCGCGCCAATGATTGGCTCTTCGCTCGTGATAATATTGAGCTTTTACCTCACGGACATCGCAAATATTTCCACGACCGGACAACGGCCCATCGATTGAATGGCGATTGGCCCGAAATTTGCCCTTTTGCGCGTGCTCGGAATTGGGCCCTCGAGTTCCACACCTATGCCAGTACGCCGTACGGTCCCTATCTCGCGCGCCCTGCGAGAAACGTGAGTTAGCCTTAGCTTTTTCTCCGCCGCGGCATTGATGCGTTTGTGAAATGGCGTCACGTCATTGCCCACAGTTGAAGCCCTCCGCCCGCTGCCCGCCGGCTTTTCCGCCGTCCGTTTGCCCGCCGTCCTTCCATCATGGCGAGGTGTCAAAGGTATAAGCTGCGGTAACGGTCCAGCCCGCAGGGCTAAAGCAGCGGGGGCGGGTGGGGTGGGGGGGGTGTTCGGCCGCCACCTCCGAGCCTCGCCGCTGACGTTCGGCTTCGGCGAGCGCGGCGCAGCCCGAGGGGAGCCAACGGACAAAGCGAGGGGAAAAGACACCCTTTGACCCAAACGCCGCCTCGCGAGTTGGCTCGCTTTTGCGGTGCTTTGCGGACGTGACTCACCATGGACTGTGTTGATAATATGCTATAGGAGCGGCAGTAGAGAGCTTGAGATATGATGAGCTGCGTTTGACGTATTCACGCCAAATACGACGTACAGTTCATTACAAGTCGAGAACATGAATTTTATTTACGTCAAAGGTCGGGAGTGTTAAATTCAGAGTGACGGATGAAACGTTCAATATGGTGGAAAGATGCTACTTTGCACGCGTATCGAACGCTCCGGATGCCATATTGGAAATATTAATTTGTATCAAATATATTCAACGTGAAAGCTGATTTAACACATTTGACACATTACGAGTGTATTAAAAAGAGCAAAGGTGTATACAGTGAATAGGGTTCTCAAACGGGGCTACGTGTATCCCTGGGGGTACGTGAAGGCACTTCACCATGAGGTTTTAACTGAGGTTGTGCCAGCAGGTATCAGTGCCAGGTTCAGGCAACCTAGAACATTTAAGAAACAACATACCAGCAGGAATACAACAAAGGTTTACTCACGAGAAGGGTGGACAACATGTGGACCTTTCGAGAAGGAGCAGTTCTCCCTATGATTACCAGAATATTCATCAAAAAAAGCAACAGTAAAAAAGAGAAGTGTTCTGATAAGTGCAGTGTCCCAAAATTTGTGTTTGGTGAGTACATGGAGTAAATGTAGTCTTATTGCTCCCCCTCTTAGACACATGGGGGAACTTGCGGGGACTTTGTGGTTAGCCTGATGCGATGCCACATTTTCCCGAAGCACTTTTAATGTGTTTGGATGTTATTCTTGTCCTTTAGCGTAGCGCGATTGCAACGCGCCCTCGTGGCTAATGTGGCGCTCATCTTTTGTGTGTTTAATGACACAAATCAATGAATGGCTCACGCTAATGGCACTTGACGGGCTAAACGCTTTAGCCGTCCCGCGCGAATGATGGGGGCCGGCCCAAAATGGAAAAATACGACGACGCTCACTGTCCAAACGTTGTCGCGGTCGGGCCGCGGCCGACCATTTGAATGGTCGGCTCGCCTGCGATGATGTTTTTCGATCGGTCAACTTATCTCTTTTCTTTTTTTGCTCGAAATCAGCTAAAGCTCCCGTGGCGATTCTGAGGTTTGGCGCTTTGGGCCCTCTCGGCCCTAGCGCATCATTCATATTCACGTGCGCAAAGCACTTTGTTTCCGATCAACGGTTCATCAAGCTCGGCGAATTGGCCCACAAAGCCGACGGCGTGTGCAAACGTTCGCGGCTCACGAAGAAAGCGGCCGCAGGTGCCGGGGCCGGGGGCGAAAATCGACTACTTCCTTTTTAATTGCCGTCATCCAAACAGGCGTCTGATTGGCCCGCGCTGTCTTTTGTCCGCTGATGAATTTTCCACTTGTGCTAAATGCGCTAATGAGGAATGCTCAGTGGGCGAGCCTATCGCGGCTTCCTGTTTGCTATCGGGGACAGGAAGTGGCAATAAACATCAGCTCCGGCGAGAATTCGAGATGCTTCTCCCGCTTCCCTCTACTGTGAACAGGGCAGAGGGACACCAAGGCAACTCTCTGGATTCCTCGCTCGCTTTTCTGTCGAGAGCAGAAGGGAGAGTGAAGTTAAAATAGTGGAAATTCCCAACCAAAAGTGACAAGACACATCGGTCAGCTTCAGGCAACTTCAAACATTTAAGAAACAACAAACAGGAAGGAAGACAAGTAGCTTTTACTTGCAAGGAGAGCGGTCAGAGACCTGCGCGTTTTCCGATCTCCCACCGGTCCAAAACCACACACCCTCATTTGTTCATTCGGTTTAACCTTTGCTACGAAGCCGTTGGAGGAGACGTATGGAAAAACATGTATCCGATCAGTTTGCGACCGTGGGCGATGTAGGTCCGAGCCCGTGCGGCGATCCCCTTTCCCAGGAACATCAAAACCGACGTCATGCCGTTTGGTCAGCCGGGTCGGCTACGGCGCCTGCTTCCTTTTTCCCGCCGCAGGAGAAGTGTGGTCTCTTCACACCTTCGCAAGCGGCCCCCGCAGAAAAATAGCCATATTTACCAATATGCGTGCGGCCGAAACAAATCCGGTGATACCGCTGCTTACCTCGTGTTCGGAAAAATTCAGTTCAGGAAACGCCTCGAGTAACGAGAGAAAATTCAACATACGAATATGAGACACAGCGCAATTTTAACCTGGCTTTTTCCCGTCTGTTTATAAGGCGCGAAAGAAGATATTGTTGAAAGTGACTTATGCAAATTCTATATCGTATAATACAGCGACTTAGTATATGCTAATTCGCGCGTGCGCGTCGTGACGAGCGATTAGCATTTGCGTAGCGTCCCTTCATGGCTTCTATACGTTTTTACGTTGGAGAATAAAAGCGCCTTATCTTTCTTGGGCTGCTTCCTCGAGATCCAAACTTATTTCAAGGTTTTAACCGAGCCAGGCGTTATCTCAACCAAACTCATATCTCATATCAACTGATGACTTTTTTTTTTCTTTTTCCACTTTCGTTTTAGTTGACGTTAAGCCCGAGCAATCTCATGGCTTTTTGATGTTTTTCCGCCCTCGCTCTCATCTCGTTTGCATATCGCACCAACGACATTTACCCCCTCTGGCTTGATTATTCGGCGCGTCGTCACCGCGGCGCCGCGGTCAAGTGGGAGAGGGGATGAAAGGGCGCGAGGGGAAGCGGAAGGTCGGTCCGGAATTTCGGGGACCACGGGGCGACTGGGGTCTTCCGCTTTCCCAGCTTTTTCGCGCGCGACAACGTTAGCCAAGATAGCGTAGCATTGATGAAACGCTCTGCCCTTTCGTGAGCCGCGCACTTCCAATAAATCTTTGCGCTTGTTAGCTTGACTGGAAAAATACCAAACTGACTCCCTAATGAAGAATATCGGCCGGCCGGCGACAACCTGCGACGCAAAAGCGAGTCATTCGCACACGCGCGAACAATCCATGATATATATGTATATATAGGGAGAGAGAGAGAGAGAGAGAGAGAGAGAGAGAGATTCGGATTTGGAGGAGTCGAAAGTAAAATATATTTACGGTATATCGGACAATTCAAAGTCAGCCCAAGTTGGGCGACGATGAGGTCAGGTTAGCGAAAAATCGGCGGACGGCCAGGGGTTCATTTTGCCCCTTTTTTATTCCCTTTTTCCGGGCACGGGGCCATAATCAAGGTTCATTTTGAAAGTTTTTCTTCACAAACGGTCGTCGAACAAATTGACTTTGTCAACGGCGCTCGGCCGTAACTGCGACGCTCGCGTGCGTTTGCCTTTGACCTTTGCTCGGAAAAGCCGAAGTCGCGAGGATAAAGTCGACCCTGGGCCGGCGCCTGCGGAACGCGGGCGCCTCATTAAGTCCTTCCCGCCGTCAGACATCAATGGCGGGGCGCCCGCCGGTCGGAGCGAGGTTTGTCGTGTCGCCGTTTGCGGGGAAAATAAAAGGGCTTTGATAGCCCGTGGCAGCTCGGCGTCCTCTTCAAAAGCTGAGCGGAGGATGACAAATTCGCTTTTAGTTGAAAGACGAGCGGTCGCTGATGAGGGTGCCCGCGTGTTGCTGCGCGGCGCCTCCAATTTTTCCTCGGCTGGGCACGGGCTTCCGTTCCTCACGCTCGACTTCAACGACGGGGCGATCCGATGGGATGGCTTGAAGGATAGGGATCGGGATATTCGCCGCGCGGGAAAAGCTACGGCTGGCGCAATACCATTTAGTCCACATTTGACGCCGCGTGCCTCATTGGGATCCAGTTGCGATAGTAAGCTCTATTCTTTGCCAACCGTACGATACGTTCACAAAATGTAAACACATTTTCCACACTTTAAGGTGTCGATTTTCTCAAAAGCTGACAGTGCGCCTTCTCATCCAGTCTGCCTTATACAGCGCATAGGCTGCACAAAACAATATATTTACAGCTTTTTATTGGCAGTATGATCTATAAAAACAGACTTGGGTAAAGAAAGCTTGGGATAGCATCCCAAGTAAGATGATGAGCAAGTCAGACCTTCGTTTCAAACAACTGACTAGTCGTGGAAGAGAAAGTTTTGTGGCTTTTAACATTCAGCTGTGTCAAAAAAAAATCAAACATTGAAACTTCAAATGGTTTTATTGTTGCAACATCAGCATTTGCCTTTAAGGGCCCGTGTACAGTGCCCCGCCCTCCTGTCTCGTTTGCGCGCCCCGTAACCCCAGCCGTACGACACTCCATATACCATGTAGAAACGCCTCCAAAAGTATCGTCATTTTATTATCATTAACCCTAACCCTAACCCGGCCGTGAGCTACTGTATGTAACCACTAACATCAGGGATGGACTTCGACTTGTAAAATTCCCCCAAATCGAAGTCAAGTGTATTCCGGGTCTGGTTCGTGCAATTTAGCAATGGAAAACATGAAATGAAACGTTCCAATTGCAAGGCCGCATGAATGTGTAGAGGATAATGTGAATGAATATTTGGAAGGTGGCTAACTTGCCCCATGTGCTGATGACCAATTTCATTCAAATAGTCTTTTTTTTATGAAGCAATACAGCGTTCTTTTTGAACCAGTTTGGGCACAGAATAAATTGTGGCCGCAGCACTGCGATTAGTCTGCAAAGCAAACAGAAGGCAAAGTCGCCACTCGGGTGTTTGACACAATATCGCATTTTGTTACAAAGATCCTCCTAAATGTCGACGCGACCCGCGGCCCTTCATCTCCTCCCAACGCCTGCCGTTTGACATACTGCCCGCGCGCGCCGTACTATTCTCGGCTGCGCCCGTAATGAATTGCGAGCTCGCCGCTCTGATAAGTTTGCCTTTCACGTCTAATTAGCGCCGATCGGCTTCATCGACACGCTTGAATTTTGGAACGGCCGCCACCGCGCCGGCGCATCAAACCCGGCCGTCCCAAACCGGCGAAGCATGGCCGGCGCAATTAACCGGACGCCGCCGTTTGCGTAATCAACGCTGTTGCTCGCAGCGAGCATGCGTCCGCAGGCGAGAGCCCTTTTCCTTTAGTGCCAGCCTAACGCGCTCTTTGTAGAAGGTTCTCAAAGTATTTGTAGCCAGACAAAAGTCAAGACAAAAGAAGCCGCCAAGCTAGTTTGACATAGCATTTACCTGTTAACAAGTCCCAAACCCTGCTTGAAGACACGTCCGCATTTTGCTTTGACGCCACCCTTTTGCCTTCGATTTTGCCATCCATCCATCCGGTTTCTGAAGCCTCACAAGGGTCAGTGGCTTGCCGGCGCCCACCCCAGCTGTCTTTGGGCAGTGGGCGGAGGACGTCCAGAATTGGCTGCCGGCCGATCGTAGGGCACGCGGAGATAAATGATCCCGGCAAACTCTCCCAAGTGCAATTCGGAGGCTCCAAAGTACCAAGCGATTCATTATTTTGTGAGATGGTGAGAGGAAAATGGAATACCCGCAGAAAATCCACGCGGGCGCAGGGAGGACAAGCAAACTCCACACAGGAAGGCGGGAGGTGAACCGGGGAGCTCAGACGTGCGCTAACCACCATTCCAACCCGTCCCCATCTTACTGTTTCCACTCAAAATTCCATTTTCCCAAGCCACTTGGCGCATTTGTACTTCCACCGGTTATCGACTGCCGATCGGCTCTCTTCGGCTTCACGTTCATATTTTTTTTAATTTTTTGGGTGGTGACCTGTATGTAAGTTGTCTTTTTGGCATGCGGCAAACCTTCTCTTCGCAGGGCTCGAAAGATGAAGCGTAAGGTAGCGAGGGAGCCCTCCGTTGGACGGATGAGGGACCGAGAATTTCCTTCACGGTAAACGTTGTTGAAGATTATCTCCAAAATGTGTTTCGAGAATTTGATTGGTGCTCACCGCCGGCAAATACAACATCATACACGTCGAATAAAATGGCGAGGGTGAAACGGCCGTCAAAGGCACCGCGCGCGCACGACACCATGCGTTTAAGGTATCCCATTGTTCCTGGCGTATCGTCGTTTCAGCTTATCTCCATGTTGCCATCGTCAGCTATCACTTTTAACAAGCGCTTGGACAATGTCCACGCGACCCTTCCGCCACCAATCTATTCTTTTCATTGTGTGTGTGTGTGTGTGTGTGAGACACTAATCTCAACCTTGATTGCGCGCGGGTCTTAACGCGCATGAAATGGCAACGTGGTTTTCATTCTTTGAAGCATCCTTTTGGATTGGCCGAGCGGCCTTTTCCTGGAAGTTGTCGCCGGCGATAATGCGCCAATTATCAAGTTGCGGAGGGCGTCGGAAAGCGGGGCTCTCCGCCCGGGCTGCCGTCGCCATGGCAACCCCCTCCGGGGCCGACTCCTCCGTCATTGTGGAGGCACAATCGAGTCAGGCGTCAGGCGGTCGCCATCTGCACCGCTGCGCCAACGCATGAATCCTCTTTACTTGGCCGCGCTCAAGGATTTCTTTTCATCGCCGATCTCGGGCGGGAACAGGGAGAATATTAATTATCGCGCCGTTGCGACGCGATCGAAGGCTCGACGAAACGAGTCTCGGCGGGGGATGCGTTTTGTTGGCGATCGCTGTCGTGAGATGGTGCCGGATGCCATGAAAGTCGAAGACCCTTCACTCCTTTGTCAGGCAGAGGACAACAAGGGCTCGAAGTTTCTGCGCAAGGCAACCGAAACGTCTGAGAAACAAACAAAAACAATGACCGGAGCTGAAGAAGCGTCCGAAGATCTTACGCGAGAAAAAAAAAATCACCAGGGATCGAAGAAATCGAAAAAATAGGACTCGGGCCACCTCTCAACAGGAGGGCGTAGTATAAGCCTGGGAAAAACCTGGCGCATGCCACCTAAGTGGGTATTTTTATATATTTATGTCCAACCATGCAGCAGAAGATGACTCAAGAGTCAGCAAGTGACCTTTTGCGACGTTTTGTTTTGACGGGAACGCGCGCACTGCAGAGCGCATCATGACACAGATTGCGACACGTCAAGGGTCGGAAAGCACACATGCTGTAGTATATTGCGGTATATAAAGGTGAGTTATGTGCAGAAACGAGTTTAGGCGCAGCATGAATATAGGACGTTCCACCACACTATTCTGAAGTAGTAGAGGAACAACAACAACAAAGTGGTCATTAGTCAATGTCAGGGCACGTAGAAGGCCATAACGGTGCGGTCGCCACGCTAGGTCAGGGCCTGCACACCTCTCCAGAAAGCTAATAAGCACATATGTTTTGGAAATTTCAAACAGGCAGGCTAGCGCCACAAAGAGGGGCGTGGCCAGCACGCAGGCTAAACTACCGTATTCCTCAGAGTACGAGTCAAGTTTTGTTTTCTTTTTTCCCCCTAATATTCAATCCCGATATGAGTGGACCCCTCCTAAACTGCAGGACTCAAAACAGACCATTTTTTCTCCGCATATCGCTGTTTGAATAACATTTTTATAGGCGTGGTGATCATTTTCACTTCTCTAGCACTTTTCCAGTGGTATTTCTCAGTATATATATATATATATATATATATATATGTGTGTGTGTGTGTGTATATATATATGCATATATGTGTATATATATGGTGTGCTGGCGTGCGTAAATAATGCAGTATATTTGTATGTGTGTGTGAGCTGATGAAGCGCGCGGCATGTCTTGAGGGTTTTCATCCTGAGCGGTGGCGAGAGATTAAATGTAATAAGTTTCCATATTCATGAGCTGGTGTGCAGCCAGCTTCTTATTCATTGTGGTGTTCACGTGTCGCCGCGCTGATGAAGGCACGCCACAAGAAAGCTGACACATGCTCCCAAACATGCTTGTTTTTCTTTGACTTATTTGCGCAAGCGGGAATGGGTGTCGGTGTCGCTATTAACCACGCGGCTATAATTACCATTAGGGCTGAATGGCTATTGAAAATAATCAGATTGCGTTGTTTTTCCTCAAACCTGTCATTTGCATTTGTTCAAGGGCTTTTTTCAATGCATTTTTCAGCAATTCGTCTTTATTACAACAAACGCCATCCTATATTTTATGCATTGGCGGACGCTATGGTAAAAACAAATAAAGCTTTAATTACTACCGATGATAAATATGGGTATCAACTTAGTAAATACTTTGACGTGGCAGTCACCATGACAACATAATTCTGCCACACAGTTGTGGCGTCGGCTTAATTGCAAACATATAACGTATGGCGTATATGGACTGCATTTCATAATCGCTCAATTGCTCCATAAATAATCCGGCGCCTTTCATTTCCGATGGTAATTAGCACTTTCCGTGTTTCGCTGCATTTAATCAAACATGTTTCTGCACATTTTAAATGACTCGCTGGACTTAAAAACACGTAGAAAGATCAAATATACATTATATATATATATATATATATATATATATATATATATATATATATATATATATATATATATATATATGTGAAAAAAATGAACTTAGATAATGCCTTCTTATGAGAGTATTTTTTTCCATTTCAAATCAAGTCATGGCACCATCTCACCATAAACAAATTTTTACCCATCTTTTGGTACCAAACCTTCATCACGGTCATCCTCTAAATATTCGACGAAAAACTTTTTATAGCTCCCGGCTCAAGTGGGCATGAAAATACGTTTTCGGTGCTACTTTTTATTTTTGCTTTCACTTTTGTGTGGCGGTGCCTTGAGATGAGGTTGAAGGGAGAAAATGAATACGCTGAAAGCTTTTCTAACTGAAATGAGTTCATATCTCATTTTATTTGTTAAAAAAACACAGAAGGTAAATACAAGACTGTTTTGTCGTCATTCTTCTACATTCTACTACATTTCAACGGACTTTGCGCTGCTCCTTCCGGGGCGCGAGCCTCGATCTCCCAGCAGTCCACAGTAACGTTACTCCTTCTTTGCTAATGGATAACGAACGAATGTTTGTAACCTCTGCAGGAAAGGGGGAAAAAAAAAAAAAAATCCAGATGGCCGTCCTGCTGCAGCAGGCAGCTGCTGTGCACAGTGGGCGGAGAGAGCGCACGCAACTCCAAGGAGAGAGAGGGACATCCTCGCACAATTTCAGCCGTAATGCTCACCAAATTTCATTTTGGTTGCACCGCTATTTGAATTAGGGCAAGAAGTTAGAAGGTTATTTCAACTTGTATGATTTAAAAAAAGGCACTTTTACATATGCATTAAATATATATAGAGAGAGAGAGAGGGAGAGAGAGATGCGGCGTTTTGTATGGGGCCTAGCAGGCTTCATTTGGGCGCATCCCGAATATTTGAATTACCCTTCCAGACATGAAACGCGCGCGGCGAATAGCAGGTAGCGATAGCCAAACAAGCGGCGCGATACGAGGGAGGTGCCACCCCCGCGTCCACGCGCACAAACGGCTAAGTTGTGATATAATAATAATAAAGCAAAGGTGACATTTTGCCGGAGCGCGCGCGCTTCATTTGTTTTCATGTTAATGCCCGAAAGGAAGAGAAAAGCTCCCAGCCGCGTCCGTCGGCGCTCATTATTCAGCTTTGACCCGCCGAGCCGCTTTGAGCCGCTTTGAGCCGCTTTGCCTTTCACCGCGTCGGCAGCGCGCAACACTTTCTACCTTTTGTTATTATTCTTTTCTTTTCTTTGTGTCTTTGTGTAAGTCTCAAACAACACGCTTTGGTAAAAACACAATCCATCCCAGCAGGGCGCTCCTGGACGAAAGAACACTTTTTACCATTTGACGTTTGTACGGTACGGTACGGTACGGTACGGTACGGTACGGTACGGTGGTAGCGCATGCAAGCGGGGTGCTACTTTTGTGTGTTTCCACTCGTCGGCTCCACGCGCGACATCGTCACGCTGTGTTTCGCCAACCGGAGATGTTGAAAGCCTCCACAGTTAGATATAGGTTTAGAAATGACGACACGGGACCCTTTCGCGAACGCGTGCGCTCGGGGCCGCGTGTGCGCGGCCATCTAACAAGGGTCATTAACACACCAACGCACGCGCGGACATTCGTCACGTTGAGTGATGAATGTTAGCATTAGCGTCTAATTAGCGACGGAGCGGGAACCAAGATGGCTGCTGGCAGCGAGCGTGCGACAACTGGTTTGTGTTGTCCATTATGCAAATGAGCCGGGCGACACCTCGTTAGCGTCTTGCGCTTAATTAGCCGGCGGCTTGAATCGACCTCGCTGCCGACATGTGAAAAATGGACTTTGGATTACTGATTGATCCTTCCAATTTCACCTATTGTTGTGTTTATATATTCAGGATTGCGTTCCATGGTGCTCGTGCGTTTGGACACTTGGACATTTATTTGATTCGCTCATCAAAACATCGCCGGCGTAATTAAGTAACCGCTGGGGCGGAGACAGCATCTAGGAAAGAGGTGGCGGACCCGCCGGCCTCTCCACCTCAACGCCGACACGACCAAAGAACTGATCGTTGACCGACGATAAAGCTCTTCTTAATTTTAGATTAGAACAAAGAGCCTAACCTCAGGGTGGGGGAAAAAAAAAAGATGGGAATATGCGGATCTCGGGCATTGCGTGAAATCAAACGCTTCCTGACAGTAAAATAAATGCTTTCCCGCAACATTTAGTTGTTGGATGGAAGTCCCACATTGCACGGCAAAAACTTTACGTTCCGGAAGTCAGGCTAAGCCTCTCACTGAAGTCATTGAAAAGTTGTCCGCTACGCCCTCAACACAAACATTTCTATTGCGCCTTGTTTGCGAGAAGCCTTTGAAAGAATCACTGGATAAAATCTGGGGAAAAGCGTGAGAAAAACTGGGCTTTTCGTTCCGTCCAAAATTGACGATACTTCCCATTTTGAATGGTAGTAAATGAGCCCGACCGAAATGGGCTAAATTTCCCGTCTACCTCCAGTTTGCACGCGTTAAAAAAGGACGCCGTCATGAAAGTTGTCATGTTTTGACAATCTATGCAATATTTGAGTCTCCTTTTGAAAGGAAACATACCGGTAGCCTGCGCCGTCGAGCTAATGCCGCCACGAAAGGGTTAGTAACTATCGCGGAGCTGTCTGGTTAAACATTGGCCACAATCAGAAGCACTCAGAGGCCAATGTTTTGTCTCGCCCGTTGGCGTGAAAGCATTCCCGCCGCGCGCCCCGTGAGCAAAGGCGCTTCCCAGAACAAAAAAGAACAAGACACGCTTTCCCCACCTCCAACCAGGAAAATCCTCTTCCTCAACTCAATAGTTGTACTATTTATTCATTCTATTGGAGCAAAGACAATGTTATGGAGCTGCGTCGATTCCTCGGCCACTAATGGGTTATCAGATTTATCGCGAACCGTTTTTGACCATGGATTACCCTATTTTCAACCCCCATATTGGGGGGGTTGACGTCTACCCGCATAACTCGAAGCAGACCTTTTTTTTTTCATATCTGCGTTTAAATAAGTGTTGTCATTTACAAAGCTTCAAATGACTGTATTCACCTTCAATTTGATAAAGTATGAATCAGTTTTTGTACAGAACGTTGCCAAAAATGCACTTTGGTCAAGCGTGCTTCTTTGGTGTCAACTGCGAGGCCGCGTGGATCACACTTTGACGCATTATGAAAAGGAAAAGATGGCTTGACTTTTCTTGCATGTTTTCGATCGGCCGTCGTTTTTATGACCAATTGTTGAGCTATTATGGGTACTCGCCCATATGACAGAAAGGGTGAATGGAGCCACGGCTGAAACTATTCAACGCCTGCCGCCACACGACGACTGGCCGGCGGCCAGTGATGCGCCCGCGACTAAAATAAAGTCTTTACGTTAACATTATTGCGGCGGCTCATTGGGAACCGGTCGCGGCTCTTTTGCCTCTGTGGCGTTTGGGGCGGTCCTCTTGTCGTGCTGCTTGTTTGTCTATTGGAGCCGATCCACGTCGCGCCTTGGCTCCTCGCAACGCTTCTCCTCCCTCGTGACAGCTGTGACTATTTTGTGAGGCCGGCAGGCGGAGATTGCGCGTCTATCAGAAAGCGGGCCGCGCGACAAGACAGTGGCGAAGACAGCCGGCGCTTGTGTCAATCTCATAAATCAGACACAAAGCCACGGGGCGCCCGTCATTCTCGCCATCAAACGGCCTCTTATACTTGCAGTGTCTTTGTGCGTATGTTTGTCGCGTTCCCCTAATTCAGGGCTCCGTTTGGGACTTCTGCTGTGGATCGTTAACGTTGAAATGAGTTTGCTTGCTTTCAAAAGCAATGAAGAGATGACGATGCTACCCATATATTGGCTCCCGGCGCGCCCTCTTATGGGCAGTTGTTTGAATAATTGTATAGAAGGTCATCCCATATTTGTTGTATATTAGTGGATTAGCATGGATGAACGTTTCCTGTGACTGGCGAAGAAGAGTAACTGAAGCAGCTGTAAAAAAGAGACAGGCGCAATGACCCGACCAAAAGGCAAAAGCAGCACGGGGTCACTCTTTATGTTCCTTAGGAAGAAGATAGCAGCGTGGACTCGTAAACTGCATATCAGAAAATGATTTTTTTGCATTGTTGCCAGATCCCGCCCCCAACCCTTTAGAGCAGCAATGGCTTTTGTCCCTCGGGCCAACCCAAATGAATAAATGGTGAGCGGTCACCAGACTGGAAGGAGATCTGAGAAGGTCAGGTTCCTGTCCACCCTCCTCGCGTGCAAAACAACCTAGTTGTCTTCCTTCCTGTTTGTTGTTTAAATGTTCCAGGTTGCCCGAACCTGACGGCAGTATCGGCCGACGTCGCACTGATGCAGCTTTATTTGAGATTTGTTTCTGTTTTGCAGGCATTGCTATAAAAAAATAATTTATGAAACATGGAAAAAAGGTAATACAGTGAGTCCAGTAGAAGTTTTTTTTTTTTTTTTTTTTTTTCCTGAACAGCTGCCCGATCCAAATGTGGGGGAAAATGCAACACAAAACAGATGGTATTTTGTGGTTTTTATTTTGGGTGGCTCCAGGTGGATCATTTAACACGGGCTTTAATTTCACAAAAAAGCGGATTAGTTAAAGACATTTTATTATTATTTTTATATGCAGTCGTTTCTCACTTAAAGTCATCAACACTATTTGACATGCCAAATAGCTCCTCCCATTTAACTCACAGATGTCTTTTTCTTCCATATCATTCGTTCAAACATTCTCGTTACTCTTTGGAAACGGAGGTCTTCGGACATGATTTGCTGATCTTCTTACTTTGGATGTTCTTCATCCAATTGATGTGATAGCAGAGTGTGAAAGGTAGCCCTTCGCTGTTTTTCAACCCACTTGCCATCCATGCCGGCTTGTGCAAGCAAACGTCCGAGGGCTGAAGGAGCCCATTCAAGCCGTCTTTTTCTTTTCATCATGCGTCAAACGCTCCAAAACGGATGTATACTAGATCAAATTCAAAATCATCATTTCAAGCCTTGATATGATATGACTTATTTCGCATTATTATTAGTACTTATTTCGGTTATAAGTCGATCCCCCTAATACGGGGGTTGAAAATGAGGAAAAAAAAACCTGACTTGGAGAAATCGGGTAGATCTTAACTGAAGCAATACCCAATGAAAAAGCCTCGCAAATGTTGGCCCCCTCCTCCACTCGTGCAGACAAATCGTATAGGCGTCGTATAGGCCGTCGCATAGGCGAAGCGGACGCCGGCCTAGCCCGGCGCTCTGCTCGCCGCGCATACTCCCACCCGTTCTCTGTTCCAGCAGTTTCAATAAGCTCTCTTCCCCACCAGCCGGGCTCCATTTTCTTTTCAATTTTCTGCCCCACACGACTGGAAGATCGCGCGCGACAAACGATATGTCGCCCCGTGCGTCCTAATCCTTGTCCGCTCCGTTCTTTGCAGCTCGCACGCCAACATGCGCAACATGTTTCTCCGTCTCGCCGTCCATGTTGTGTCTTAGCTTTTAATTCGGCCACGTCGGAAACAAAAATGTGAACCGGTTCTCCGTGGCTTTACCTGGAAAGAGAACGGCGTCTAAAAAAATAAACGGCGAGGACAAAAACATCAAGGCGACGGAGCCGGGTGGGTAAAGACGCGCGAGTCCCTTTGGAACGCGAATTTAAGAGATCAGAGGAAAAGATCATCCGAGTTTCGAAGAGCCACGGGTGTGCGAGTCTTGAATATCAAAGGCAGGCAAAGCTCAAAGAGACACGCCGCTCCCTTTGTAACCCGACTTGAAACATCACGACGAGGGGTTAACGTGAGCGTGGAGAATGCTCGGGCCCAGAAGAAAAATGCATAGTTTGAAGCGTACGCAAATCCTCTCTCCACTCTTTGAATCTGGACACGAAACCACATTGATGAATAGCCAAAGGCGGGGTCCGTCAGAGCCCTACGAGCCTTCTTCTGGCGAAATATCAACCCGGCAGCCACGGGAAATCCAAAACCCTGCCGCTGTTTGGCGCCTCTCGCAGCCTGCAGCCACATGACCTTGGTAAATCACCGGTTAAGTGAAAGCTAAAGCCAAACCGTGGCAGGCCGAACACTTTCTGGACCTGAACCTTCTCTGCAACACAGAAATCCTCATCCGCAAAATGAACGCACACGTCGCTCTTGCAAACGGACCGGCAGCACCAGAAAATAACCACGCATACTTCCATCCACATATTGCAAATTGAATCCTATCGGTTTTAGTCTAAGGTTGATAATTCGCCGGGTAATCAATGGGGTTACCATGAAGGCGTTCAATATATCCCGGGCCATACATTTGAGGCCGCTGCATGGCTTGGTGGGAATGGCCCTGGCAATTGGGTTTCACCTCCTGGACCCATCTGGGCCCGCGGGCCAACTGCCGCTCGCTCGCCGAGCTCGTTTCTTCAACTTGCCGGGAGGAGGCGTGGAAGGAAGGAGGGATGAATGGAAGGGGGGAGGATGCATGGAAGGAAGGGGAGGAAAGAAAGGAGCAAAGGAGGAACGGATGCACGGAAGGAACCGCGGAAGGAACCGCGGAAGCATGGAGGGAGGAAGGAAGAAAAGACACAGAATGCTTGGAAGGTGGGACGCAGGAAAGGAAGACCGACAGCAAAGGAATAAATGAAGGAAAGTCGAAAGAATGGAAGGAACAAAGGAGGAGAGTACAGACGGAAGGAAAGAAGAAAATGCACGCAAGGAAGGTAGGAAGCATGAAAGGAAGGAAGGAAAGAAGAAAGAATGCATGGAAGGAAGGAAAAAGGGAGGAACGGACCAACGGAATGGAAAGAAAGGACGGAGGGGAAAAGGATAGAACAAAAGGAAGCATAAACGGAAGAAGGACGGACAGGAGGATGGGACAAAGGAGGTCTGGGACCGACAGGAAATGAGTTGCGCGACATTTCAAAATGCGGCCGGAACAAACAAATGGGGAGAGACTGAACAGATGCAGATTATGTGCGCGCGTGTGTCAAATCCAAACTGTTTGACGGTGACAAAGTTGATCCAAAAAAAAAAAGAGTGGAAGCTTGGCGTGAAAAAAGGCAAGCACATTGCGGTATTTGTGGCGCTCGGCGCGGCAGCTTGATGGATTAACCGCGTCTGGATTGTGAGTCAATTCCGTCTAAGCCAAAAGCTTCCACGCTTTCGCGAGGATTCCGACGCTCGTCAATAGGGGAGGGAAAAAAGAATGGTACCGGATGGATAGAAAGAATCCGCCGGAAAATGCCGGAAAAGATTTCGTTGCTCTCTTTGTGTGTGTGCGTGACACACTCTGTTGTGTTTGCGTCAAGGCTTCACAATCGAGCGTGTGCCTTTCTGCTTTTGTGTGTGCGTCGAGTCATCAGAAGGGTGTGTGTGTGTGTGTGTGTGTGCGTGCGTGCGCTACGGTGGCCCTGAAGTGCAAATCACACACCAGAAAACTAAGCAAACAAAAAAGGTAATTGCAAACAAAAAACCCCACAACACCTTACAAAAGAGAAGCACAATGTAAAAAAATTAGCACGCAAAAAAAAGAAGCGCACAAGAAAAAAACTGCAGACAATGAAAAGCCTGCAAGAAAAAAGAAGCAGAAAAAATAGAAGCAAAAGAGAAAAAAAGTCGCACATAAGACAAAAGAGGCAAACAAGAAAAAAGACACACAAGAAAAAGGAAGCAAACCAGAAAAAAAAAAACAAGAAAAAAGTCCATTCGTGTTCTGACACGCACCGGGGACGGAATACAACTGTTTTCGTTCTATGTATTGTCCGAGTATGAAAGCTATTTTATTTTGAAAACTGTCCTGAAAACTACTCTCTTGGATTTGTGTCGGTCACTCGAGCGCTAACATTTCTTTCACAAAAAAATAAACAGGCATCTTTTGGAAAGAGACAGGTGACGAGCCTACAACTTCACTCAAGGTGGCTTCATATGCACTTTATATTCGCCAACCGCCTTTAAAATTCTCAAGCGCTGATAAGTTCCCCCTCCCCCAACCCGGTTGGCTACCCCCGTTGTAACGTTGGCTTCCAAGCGAAGACCATTTTGAGGGCGTCCATCTGCGCAAGTGCGCCTGACGTCTTTACAAGCGTCACGCTGGCGCCGCGCCTAAATTGTCTAATATTTACGCATGATTGAATTTCATTAACAAACGAGCATGCGTGCCGAGCCAAAAAAAAAAAACATCAAATGAAAACATTTGTGGGACGCATTATCAGTCGGCGATAAATGTTTACCGCCTGGAACAGATTGGACGTATAAATCCGGTGTCGGAACATGAGTTGAAGAACGTTAAACGTCGACGCGATGCCTCCGCCGAGGACGGCTGGCCGGCGCATTTATTTTTTCCCTTTTTACGACAGCAGCTGCCCTCGCTCATCTGTTTGGGGCGCCGACAGGAACCGCGCCGAGCCCCTTTTAAAATGGGCCGCATTTACCGGAGGAAAGCGCGAGCGCCGCCTTTGAATCCGGCCGGGTGATGCCGGGGGATTCAAGATGCATTGGTTCTTTTGATCTTTTTTAGACTAAGCTGTAACCCGTACAAACGCCGTAAAAAAATAATTCACTGTTGTTGAAAGTTGATTCATATTGCTTTTTTTTTCTTTTGTTGATTCGAATGGGGGTGGGTGCGAAATATTTCTCTTTCCTGGGGGGCAAAATATAATTGAGAAGCACTTTTACACCACTTTGAGAACTAGGAATTTTTTTTTTAGTTTAAGGCATTTGTCATTTTTTTTTCAGTTTTAGATTAAGCTGTGACCTGTATAAACGCTGTAAAAAATGATGAACAGTTGTTGAAAGTTGATTTTTTTTTTCTTAAGGTAAATAGGATACAGGTATAGGTACACTATTACAATTTTTATAGATATCTTATTTACAGTCTGTGTCTGGAGTTGGGGGGGGTTCTTTCAAGGGGGACCTTGGCAAAATCTAATTGAGATGGACTACATCAGTGGGACTTTGACAATCACTGATCTATGTTAAGACAAAAGGTGACAGGAATGACACCGGCACAGATGAAAACCGCGTCTCACATGTCCCTCTGTAGCAGGACGCTCAAAAACCCTAAAAGAGTCAATTTGGCAGGACCGCGCCCGTTTTGGTCGGAAGCCGCCATGTTGAGACAAGTCCGGGCGAATTTGCGGCTCTTGATGAGTATGGCAATCATGTAAAGCGGGAAGCCGCATCAGCACGCGCACAAGTGGCGGGCGGGCGAGTCATGCGATGACAGTCGCAGCTGCGGGCGCTAGCTCGCGGAGCAAGTGAGACGTAATTAATTCTTGATGTGGGTCCTTTTCATTCCTCCGGCCGCGCACCTCTCTCGCTCTCTCCCGGCTCATAAGCGCTTTAATTGAAGCCGTCGTCGCTGTAATTGCTTTAATTAATCACCTTTCCCGCGGACGTGCCGACGCTCGATGAGTCATGTGACGGACGCGCAGAGGTTGACGCGTAACATGAGCGGGCGTCACGTCAATGCCAACCGTCCATGCTTGCGGCGCCGAGAGGAGGACGCGCACGGAAGGTCCTCCGCCTGCGCCGTATCGTCTGCGTGGCGTTGTCCACGAGGAACCCGACCTAACTGGGAGAATCCGTATGGAATAGAACGTTCACGTACCCAACGCCATTCTCAGCAACAAGTCAGATGCGGCGCATTTGACACTCCTCCACTTACAAAGCCGTCCGAACACTTTGTTCCGGATCTCCGATTTTCCCCCCAAAAAATCGGACGTCGGAAGGGCCTCGGTCAGAGTTTCCAAGTCGGCCCGGGCGCGTTGCTCCTCGGCCGCAAGCGCGTTTCTCCGCAGGCAAATGAAGCGGGGCCCGCTTCGGCGTATGGCTGCGTGACACTTGGACATCAAGTGTTTCTTCCCTACTCTGTAACTCCGATTTTCTCCCAAATTCTATTTGATCTGAATAAGACCATGCGTAGTGCAGGATGTTTGACCCGTTGCCAAACAAGTGGCCCGTTTCTGCCAGTTGGAAGGCCAACGCAAGACTGATTAAAGTTTAAAAGGGTCTTTGTTTTTGCGTGTCGGGCCTGAGGCAACAATCCAAAGGTGGCCAGCAAAAGTCCCGGCGTGCAAAACGGGCAGACACCAGGGTCGCTGTCGGCACTGAGGTCGGCACTGAGGTCGGCACTGAGGTCGCTCCCGCCGAACGGCCGCGTCCCGGGGACGGCGCCTGACCTGAGGCCGCGCTACGCGAGCGAGCGACATTCGGACCGGGCCCTTCGCTGACCAAGGCCACGCGTTTGCACATTTCCACGCTCGCCGGAGGCTCGGGCTACCCAATCGGAAGTTCGAAAGAGCGTGAAATAAGCCTTTGCGGGGCCCTCGTCCGACCCGAGGCCGCTCTCGATGGGCGCCGAACCGTGCCGCCCTGCCCGCTTTGCTCCAGAAGTGCCAGGAAACGTCTGAAAAATGAAAAACCAAAAATACAGAGATTCAACAAGGGCGGCAATCCAAAGATGATCAAATTGGAGATTCAGACCCTTCCATCCATTAGGTTAAGCGGATTATCTTCCGCTTGTCCGGGGTCGGGTCGCGAGGACAGCGGCCTCAACGGGGAGTTCCCGCTCCCCGACGGCTTCGTCCCGCTCCTCCGGGACCATCCCGCAGTCCCGCCGGCGTGTCCCGGCGTCCCCGGAGCCCGCTCCCCGCGGGACATGCCCCGCCGGGGAAGCGTCCTAACCGGAAGCTTAAATAACAAACCGCGCCGCGGTATTTATTTCCTTTCTGCCGGAAGAACTTGCGAAACTCGCAGCACAAATGGTTTGAGCCAATGAATGTTCCAGACACATCAAGAAGAACCTTTGAACGAACATCTCCAGTGACTTCATTCCTCGTCTTGTTGCCGTCCAGGAAGTGGTTTCCTGAAAGGAATCCTCTCAATGGACTGGTGCAAAACTCTCTCGTTGGCTCGAATGTGGATTTTCGCTCAGTTCGTTTCTTCAACATCTCCCATAAAATACTTGATGCCTTTATGACTCACTGCTGTTGTTTCAGCGTTTATGGTAAAGAGGCCCTCTCACGAAATTCCTGTAAAACACGCACTCGGTTATGAACGGTCGTTAAGGGATTTCCTCATATGGAACGGAGGGCAGGAATAGCAACTGGTAGGACGCAAGCGGCCAATGGAGATTTCCGCATCCGGTACCTTATGACGGCTTCCTGATGTGTTCCCCGCTAGAAGATCCCTCCAGAGTCTTTTTCAATTTAAAGCAAAAGAAGGTCAAAGGCAGGATTAGATTTGAAGGCGGCCCGGCACATTTTTGGATTCGTTAAGTACTCAAATACAAAAGTATATTTTTAGCGGACCTCTGAGGCAGATTTTCAAGGAAATGTTGCTTGAGATTGAAATCCTTTTTTCAGGCATATGCCGCGTGTCTAGAAAAGTGATGAAACCCCTATTTTTTCTATCAACTTACCTTGTAATTCCTGACAAAATTTATCACATTTGGAGTATGTGTCGATAGAAAATGTGGACAAACATTGAACTACAGATCTTTTTCATTTTCTAGAATTGGATTCTGTTTCTTTTCCACTGCAGTCATGAAGGAAGTCAATAGTGTTTTATTGTGATGTATCGTCTCCGAGCTGATAGAAGGATTCGATCCGAGGAGCTTTAGCAAGGCGTTTTAGAGCCTAGGTGGTGCGCTTGCGTGTGGGGGGTTTTCCCGGAGGTGAGCTAGATAATGAGCGCGTCTGAGCGCTGTCGATTCCTCATTCAGGCGCGATGACAGCCTAAATTGTTTGCGGCGAATTCCGCCCGTGTGTCGCCGGGAGTGTCAAATGGCTTGAATTCTGCCTTATGAGCGACCGCGTCCTATTTTCCACATTATTGGGCCTAGCGTATCCCCCTTTGATCCGGCAACTTGTGGCAACAGATCTGAGACGAGAGGCGTTTCGGGATGCCCTGGCCGTATCTCATTCGGAAGAGCGCAGCGCACGTCGTTGGAAAGCGCGCTCTCCGTTCGGAATCTCCGCCTCAGCAGCTGTGTTCTTGTAAACTCGGACGTGTTTTCGTGATAGGGGAACAAAACGCCTCCCGGGATCTACTCGTCGAGCATCCAAACGACGCATTCTTGGTTTAAGCTGGCCGGGTACAACGTGAATATTCATACTTTCGGCAAGAACGGTATTTGGGCTGTCTGGTTTTGGTTCGTGGGGATCTAAAACGGGGCCGGATCGCAGTCGAGAAAGGGCGTCCTAAGGTCGTGAAAATCGCCACGCTCTGTCGCTAACCGTTTCTGTGGTGTCCAGTTTTTCAAGACGCGTTTTGTGACAATAGACACACCAAAAAGGGAAGAACGGAATAGAGCTTCACTCAAGCTTTGGAAGCTCGGTGGCTGCTTTCGTCGGCCGCGGACGCACGGACCTCCGGGAGGATGAGGAAGAGGGGGCGGGGAGTTGAGTGATAGCGCGCGCCACGCGTGCCGACCTTTGCGCGAATCAGTCTGTCAGCGCCCGAGTCCATTTGGGTCGCCGGCCGGCGCTTTGGAGACGTCGCTCCAGAGGAGAAAAAAAAGGCCGAGGTATGACACATCGGCGGCGTCTTTTTCACGGCGTTATCGGGCGCCGCCAGCGCGGACACGCCTTCCTCCTCCTCTCCTAACTCTTCTTCCTCCTGCTGGGCATCATCATCCATCACGCCAAGCAGCTGTCTGCCCTTTCAGATGACACCCGCCATCCATCAGCGCTTTCTATCTGGGCCACGAGCTCACACGGCCGGTTGTGAGCTCGCCATCGCTTGCGCTTACTTTCGCTGGCTTTCTTCGCCGCCCCCTTTCGTGTCGGAATCTCATCTTTTGTAAATTCTTCTTATTTTATTGTCTTTGTATCCGGAAGTTCTATATTTCGGCGCGTTTCAGATTTCCCTCATTGCGAGCCAAAGTCATTTTGAATGCGTTAGCCGAGGGTGTGAAATGACTCTCGTGTCCTCTTTGACTGCATCTATGAAGCTTCCCTTGGTCTTCCTCCAGACCTCCTGCCTGGCAATTCCAAATTCAGCGTCCTTCCAGCGATATCTTGGCTATCGTGTATGTCTGAACCATGTCAGTCTGGCCTTTGGTGTGCTGTCCCTCTGATGTATTCATTTCCATCTTAGTCACTCCCAAAGAGAACCTCAGCATTGCTCCGGACTCTTGATCCTAAATACTTCAAATCCTCCTCTCTCTTTATCTCCTGTCCCTGTATCTTCACTCTTCCACTCGGGTCCTTCTCCTTCACATACATATACTCCGTCTTTCTTCTCCATGGCCAACCTCCACCGCTCTAGCTTCTCCTCCATCCGTTGCCAACTTCACTACAGATCACAATGTCATCTGCAAACATGGAGATTCTTGTCTAACCGTCTGTCAGTCTGTCCATCACCTCAGGAAAACAAGACGCGTGTCAGAGCTGATCCCCGACGCAGTCCCCACTCCGCCTTGACCTATTCCGTCACACCCACCGCGCATCTCACCGCTGTCTTACTGTCCGACTGTCCTACCGTCTTACGATTGCTCACATACACCTCACGCGGCGCGTGTAAGCGGGTTCCCACTTGGCCGCTTGTGTTGCGTAAGTCGTTTGTCGTGGATAAGCAATAAGTTGCTCAAACGGCAGTGTTCATTCGTTGACTGTGAGGTCCGCTTCTTATACGTACGCTACTCCTTTTCTTCCTAAATGTTGTTGTCCACACTTGAGTGCTCAGTGCAGTGCTTGTTGAAATAAGATGGAGACAAATGGTGCCTTTGCGCATTGGCAACACCGTCTTAATGGAGTGCAAAGAGGCTGCAGAGAAAAAAAGAAAAAGAAAAAGCAGGCTTTTTCTTGACCCGTCTTCTTAAATCGTCATTCAGGCGCCGTCTCAAAAGGCCTAAGTAGCCGCGCACGCACGACCGCGACCCGCCCGCCCAAGAGCGACATTCCGGCCGCGTTTGACACCCGACGCGCCATTAGCATAAAACGTCTCCACGTTTCTCTTAGCCTACATGTTTTTCTCAAGCTTACTTTTTCCCGCTACAAAAGGAGGCGCGCAGCCAACACATGCTTTTAAAGCGACTGCGAATAAAAGTGCGTCTGGCTCCGTGAATGCAACGGCGAATCAAAGGCTTGACGCCAAAGAAAAAAAAGCCTTGGCTCGGCCCACCGCTGACATTGAACAAGTGTCAGAGACGATTTGAAATAAAGCGTGGCCAATTCAAACGAGGCTCACGCTTTGCTTGCTTTCATGCCGACGGCCTCTCTAAAGTCTTCTGGCGAAGGGAGGAGAGCTTTTCAATTTAAGCTCTTACACAAGTCCGTCTCGACACATTTACAGTAGCGTCAGAGATTCGGAGAATATTTGTCAGAACAGTATTCTTGCAAAGGGTAACATCGGATGCGTGATTGCTGTCGCGGGGATCCAAACAAGCGCTTTTGCAACACGCTTTACCGTTTCGGACTCACGTAAGCACCCGGAGTCATAAAAAAAAAAAAAAGGCGTGTGGCCCATAAGCTTAAGAGTACATTAATGTCATATGAAATATTTCTATAGTAGCCATGCTATTTGGTACTTTTAACAACAGGCCCGACTAACACTAACCCTTCATTATCATTTCAATTCTCAAGTAGAACCATCTTTTCAACTCAAATGAAACTGAACTTTTTGGATTTATGAGGCAATATGATTGCATATGATATGAATTTAGCCCATGTTGGGTTTATCCATTCAAATTTGAAATATTGTCAAGCACCGGGGGACGCGAACGAGCGGAGACTTCTGACATTTGCAAGCCCTTCAATAGCTTCATTGAGTGGCTTAGCCTGACTCCCATCTCCCGTCTCCCCCAGGGAAACGAGATGGAGCGCGCACATCCCCTATTATCGATGACTTTCTGAAAATATGTCCTTACGTCTTGGAACGACCAAAATCAAAGTTCTTCCTCGTATCCCCTGCGATGTCTGTACCCCTAGATGGAAAGCATTGCACTCGATCACATCCTTTTTTGGATTACTTTTTAATATAGTTTGGTTTCTAGACAAGAAAATACATATTCCTCCTACACACAGTGTGAATTTAAGAAATAAAATCTGTTGAGTACACAAACAAGAAAACAAATTGTTAATGTCATATTTTTATTGTGTAATAAAGTCCCAGGGGAAAAAAATAAGCTTCACAAAATGAGAAGGTGGCTCCTCAAATGAAGTTTGCAAAACCGCTCTCCAAAAAGAAACAAAAAACTAGTGCATTACCACATTTTGCTTGTAAACATCTAACGGGTCGAAGTCTCCTCCAAGTTCCGAAAACATCTTTTCATTTTGTCCCCTTCTACCAGTGGCGCGTGTAACGCTTAGTTGGACGTGTGGCGTTCCGCACGGATTGGCCATCTTTGCCGGATTCCGGGAAGCCGTCCAGCTTCCGGAGTCTGGCGACCACGCTCCGGCCAAGAAATTCCTGCTGTTTTCGCACAATGACTGATAACGGCGCCCCCGGCTCGGATGGACGCGTGTCAACAAGGTTGCCTCGGCTTTGATGCGCCCAACCTTTATAGCCCCACGGACAGGTTGAGGACAGGTCGACGACGACGACGGTAGTGGATGAGGACTGCGGACCTCTGTTCAAGATGTTGCCTTGATCTTCCGAGGACGCCAGAACCGCGTACATGTGGGAAAAGCAATACGGATCCAGCAAACGCGTATCGGGTCTTGGGGGTCCGCTTTTGGCTCAGGCCGTTCGATCGAGAACGATTTGGAGATGGCGCGGGGTCGTCGATTGGAAGACTCCCGCCAAGCTTCGTCTTCTGTCGCCATGGTGATGTAGGCGACCTTATACAACGGTACTACGCGGACAGGAGATGTCATCGACAGTTGGGACGTGTTTGCTTTACACCTTTCACGCGCATTTGCACGTCTTCCTCCGAGACAATGTTTGAGACGCGTCTTTGGATCGACGCCAGATTGACAGTCATCAGCAAGGCCTTGCTTGGAATTTTGCATTATTCTATGACATATACATGATATTTTTGTGCAATTTTTGCAGGCGTGCGGAGCCTTAAGAAAATCAGTTTCAGGGCTCCCAAATACGATCCCTAAAATTGAAGGAGTTACTCCACCAGGAAGGTTTGGAAATCAGGTCGGCATACGCGTCATAACAGGACGCGACGAGAGGACACGGCGATTTGGGCGGTTCCAGGGCTCCTTCCGTCCGCTGTCCGTCGGTCCGTCACTCCTGTTTTGCCCATGCCAGACGGAAAGGCATGGCGCTCATGCAATTCCGGACTCTCGTTTCCAAAAGGTGCTCTGATGACACGTCCCTCGCTAAATAAGGTTTATTGATTTTTGGGGCAGAATTGGACTTTTCTGCTCATTGAAAATCTCGTTGCTACGATGGAGGCCAAACACAAGCGTGCGCTGGAAGGCACGCATACAAATAGAACGGTAGCTAGCTTTCCGGCGGCTAGAAATAGACGATGCTGGGAAGGTACCGTAGGTAGCCGAGAGGTCAGCAGAGAAGCGGCTGCAAGCCGGAGATTGCTGCTGCCGCCGCTCTTAACTTCTTAAACCATTCCCGAAGGAGAGGAAACACAAACGTCGTGTGGGCGGATTCCTGGACAACAGTGTAAGCTCTCACTTCCTGCGGATGTACTTGCATTCTTGGCGTTATGGTGAGAAGATATTTTTTTTAACGCAGATGGTGAATCTCTTTGTAGGTTTATTTGTTTGCAAAGATAGCGCTTTAGTTTTTTTGACAGCTGAATATCAATTTGTAGAAAAGCCGTAAAGGTCATCGTCTCCCTCTGACACGTCAAATAGCTCCTCCCATTTATCGCTCGTACGTCCCCTCCTTCCCGTTCCTCATTTGCGCAAACATCCTTGTTACTCTTCCACGGGTAGTCATCTTCAGACCCGTCCGATTTGTCTGTAACGGAGGTTTCGGGAGATGATTTGCTGTTCATCTTACTTGGGATGTTCTTTACCCAAGTGGGCATGGGAGGTTGCCCTTCGCTGCCTGCTTATCCGAGGGCCGAAGGAGAAAATTCAAGCCGTCTTTTCCTTTTCGTAACGTGTCAAAGTCCGTCGGACCAAACGTTGACCAAACGTGAGGCAACAAGCAAGAGAATCAGCACCCTAACCCTTAGAGGCGGGCGAGGCCGGAGACGGAAACAGGGGGAGAGCGAAGGAGGCAGAGCCAAACGGCCCCGAGCTCCTTCCGCATCGTGCCACGTCGCTGGGCCGCTAAACAGCTGCAGCTTATCTGCCGATTACAGCGGCCGTCCAAGCGCGCGCCAGAGTCAACGGCGAAGGACGCGCTCCGTCTTCGGGCGACGCCCAGCTTTGTTTTCACCGGCTTCCGGCTGCCAAAATCAAATCTGCCAGGACGCTGGTTGCGCTCAGATCAGAATAAAAAACCTTTTTATTGCAACATTATATCGATATTCATCATTTTAGATGCATATTATTCTAATATGTCATATATTTATTACAGTAATTTAGAATTTCCACTCACGGAAGTCGGCAGCAGAACAAAGGTGGCCAACGTTCTCAGCGCGGCGGTACGCAGCTTTAACTACCTCGCTGTCAGTATACCGACCGCGGTACGAGAACAATTCCGGCGCCTGACTTCCTGACGCCATTTCAACCCGGCTACCGAGGAATGCCTATACAAGGACTCTGTTTCAGTTAGAAATGGCGGGAAAATACGCGCCGCAACGTTCGGCACGTCACATTTCCGCGTCGGCTTTACCCATGCCTATCCCAGCCGACTCGATGCAGCGGGTATCCTGCATGTTTTCAAAGCTTCTCTTTCAAACACACCTGATTCAAATGGAGAGGATCATTTTCAAGTTCCTCATTTGAATCGGGCGTGTTGGATACGGTGCGGGACGCCGGCCCTCCAGGACCGGAGTTTCGCCATCCGTACGAGTCTCGGCGCTTCACGTCTTTCCTCGGGATTCGCCGATCTCTTCTTTGGGTTTTTGGGTCCGACCCTTTCCTTTCGTGGATCTCAACGTGCAAATTCAGATGACGCCGCCACAGACAAAGTCATTCCATCCGAAGGAATTCCGAAAGAAACGGTTAAATAACTTGGACATTTGGAGATGTGACCTTCTGGAAGAGACTGCTGGCGTTTGTACTCGTTTTCCTTTCCCAGAGGGCGGCAAATAACAGCCACTTTATGAAGAATACATCTTATTCTTTCTTTTTGTATGAAGACTTGATTTGCGGCGCGAGCAAAGATGACATTGGCAGAAGTAAGAAGCAGCGAGGCGACTCCATGGCAGAAAGGGAGACTAACGTCAACAACATCGGGATGAGTCTTTTGTGCCTCTCGCCTTTGTGCCGCTTGTTTTCTCGCCTGGGTTCGTGCCAGCGAGCGCCTTTGCAAACACACACAAAAGGTAATAAGTAGTCCTAGCCGTGTGTTTGGATAAGAGGCGAGCGGCATGGAGAAGAGCTTCGGAGTTTGACTCGGGTGACAATAACTCGTGGTGGAGCGTATGCGCGCGACAAAAGACGCGACAGAACCGACGTCGATATGAACAGTTGATGGAGGTGAGGGCTTTATCTAATCTAAGTTCAAAGCCACCGTGGTGAGGCCGCTTCCCCCGCTGCCCATCTACGTGTTGTGCAGCATATGTTGGAGGGGCTTTTTCTTGACGCGCGAGTTGGGATCGATCATTAACAGGCTGTTAAATCTCTCTCTCTCTCTATCTATATATATCCATCCATCCATCCATCCATCCATCCAAGTTGAGACCACGGGGAAAAAAAAACGAAGGCCATATGGCCTTGCTGTAGCGCGACGTATTATGCGGCATGTTATCATCCAAACGGCGTCACAGTGAAGCTCGTTGGTATGGTTGCAGAGACTGTTAAAAATTGAAGGTGCAAAAGGCCTTGACGTGCCGGTGTCACGTTTATATGCGCGTGTCACATGTTGTGTTTATCTTGCGCGTGCGAGGGTTATGCGGTGAATAAAAGCAGCTGGCGGCCGCTGAGCATGAATCCGAGCAGACAAGCGTGTGCATGCGCCCTTGTTTTCCTTGCGCTGTTTTATTTTTGATTTTATTATTTTTATTCCTCTTCATTTCACAACACGGTCCACGCCGCCATCCCCCGCGCCGGCTTTCTTGCGTTCCCTGGTTACCGGCGTCAAGCGCCTCCGTTTGTCTGCGCGTGAAATATGTTCGCACACACAAACGCGCGGCGGGTTTTTCCACGGTAGAGGCTACGTAATGCAAGGACGGCGAAATTTAAAGCCGTCCTCTGAAACGGCGGCTCTCAAAGTAGGGTTCGCGGAGCCCTCGCCGTTGTCGGAACAGGCAACCTCTAATTTCCAGCGTTTTGACGCGTTTTTCAAGGCCGGCAGAACGTTGAATTAGATGTGGACATCTGAAAGATTGGACGTTTGAAAGATTGGATTCTGTTCTTTCCCCGGAAAAAGAAAGGAAAGATCTACCTTATTCCGTTCTTTAGTAATCGCAATTTGAATATAGGTCATTTGAGTGACACTGCGCTATTTTGGACAAAAGGAGAAAAATCCTTGCACATATACACTTTGACTTGTCGCATTTGAAACATTTCAGCAGTGCTCCACTTTGATAAAACATGAACAAAAACAGCGAGAATGCGTTTTCGACGGCAAAATAACACTTTGCGTATGTATAGGACGGAAACCGTGCTCCATTGGCATAATATTAATGAGAGGAGCGCTGGCCTTGGGTCTCATCTAAAGTACGATTGTATTTCATTCCGTTCTTCAGTAATCACTGTTGGAAAATAGGTCGTTTGAGTGACACCCAGCTATTTTGGAAAAAAAGAGTGCTTTTTTGCACAGCGGTGACTTTGACACGGAACGTTTTTTTAGTAGCACCTGAAACATTTCAACAGTCCTTCCCTTGCATAAAACCTCAACAAAAACAGTGAAGATGTGTTCGCGATGGCAAAATAACAGTTTGCGTATAGAACTCCATTGCTATATTGCAATAGTGTTCAATTGGCATTATACGAAGAGGACCGCTGGCCACGTGTGGCATCTATCTATTTCTTTCCAAAAAAAGTATACCAAATATCAAATATTGTATATTTGATGAGAATTCTTGTCATCGGCACCTTTTACGTGATGAAAATTCTCGTCCGTGGCGCTGAAAGAGTCGACAAGAAATATATATGTATATACATTTGTGTTAGCCACTTTATTTTACATTAGATTGTGAAAGTATTCATGAATATTCGCTAAATCAATTCAACCAGTTGAATATATTTTTTAAAATGTACACATAATCCAAGTCAACGTCAAAGAGCTTCATTATTTAGCCACGAAATATTCGGCGGCAACCCGGTTGGGGGTAAATTCATCCGGTTTGCTACGAGTGAGAGCGTGCTATGAGGAGATTTGCACATTTTCTTTGTAAACCTCAGTAAAATGGGCTCTCCAAAAGGGGTCCCTGACTCCACCAGGTTCGGTTTGAGGAGCCCTGCTCTAAAAACAAGTGGGCAGGCCGAGCAGAAGGGTCCCCGCTCTTTGGATTTAGTCCCCGCCGTGAGGCAAAAACACACGCGAGCAAAGCGAAGCGTTGTTTGTCCGGAGGCCGACGGGGGGGGATAAAGCTTGTGGAGAAAATGCCAGTTTGGGATCGGAATGGAAATCGAGGAGTCAAAATGAAAACTGCGGGCGAGCGGCGCGCGCATGCAAATATGCAGACGCTGTCGCAGCCAGAGCAAGGGGAAAAACAGATAAGAAATATTGTCAAGTTGAGCCAGGAGCCCTCCCTCCTTCCTTCCCCCGCTGTCACCTAAACGGCTCCTTCAACTTCTGCTTTTCTTTCAAGCGCCTAAATATGTGCATTACTCGCGCCGCGACGAGGGAGAAGCCTCGTGGAGCAACGATCGCCTCGCCTTCCACACTTACGCTGCAATGGAATATGTAATAGTAGAATATTATAATATAAGTGTAACACGGAAACAAAGCCAGCTGAGGGGGTTTAATGAAGGCCACCGGATGGCGCGATCACGCGTCGCATGCGCCCGTTCTCATGGGAAGCTCCCCGTTGAACTGCGGTAATCGGGCACCGCTGATCCAAAATGGCGTCGGGGCGCGCGTGTCAAGAAGACAACGGGGCTCGGGTCCGTAACGCCGCCCTCCACGGGGAAGCGTGCCCGCGAAGGAGCCGGAGCCATATGAGTCACGGCTCCCGGGGTGACGTAACTCCTCCTCCGCCTCCGACTCCTCGGGCCGCGCCGACATAAATATGGATTTATGTTTTGTTTGATGTTGTTTTGTTTTGGTGATGTTTGCGGCCGCTGTGGTTCGCCTTTCACTTTTGTCACGACGCGAACCGAACGGCGAGGTCCTCCGCCGGGGCGGCCCGGAATATTGACCGTATAGCAAAATAAAACGGGGAAATCCTAACTATTACGGCACCGCGCCCCTCGAGCTGGATTTTCAAGTGACTTCTGAAATAATGAATAATAGGCGCCGTGCTCACCGACCGGAAAAATGACCTGAGGGCGATGGGCCGAGCCGGTCCCAACTGGTCCCCGCGCGGACTCCGAAGCCTTCCTTCCGCGCTTGGCAGCCGGCGTTAAGGCTCCTCGACGCGCCACTTCTACGCCAAATTGTGCCACGCCTTGTCCTTGGACTCTTTTATACGGTGGCCCTGGAGTGCAGATCACGCAAACAAAAAACGGAGCCAGCAAATGATGGAAATCACAAACCAAACTCACAAAAGACCTTTCTCGCCACGCAAGAAAAAATAAACGCCAACAGGAAAAATGAGGCAAACAAGAAAAAAGAAGCAAACAAGACACTTCCTTTTGGAAAATGATTTGCAATATGCCTCCTTGACTTCTCATAATCAATCATCCCTGACAGAGAACATAGAAAAGAAACATACAACGGAATTGTGAGCGCTGCTCGGATCGAAGCATAAATATTAACAATAAATAGAACGCAGGCGTCGGATTGTTATTGAAATTTTCAGTCCTTGTTTTTCGCCGTTCGTAAAACAAATCGTGTTAGGGGGAAGTCAAAAGGCGTTTGGGGGAGCCACGCAAATCGGAATACTTTGAATTCATAGCGATCGTATCGGAGAAGTCAAAGTGGGACCTTTGCGGCGCCGCATCTGCTGCGCGTTGCTTTCCTTCTTTTCGCAGTAACTGTCATGTTTCGCCGGCTCCCGCTTTACGCGCCGGTTATCAACAGGGACGCGCCGGCGGTGACGATGGCGCCGGAGGGAAAAAAAGAATACGGCAGATAAAGAACTCGACGGAGGGAAGCGTCCGAGTGGCTCTCTCGGAATGGGCGACAGCCGAGAGATGAGATAAAGCGCCGCGTGTTTCCGACGGGCCGCGGCTCAGGAAACGCTTCTTGCGCCTCACCTTGATGCGGCGCCGTTTTTTATTTTTTACCTGTTTTTTCTTCATTCTTAGCTAGGGTACGGGTCGGCAAACTTGCATTCTTACGGACGGGAAAGGCGAGGCGCCGACCACGCTCCCGACCAATGCTCGCACTTCATTTTTAGTGTTGGATAAGCTTAAAATTAGGAGGAGCGCCGGCCGGCCGGCCGGCCACGAGTGTCATCAATAATTTCGTAAAAGAAAAGAAAAACGTAGGCGCTGGCAGACACGTTTTTTACATGGCAAGAAGAGAAGAGTTAACAGGAAGGGAGACAAACAGAGAAGATAAGCGGGAAATACAGCGCCGGCTTCCAGATTAAAAGCAGATATTTCAAAATATGATAGTACAGGTAAAATACAAACTGGAGCACGTGAAGAATTTTTAGCACGGGATAAATGTCATCTTAATGCCCCTGTTTGTGAACGCGGATGATTCAGATGTCGGTTTGGTCCGCTTGTTTCTTTCAATGAAAATAACGCGGTGTGTTCCTTTTGGAGGATTCAGTACCAAAAAAAAAAAAACCTCACCCAACCTCATTTTACCTTCTGACCTCGCTGTGTCCCAATGTTGTTTTCTTTCCTTAACCCCTGAGGGAAATTTTGACCCAATTCGGGCTTATAGATGTTTTTGATGTGTGATATCAAAGGAAAAGCATCCAAAAAAAAACACGAGGGGGCTAAAATATTGCATAGATTGTCTCAACATGCCGTCCTGTTTCCAAACGCTTACAAACGGGAGGTGGAAAGGTACAAATTTCGCCCATACTGAGCTCATTTACCGCCAATGGATATAATATCAAATTTGGACATATTGAAAAGCCCATGTTCAATCATTCATTTTCCCCCCATTTTTGCATGAATCCTTTCGATGGCAACCGGCAACGAGGATGCAGAAGAAATGTTGAGAAACTCCAATCACCGGGGGGCGCCAGCGGACAACTTGCGGCATTTGCAAGCCTTTTAATGGCATGGTTGAGCGGCTTAGCCCGACTCCCATAATGCCAAGTTCTGGCCAGGCATCGTGGGACTTGTAGTTGACAAAAGAGGCTCCCGGAAGTCAATGTTGCAGGAAAGCTTTGACGTTGCTGCTTTGAAGCATTTTATTTCACGCAATACTCTACAGAACGTTTTATCGGGATATTCCCTCCTGCAAAATCTGCAGGATTGAATGACGTTTTTTGCAAATTCTTCAAAAGGAGACAGCCTTGCAATATCTATACGTTGCCACTGGACGCTCCCTTAGCCTCTCCCGCCAGCCCAAATTTACTGTCGCTCAAGGGTGCAGTCGGGGCCACCCCGCCGTACGGGAGGCGCCTTTTATCCGGGCCGTCACGCTGCGCTTTTCTGCCGAGATATCATCCGATGTTTCCGCGGCGCCGCCGGCACGCTATCGGAGGCCGGGCGAGATGGCCGGCGGGCACGTGCGCCGAGTGTGAGAGGGGCGCTATTGCGGCCCGGAGGCGGGCGGGGGCGGACGCAGATGATGGCGCAGATTACGTCCAGGCCGGCGGGTTCCGGATCGCTCCCCATCCGCCGTCGTCCCCGTGATTTGACCTACAAATTGAATTCATTCCATCTCTGCATTTGCAACTCCAAGCGATCGTCTTAGTCCCTTTAGTTCTTTATGAAGTTCTTCTGCCACAGTTGTTTTTTTAAGTTTGTGCAGTAATATGATCGTTCCATGTCATGTGAAGAATTGAACGTGGCTTTTACTTCAATCGGCAAAAAAACAAACCATAAGTACTGGGAATGACCACTGAGGCCAGCACTCATTTGTGAAAATTGGAAATGATTTCACGGAAGCCCACGGGCCCCACTTTGAGAACGGCTGAAGCGGGGCAGGGGTCCCCAACCTTTTTATCATCTCGGAAAAATCCATCATATATGTGAATGACGAATTCTACTCATTTCAATAGATAACGTTAATTGGATGCAAATAAGTACTTCTCAATGCAAAACCTTTGCACATGCTAACATGCTTCCATTTTGCCCAAGATCAGGGCGATTTTCCTAGAATGCACCTTTGAAACTTTCCTTTCCGCGCTTCTCCACGCAAGGCACATTGCGCGCGTTGCTGGGATACCGTCCCGATCGTGTTTTCACGCCTCCTCGTTTTAGTCATCGTGCGCGCTCCCATCACAACAAAATGATTGACGGCTGCGCGCAAAACAAAGAAACGGTGGAGGTTTTGACACGTTTGTTCTTGCAAACATTGCTGGAGAAGATGATGATGAAGGGCTTGAGCGCATTCAAAGTTACACCGGCGATATGGCAAATCTGATACACGCTTAACTTCTTGCCCAATAAATGTGGCATTTATGAGTGTGATCACAAGAAAACATGAAGAGGTTACAAAGGATGAGAATTACTGTTGTCCTTCTTGCCAAAGTGCGTCTTATTACCACGGTAACACAAAAATAGCGGAATTTGACCCCCAAATGAAGGGTGCGTCTTCTAAACAGGAACTACGGTATGCGGATGGTTGCGATCATAACCAAACAGATGTTTTTGTTATTGTTATTTTTCAACTTTTGGCAATCGGGACCCCGCCGGAGTCTTTGCATCGCGCCCTGTTCACAAAGCCGGCCAATCGCAATCAAGCGGAACATTTTGCTGGCTTGCGAGTCAAAGTCAATCACCTTGCGCCGATTTCACTCTGCCTTCTTTCATCACTTTTTGCCCGAGAAGAAACGCGCGGGAAGTCAGGGGAGGCCGTTGTTATCCTTTGCTGTTGCTTTTAATAACCTTCAGCGCCGCGCTCTTTGAATAAATTAACTCCCCAAAAAAAACCACACGCACACACAAAAGCGCCGTCAGGAAAGTCAGCGGGCGTGGGCAAAGCGTCCCGAATGGGCCGGGACCCGGGAGGGCTAAGCCTAAGACCCGACGGGCAAAGAGGAGAAGCGCGCTCAGACCGAGACGCTAGCGAACGGGCTCAAGGCGGCATCGGGGACCGGAACCCTAACCCGACCGGACCGCCAACCGGCAACAACAACCGCTGACGGTCGAAATGGACTCTTTATTCCCCGCCAAGGCTGTCGGTCGGCTAGCCGAGGGCACGATAGAACGACCTCCACAGCAATTGAAATCTCGTCCACGATAACCATCGATGCGTTGCCCAAAGGTTGGGGACCCCCGCGCTGAACAATTATTCAATCGGTTGCGGACGAGTTTGACAAGTGTGATTATTTGTCCATTATTAGCGCGATGAATTTCCAGCTCCATGCGGACGCGTTTAAGTCCAGCTCAGTCACACAAACACCATGGAATAGCCGCGCCAGCGACTCCACGTACAAAGAGCGCACCTGCTCTTTCCATCGGTGTGAAAGAATGAATCGCTGTATGGAGCGGATGTGTGGTTGTCATGGTTACGCGCGTGCGGGCCCGCGCGCGCGTGAGTCATCTGACCTTGACGGACTCCCACTGAATTAAGAGCAAGACGCGAGTCAGAGAAGATCCCACAACATTCATCTCGAGTTACGTTAGCATTTCACGCTAACGCGGCGCTCACCATCCATCCGGCCGGACGTTTTCTTCGGCACCCGTCCGAGGGCAAGACGAATGGCTTTTTATTTTTAGACATGTCTTAAGAAACGCGTACCAGGTTTAGGACGAAAGAAAAAACGCTGTTGTTGTTTTGTTTTGGTAAATCCCAGTTGCTGACTGAAAGACCCGCTCCCATGCAATCCTTCATGCAATCCTTCAACAGGGATCACTTCTTTGACATTTGTCTTTGCTATTTTTGACAAGAGCTCCATTGACTTCACGGCGCAAGCATGTAACCCACAGCAAAACGTACGCCGGCGTCCCCGTTTCTTTTCCCCCGTTAGACCACGGCAAGCAAAGGCAATATCGTCGAAAGGTCATTAAAGAGCGTCATTAGGCTTACGGTAAGAGCGGACTTGCGGCCGCGTCCGACGCCTCCCGCGCCGTATAATTGCTAATATGTTTTGGAATCCCTCCTCCCGCCGCGCCTCAGCGCCAAATCGCCGGCTTTATCCGGCCGCTTCGGGAAGGCCGGCCCTCCCGACCGAGCCGCCGCTAGTACGCTCGCGGGACCTTATTAGCGTCTGCGTAATCATTGCCTTTAATGTGGCTCCCGCGGTCAACATTCGCTTAAAGCCACTTGGAGGTTGAGGCCAGCCCAAATTGCTCCACGTCGATTGATTGATTGATTGATTGTTTTTAGATCTATCTAGCTCGCTAGCTAGCTAGCTAGCCTTCCATCCTTCCTTGTATCTATCTATCTATCTGTGTATGGTCATTGGAGGCCTCCCACCAAATCAAATCAATGTTTGTGCATGCAGGTGTGTCTGCCTGCTTTGACAAAGCGCTCCCTATGGGCATGCTGACCCAGGAAATGATCGGACTAACCAGGAAGTGTGATTATGAGCACATGGCGGAGTGAAGAAGAACTGCGAGCAACCAGGAAGAAAGGTAAGAAAATGAAAAAAAAAAAAAAAACCTGGAATGAGGGCGAATGTTTGAAATGTTGAAAGAATAGACTTTAGAGGACTGAATGAGGAATAAATGGCCGTATATGAAAGATGCGCACAAAGGAAGGAATCGACAGTGATGGACCTCGTGAGTGCAAAATTGGTACGCAGAGGACATTGGTTGTTTTTTACAGGCCGACATTGCACACATTTGTATTCACATTCCTCCTTCCAAACGAGCCAATTTGCAATGACAGCAGCAAGGAATCTGCTTTCCCATTGACAGCAATGGAAAGTTACAGAGAGCATTTGAAATGGTTTTAACTTTCCTCATCTCCCGGAAATCTCGTAAATGTAAAAATCTGCAGGGCAGGGCCGCAGCCGAAATAATGATGTTTTGAAACGGATTTAGTTCATCCTTTAACACAGAGGTCCCCGAGCGGCACCGGTCCGCGGATCAACTGGTACCAAACCCATGATGTTTGGGAACTGATTGTGTTTCTCCTTTAAGAGTTGGAGATCCGAGCTTTGTGAGTGCTTTGTTTGGCTTGAGCTTTGTTTTTTTGGCGCCACCTCTGGCTCACGAGTGTCTGGAAGTTGGACTTTGTAAGTGTTGTTTTTTTATCATAATCGGCCCAAAATAAGTTTGTTTGTTGATCCAACAGCTTGACTGTGGCTAACATGCTAGCATGTTATCTAGTGCTGCCTTGTATGCATTTAGCTCCTTTGCATTTCCCTTTGTGCCAGTGAGCCCCCTAGTGGCCAGAATAGTTAGTTCTGTTAAAAAAAAAAAATGCCGGGTCGGACATCCGCAGCTCTAGTGCGATGAAGATGTAAACGCGGTTTTCTAACGATTAGACTGACGGCTAGTGGCTTTTGGCCAATTAGCCTGCGGCAAAACTTGTATTGAATTTCTTATAACCTGTTCATTTATGTTTTATGTTGATCAAATGAAAGGAGTCTCCGGGAAAAAAAATAGCAATCAAACAAACATGTCTGTTTATCACCTTTGCAAATACAACAAAGGTCATCTGCACACGATCGCGTATATCTTGTTGCCATGGAGACAACGCCTCCGGCTTTCACTCGGCGAGACTTGATGCTTTCAAACGTTGCATTTCGCAGCTTTTCAGCCCAATCGCGCACGGGCAACTTTGCTTTGCTTGCCGCATTATTTGCGCTTCGAGCCATGGATTTTTTTTTCTTTTTGGACTTTGGATTACATCTAATTGGCTTGATTGCCACTCAAGTTCCTTCAGATATGAGATGGAAAAATAACCATAAAACAAAAAAAACAATCTTTGCCTCCTAGCTCAACTCATTCAATACCAAAGACGTATTTTAACGTCTTAGGCCAGAGGTCCGATGCCCAGTACCGTTACAATTTGACGGCCATATATATATGAATGCAACGGAGTAGAACCGAGGTGACGATTGCTTACTGCTGCTACCTACGGGATTGGAGTGGAACTGACACGGCGCAATTCCAAGAGGGTCCCATCTCCCGGGCCCAGGTGGCCATCTGAGTCTGGAGTCGGCTTTGGAGTTGCGGCGACACGCGTTGCCGGCGCCGTTCCCCGTCGCGGGCGCGCGCGCGCGCGCGCGCGCCTTTTTTTGCCCGGCTGCTTTTTCTTGTCTCCTTAAGCAGGAGATTGAACATTTGCCTGCGAGTCTTGTAAGTGCTGAGAAGGGAAGAGGGAAGAGAGCGCTATCAGCTGCGGGCTGAAAGGTTATCAGCCCATCCGCCCGCAGCAAAGATGACATTCTGCCTGGACTTTAAACACTTCTAATGCCTCATGATAACATTCCATTTTCCCTTCTCACACATCAGCGAGCGCACGCGGCAGAATAAAAAGACTCAATCTACAGTACATAAAAAAAAAGGGAAAACACTGTGAATCCCTGCTATATCACGGTTCATCATTCCTGACTATCTTTTTCTTGTGGCTTTTTACTCCAGCCTGCCCAATTTTTGGCTTGGGCGATTTTGCCATCCCTTGAGAAAATATTCACATGGCATAAGCAGATATATATATATAGTACCATCCGTAAAACAACTGGTACCAGGCCACATATGAAATAATGATCTGAAAAAATGATTGAGGCATTGTATTCAATCAAAGAAGCGAGCAGACCGAACCCCAGTCAGAGTCCTTCTTTATTCACGCACAGGAATATTACGAAAATGGTTGAAAGGTTACAGTGTGCTCTGCTGCTTCAATTATGAGTGCACAGGTATCTAACCTGATAGATAGATAGATAGATAGATAGAATGTCTTCGTAACACTTTCAACACTTAAATGACACTGAAAGATATTCCATTCGACTCGTTTACTAAGCACAATCTTTTAGCATAACCCCCCCCCGCTCATCAGTCACGAAGAAAGCAAGACAGAAGGAAAGCAGAGCAACAATCACACGTTCAGACATTTTCTTTTTTTGTGCTGATGCCGATGAAATAGTTTTTCTGCTGAACGGCCGGGAAAAAAAACAAGTCTTCAAAAGTCACGCTTTAAATAGTCATTTGATAAAAGAGCCGCTGGTTTTTTTTGTCCAGACGTACACGGGCCGTTCCCAAAAAAGGAGCCTTCAAACCCGACCCTTTCCCATACGGTCTCAAGGCGCGGCGCAGGCACGGGCACGCGCTCATCTGCCCGACGTGTGAGTTGAGAGGTCAATTCCTTCCCTGGACCTTGCGTCGTGGCGGATGGCCCTAAGGTCGAAGGCCGCGCGTCTGAAGGCAGCCGGCGACAAACCGGGACCTCCCTCAGGGCTCCGTCTGACATATTGATGGTAATTCCTTGACAAAGCCTCGCTTTTCCACATTGTGGCGTTTTGCCACGCCTTGCTACTTTTGCCGCACCGCTTCCATTTGCCGTCCCGACGAGACACCGGGGCGGCTCGTTAGGCCGTCAAAGTGAGACTTGTCGGCTCTTTCGGTGCCGTGGATAAGAATTCTCCTTTTTTTAAATAGTCACTAAAATAAGAAATCAGAAAATTCTCCTTTATGGAGGGTGACATGGAGCTTGATAAATGTGAATGGTGTCTTATACACCGTAACAGAGGAATGACCAGAATTTGACCCCGAAATTAAGGGTGCATCCTGTACACGATGCAGTTTATATTTGGTAAATGACGGCATTAGTTACTTTTTCCTCTATATATTGAGTTGTTGAAGCTGAAAATGGAAATAACATTCAGTGATGGTCTAGTCAGCTGGGATCGGCCCTAGCGGTGAAAATATAAGCACTAGTGGAAATGGATGTGCATACGTGACGTTGTAACTGGGCAATAAGTCTTGACATTCCTCTTGAATGTCTTTTGGACCTTCTGGATTGCGTGCGCGATGATAACGAGCGTTGCGTCAGCTTGCTCTTTATTTACAACATCCTTGTGTCACCCAGCCCGGTGCGAGCGCGCCGCCATTTTACACGCTTGTTAGGACTCTTTTTACACTTGATCTTTATGGCCGCCGGCAGCCATTTTCCGCCATTAAGGCACCTTTATGCTCCCGCGTAGGCGACAGGGGCCGCGTCGCATCACGCGATTGGCGCGTCGTGCCGCCTAATATGCAAGTTGGCGGGATTCCTCGCGTACATGGCGGAAATTGGATGCATGGACACGCAGCGCGTCTTGACAATTGCGGTGACATCCACGTGGCATGTGCCAAGTTTTTTTTTCAGGCTTTTGCTATGGCCTCTGTTCGGGACAACTTCCGGAGCAAAGGAGTGGCAACGTTCCACGGCCTCCCATCGACGTTTTGCCCTAGCTCCGCCCCACTTGGTCGTCGGGGTGACAAAAGCCGTCCTTGTTTTTTTCCAGAGGGCCCGTCCCCTCAATTCTAAAGACTTTGTCGTAGTAAACGATCCATTCGACGGCATCTCGCGAACGCTAACCCTAACCCCAGGCTAGTGAAAAATAAGGCCATTCGTGCTCCTGTTGCTCAGATGTTTTATTTTCAACATGAGTCTTTGGACGCCACCCAGTTTAGGATTTAATGGGGAAAAAAATGAGCGACTAAATATGCCTAAAAGTTGTTGATGCGTGCTTGATGACATGCTCATCAGTGGACGGCTACAGCACAGAGACATTAGTCAAAGTGCCCATTAGTCTGAAATAGCGCAGAGGCTTGATAATCAACACTTGTCGAAATTTCAGCATCGAAGGAGCGTGTTGTTTTGCACGGAAATGCGTTTGTATCCAATTTGGCAGCAAGCTCTGTCTGTCTGCCGTGCATCCTTGTACAGCGCAAGTATTCGCGAGCTCTTTCTTCGCCTTTTCTGCACGCTGCGGCCTCATTGCACAACCCGGGAATTGATTTTTCGACGCAAAATTGTCCACGCAACATCCTGTGAGGACATCTTGGAAAAAAAAACACAGAACTTGAATTTTTCAGAATACATCAGGGTGCGGCAATAAGTCTAATTCAGTCCATTTGTTCGGCGACGCAACCATAGTCAAAGTAATTGATAGACAACCAAGTCAAAGACATGTTTTTTTGGTTTGTTTGTTTTTATCGGGGTCGGCAGGTAGTGAGTGTGTTGACCCCGGGTAAAAGGCTCTGCTTTTGCCATGTGAAGTAGAATGGCAATAAAATAAGGATTGGCTTTTTTGGCACTTTGATGCACTTGTAGACCAACCTGTCATCTGTATAAAGAAATAAAAGAAAAAAAATAAAACGCTTGTTTAAAGTTGATTCTTTGGGTCTGCAATTCTGGCTGTAACAACGGCAGACGCAACAAAAGGAAGCTTATTAGCACCGATTCTAAAAAGGATGTACAGCATTAGCTCGTATTTCTCATTAGCGCGAGCCAAGAGGCGCCGCACCTGTTTGAATGCCTGCGCTTAACCTTGCCGTCCAGTTAGCATACATTAGCATTCACGCTCCAAGGCAACAACTCGCTTCTCAAGTGGCCTGCAATTTATGCATTTCCAAGCACACAAATGGAACCGTCATGGATGAAAAACAATAGTCAACAGGTTTTCCGCATATTTTGCTGCGGCGATTTCCTGTGAAACCACAATACCTATTTTAAAATATTTATTGTTCTTGGTTTATACTGTAAAAGCTATTCAATTCATACCTCGCTTCAAAGGGGAGCCGTCCAAATGTTGTTTCTGCGCAAAGCAGACTGCAGTAGTGCGACCGTTCTTAAGCACATCGAAAGCAGACGTAGTTGTAAATGAAAATCATTTGAAATCAACAATCGGTTCGAATCATGAGTCATATATCATCTACATATACATATGTATAGATAGATAGATCTATGCGCACACACGGTTAACACTTGTGTGTTTGTCTTATGTGACTGGTTGTGCATGTGTTGCCATGGTTTCCTGCAGTGTCAGCCTCTTACTAATGAAGGCGGAAAACAGTCGGCGTCTGTTCACGGGCGCGGGTCGCTCGCCCACTCGCCCGACATCCGTAACTGGCTCAAACTCTCATAATAAGACCATGCCCGCGGGGAAAATAATGCAGCAAATATGGAGACTTCACTTTTGTCCAAAACGTTTTCGAAGGGGACCTTGCCCAGTCTGCGCTGGAAGTTCGGCTCGTGAACCGCCGCCGTCCCTGTCCGTGGCCGCGTAGCCCGACTTTGGATCCGCGATTCCAGAGCTTTTAAACGTGAGAATAAGATGGGGCGCCGACCGGCGGCCGGATGAAATGTCCGTCGTTGAGCGTTTGAGAAGATGGGGTGCGATGCGCAATTGCCGAGGTGGTTCGGGCATAGGTAAGGAGGGGCCCTGAGAAAAACCTCTCCCTTTATCTGTAAAAGGAACCTTCTCCAAACTCTTGCCACAAAAAGCGAAGAGATCTCTGGCCCGTCCCGGTTTTAAATCAAAGCGTAAGCCTGCCAGAGCGCCCGTGTCACGCGCACGGGTTACGCCACGGCGCGGAACGAGGATCGTCGTCAAGGCGTCCCGCCGTGATTGGCGCGTCCTCCAGAGGCGCCCCGAAGCCTGTCTGCCACCCTCAAACTGGCTTGTCAGTCAAGCGGCGGCACCGCGGGGAGACTGATGAAAATAGCCCGCCGACACGGGGGGGGGGGGGGGCGCTTTGCGGGGGCGTCCGCATGTTGCGCGCGTGTTGCTCGGCGGAAGCGAGGCAGCCGTTGGCAACGCTCGACTCGGAAGCTTTGAGCCGTATTTACCAGCTGAAATCTTCATCTTTGTTCCGCGAAATTGTGTTGGTTTGTTTTGGTATATTTGCTGTCGCCCAGAACCTTCACAATGAGTCATGCTGGCCCAGCTTGTTATCAATAGGAATGTTTCCTTCAGCGAGAGCATTCTAAAATGATGGCTCTGGCAGTTATCAATGCGAGAGACCGGAGACGCGCTCAATGTTTCTTTTATGAAAGACGAGAGTTGCGTCGGTTTCCATTCTTGCGACTCTGGAGTTTGTCTTCAGTGACCTTTGGGACAGTAAAATGTTGCCTGCGGCTGCTCCGTATAAACATAAATCATCAGCAAATACCCAAAATCCCCAACCGTAAGACTCAAGAAAACTTTTCCCATAAAATGAGTGCGTCCTATAAATGGTAACTTGAGATTAGAATTGTTTTTTTGTTTTTTTTTTAAGTTGAGGAAGATTGATCCGTCAGACACATAAGGTGATTTTTGATGCACAGATGTGCATTTTTAAATGTGGGCTATTTATACATATGTAGCGTTTTGTTTGAAAAGAAACTGCTTACAATGTAGGAAATGAAAAGCATGCTTAACTTAACCCGCAACAAATATCGGCCATCGACCGACGAGGGCAGGAGTTGTAATCTAGTCCCGCCCTCGCTCAAGCCCTTATCGGTGGACGGTCGCGCCGAGAGCCAATCGCGTGTCTTGTAGGAGTGCCTATACATAGAATACATAAGACACACCAGAGGTCTTCTCTAGCGAGTCTGGTGTATTCTATGCATGAAAGGGATCCCTACTATATAAATATGGATGGCGAAGGTCTCCAGCCGATGCGCCCGGCGCAATCCCGTGCCGCTTCACTGCGTTTTCATCCTACAGCGCCGAAGCTCGATTTGATTGTGCGGTGACAGGGGCGCTATGAAGACGTGGATAAAGTCAGGCGTAGGTGCCATATAGAAAGGCCGCAGAAAATGGCACGGAGCGGCGCTGTAGTGTCGAAAGCGCCGTTTCCAAACGACGCCGCGGGACCGCCATCCTTGCAGCTGCTGAGGAAATGGCCACCGCTAAATAACCGTCTGTCGGGGAAGAGCGTGCCGGCGGTGTCCATAAATTCCTGTATATGGCGTCATTCTGTGCTCTGCACTTCCTGTCGGGGAGCCGCTGCGATGAAAAGGACTCGCAAAGCTCCTTTTATTTATTGAGTCCCCCCCCCAACTGCTCGAAGGAGAACTTTGTGTCAAATATTCAGGAAGTCATTCTCAGAAAGTGGCTCACCTGGAATGTCATTACAAATATTGACATGTTAGAAATAAAGATCATTTCTAAATAGTGTGCAAATTAGAGATCCACCGATTATCGGCCGGGCCGATAGTTGAAAATATGACGTAAATCGGTCCCGACCTTTGTTTCATCCGACCGGCCGACATAAAGAAATCGGACGCGCGTGGATGCACCTAGTTGTGAAAGTGCAGTCCGGCGGTATTTCATTTGGTCGGCAACACCGGCGAAGGCTGTGTGCAAAGCGTGCGAAAAAAATCAAAAGACCTCCAGGTGTGGATTCCTCACCCTCGCTTTTATCAAACTTCAAAGACGAGTCTTTGTCGTCAGATTTCACTTTGGCCGATACAAAAATGCACAACCGTGAGTCGAAACTTGTGAAAATGGACGTTTTCCATTCTTTTATAATCAGCGGTAGACAAACGCGGTAGATGTGGAAAATTCAGAAGATCCCAGCCCGGCCCTGTTGGAAAGCCCGACGACGACGACTCGTCGACAGCGGCGAATGAGCCAAGAACCCCGGGATAGAATTTCAGTCGTTCTCCTTTGGCCAAAACCAATTAGCGTTATGGTATTGATCGCCCGAGCCAGTTTGCTCTGGGACCACTTTGGGGTTTCGTCAGGTCAACGCCCGCGTTGAGCGCGGCGCACAAGCAAACTCTGGTCCGAAGTTGTTTGGACTGTCATTTTCGGTTGGCTTGCTGTAAAGACGGAAATAGAAGCCTTGGCGCTTTGCGCTAAACGTCTGAAGGTTTTCTTCATCTGTCTTGTGGTTCAAAAAAAAAGCTCCGATGAATGCAAAGCGGCCCCAACGGAGCGGCAAATGCGAGCAGCCAGTGCAAATCTCCTAAATTGGTCAGGAATTTTGGAGCGGAAGCCCAAAAGTTGCTTTCGCCGCCGCGTTTGTTTGTCGACTCGCGTGACGGACAGGCCGGGAGCCCCTCCCCTTTCCACACGAGGGGGCAAATTGTTTTCGTTTTTGTTTTGTTTTTCTGTGGAAGAGTGCATTTCGCCGGCCCAAGAATGTGTTGACGCTTGAGCAGGTCGGTTAAGGCACAGGTGTGGAACTCCGCTCTCGCAGGGCCAATGAAAATGAGCCCCGCGCAGCCCCATTATCGACAACAAAGAGGCAAGTTCGGCGGCGCGGGACCAAAGTGCAATTTTGACATGTTCTGTCCAATTAGACTTATTTCAAATCATGTTAAGCCTTGTAAATGACATCTAACTTAGCAGCACATAAAAGGCGATGAAGGAAGGAGAGAAAGAAGGTGCGATATTCCAGCTAATCCGACCACACTTTTGGAATTCGATTCCAGAACCCGACCACGGGTAGAACTTGCGTCCTCCCATACTCTCAACTATTTGTATCAATAAGAGTCAATTGAATCACGTCGTTATAAGGCTAAGCTTAATTTTGGCCCGCCGTGTTTTTTCCAATTCTAACAATCCGGCCAACATTATGCAAATGAGTCTAATACATTCAAAGACTAAAGAGCTTTGTTCAGAGCTGACAAACCGTATTAGTGTCCTCGCCTTCTAATTTTCATTTCGTTTTATTACGCGAGCCTTTGTAGCGTTGGAATATGTGGTATCACGTTAATGTCATTTGAATTGTTTTGCTATTGATATCTTGTCCTTTATGTACATGCCGTGGGCCCGCAAGAAAAACATTTTCATTAGTTAGCTTATTTGAATACTCCTGCCGGGCGGCAGCGAGGTAAACGGCACGCCAAGGAAGACGCCACGACATCACGGCGCGCGCCGACTCCCAAAAGAGACACACCAAATAATATACGGTACGGCGTCAATGCAATAGCCTTGTGAAGTTTTTCCCGCAAGGGCACTCGCATTCCTATTAGCTCCTGGCGTCCTGGTGACGTCCGTATCGCGAATGATTACCGTCACATACGTCAAAGCGCCGTCATTAAAGGATGGCTTTCAATCGCTGAAGAAAGTTGCTAAGGGCTTCGTCCGGGTTAGACGCTGCCGTGTGATGTTAGGGCGCGAGTCTCCGTTGACCACGAACGGGACGGAACGTATGGTGCGTTCAAATGCAGCTGGACATTTCAATCAGTGGAGACATCGACGTATTAAAGATTAGTAACGATAATAATATCGTAATTCCCCAAGTTAAAGACATTTTCCAGAAATGAAGGCCAAAAGTATGGATGCTTCCTATTAACGGTAACGTCAACGATTAGATTTGTATTTTATTTTTTTAATTCGACACCCTTCAGGGAAGGTTGATCTGTCAGTCACATATTCATCTCATTATTATAGTTGAATTTAAAAAAAATAATATCGCCTCAAGTCCTAGGGATTAGCTGCAAAAACAATAAAATGCTCTACTGTTAGCAGAAACTTCAACCATTCCAAAATTGCTCCTCAAACGAGGTCAACGGTGAACAAAAACTGACTTTGAAATGATTGCGAGCCGCTCAGGTTTATTCTGAAATGTGAGCCGAGAGTTTAAAGGCACTTTCTGGGCACCGTGTTAAAATAGCCTAGTTACGATCTGTCAGCGTCTTACTAAACGTGAGCACAAGGGCCGAGTAATGAGTCACTGTTAGCGCGTAGCTATTACTTTCAATCTTAAAGGACACCACAGATCTTAATGAAAGTGCTTGGGTGCCACCCTGGGAGAGTCTAGCGCCTGTCAAATGCGAAATGACTCATTGTGACCGGGGTATTCTTGTAAAATCACAGTTAACGAGTCACAGTCGCGGGTTTCCGACCGACTTTCTTCGGAAATGCGCAAAATGGCCCTGCGGCGCACTCGGATTGGACTTTTACACTGAATCGCTTCCATCCGTCCATCATCTATAGCCGCGTATCCTCGCAAGGGTCGCAGGCTTGCTGGTGCCTACCCCAGCTGGCTTCGGGCACCGGGCGGGGGACACCCTAATCTTGTTGCCAGCCAATTGCGGGGCGCACAGATGAAGGATTATCCACGCAGCCCAGCACACCAAGGACAATTTGGAGCAGGGGTGCCCAAGCCCTGGTGCCCAAGCCCGGTCCTTGAGGCCCTATCCGGCAAGTCTAGAAAACAACCATGGTCACTTGACTCAGGGTTACACGGAAAACACGTTGATCAGGGTGCCCAAGTCCGGTCCTCGAGAGCCCCCGATCCGCCTAGAACTTAGGTGTCGGACCCTCGTCCTCAAGGGCCTGTATTTTGCACGCATTTCTTTGCCCGACACACCTGAATCAACCGATTAGCAAGCTCTGCAGGAACATGAGAAGGATCCTTTGAATCAGGGGTGTTTCAAAAACATGCAGATAGCAGCCCTCGAGGACTGGCCATCGAGAACCCACCACGCGGGCTCCGGGAGAACACGCAAACTCCACACAGGAAGGCCGGAGCCTGCTGGATTGGAACTCGGGTGCCTCACCTGTGAGGCAGACGTGCTAACCGTTGCTCCACGGACGCGTACCTGAATGATACCTCCGAGTCTAATTAGAGTTCATCCAGGTATACTGTCAGAAGTGAAATGAGTCTGCGTTATCAAGGGTATTTTTTAACGGCGTCACGTTTGCAGGTTTCAAAGAGCTTCCCGTGCGAAACGCTAAAAGGCGCCCCTACTCCCTTCCTCCCCTGTCCCTCCCTCTCAATTATCTCAATCCATCGCCACGCTCCATTGTTTATTATTTTAATTCACCTTGCGTTTGGGTGGCGGCTTTTTTTCCCCGTTTTCTGACGGAGGCGGGCACATTTCCAAGCTCCGACCAGCAGGTGCAGCCCGGCTCCCTCGCTCGCTCGCTCGCTCGACCATTCCCCGCATCCTCCCTCCCTCCCTCCCTCCCAGCCTCGGTCCTCCCGCCCGCTTCTCACTCGTCCTCGGCCTCTCCGAGCGGCAGCTGCGTGCGCGCTCGCCAGCATCTCGGCTGTCGGACCTGCTTTTGGATGCGGCCGCCGGCCCTCGGCGGGGTGGTGACCAGAGACAGAGGGCGGACGCGTACAGGAATCTCCGGATTGGATTTCTCTCCGTTCGCTTTGGAATTTGTCGCGTGCCGGAATGTTCCCGGCGGATCGCTCGTCATCCGGGAGGGAAATGCGATCCAAAGCCGGCTGCGCAAAGGAAGCGGGATCATGCGTTGCTCTAGCGGATTAATCCGCCCTGTGATAGCTCTGCGTGACAACACCCCCCCACCCCACCCCACCCCGACCCCCCTCCATCCCGCTGGCCCTCTCTTCCTCCTCCTCCTCTTCCTCCTCCCACCGCCGCTTCTGCACTCTGAATTGTTTCTTTTGTGCGTCGGGACAAACGCCGGAATCGATTGCCACAAGGGTCGCAACCCAAAAAAATAGAATAGCTTCAGAAGGAAGATTTCTGGGACAGTCCAAGTCACGAGGGAGACAGAATTGTGGTGCGGCGGGACCCTGACGGGGCAAAAGCTGCTGGATCATCCTACATCTGGGAATTTCCTATTTTCCTCCACGCACGCACGCACGCACGCACACACACACACAGGCACACACACTAGGACATGGCGAGGCGTACGCGTGCATGCTAAGTAGGAATTGGGTTTGGAATATTTTGTGCTGCAGCGCCGCGCTCCCATGCACGGATACGGAACCTTCCCACCCTGCCGTCTTCTCCCGCGTCGTCGTCGTCTTCTCCGCTTTCTTCCCATCCTCTCCAAGTTGAGAGTCGGTCGGGACTCCCAGGCGGACTAATTGTCCTATCGTGTGCGCAAACCAACTCCGCATGCATGTTCCTCTTGTCCCGTTGGCCTTCTTCGTGCGTGGATTATCAGCGTATTTTGTCATCCCCGCCGTACGGTACAAAATGTTTGCGGCACGTGCCGAGCGCAGGATTAACCCCCAATGAGCCATAAAGAAGGGCCGGGAAGGATGAGCGAGTGTTCCAGGGCCACCGGGACGGGCTCGGTGATCCTGGAGGAACCGGAGCCGTCCGGGACTCCGGGCTCCTCCGGGGCCCGCGGCGAGGGCCCGGCGCGAGACCGAGGCCCTTTGGGGTGCGCCCTGTGGCCTCGCCAGCAGACCTGGCTCTGCGCGGTTCCCCTCCTCATCGGCTTCATCGGTTTGGGTTTGAGCCTGATGCTCCTCAAGTGGATTGTGGTCGGGACCGTGCGGGATTACGTACCGACGGACCTCGTGGACGCCAACCGGATCGGACAGGACCCCATCTTCCTCTCCAAGCCTAGCGGGATACCCAAAGGGCCCGAGACTACTACTACCACGACCGCCGCCGCCGTCCCTACTACCGCTCCTGCGGCCGACCGCACGCACAAAACAGTAACGGTCGGAAGAGGTAGAACTCGATCCACCGACAGCACCACGGCTAACCCGGGGGCAGGCGGCGCCTCGGGTAGTCTGGCTACCCCGCGGAATCACGGAAATCGGAACGGCCGCGTTCCGGTGGGTTTTACCTTGCCCCCTCGGACGACCCTGAGAACGTCCAGTTCCACTCCGTCGAATCCTACCGTGCTGCACGACTCCACGCAGATGTGGACTTCGGAACATACCACCGCGGGGGGCACCACCACCACCGCCGCCGCCCACAGACATGGACACCACAAAACACGTAAGTCAAGCTAGTTACGCAACAACTCCCCACACGCTGGTTCTTACCAAGCTCCCTGTGGGGCGTCTTGGCCTAGTCTAGTTCATGAATCAAGATCCCGCTGATTTTGCACTTCTTGCCAGCCTCATCTGTGGGCGCCAGTATCATTTGTTAGGGCTCCTTCGGCTTCCAATGAAACGGCTTAGAACGGAACTGCAGAGCCCTCGAACGATAACTCGGGAATTGTTTTGGAAAGTCACTACCTATAGCTTCGTCCATCTTAATGAAGAGTCCTGGGTGCCAACCGTCCGGATCTCGATGCCGTGTCATGCCGCAACCTTCCGAAATAAAATTCGACACATCATTTGTGATGATGTGCAGCAGGCCGCTCATCTTGAAAAATTGCTTGTGATTTGCTTGAATTTTAACAGGCGCCTTCCTGGGCCTGTCCACTACCTTGGCAATAATTGAGCTGTATCAGAGGGGCTGCATTTTGCATCAGTGTGAATGTACTATTCAATGCCTGCGACAAAGTATTGCAATTTTGAAAAGTCTTTGGGACGGAAAAAAATGGTGAAAAGCGACACTACATGGGAATGACACCTCCAAATTGCCTTGCTGGGTTTGGCTGGTGCCTGACAAAAGTGAAATAAGTGAGCGATACAAGAGGCTTACGTTTGAAGTTGACAGCCGACGACATTTACAGGTTTCAAAACGCTGACTATGATTTGCACGAAGGCTCCCGACTGCCGTCTTAGGACCGTCTGACACGGGTTGAATGCTTTTATGATATGGTATCCCAACGCTGCACGCTTCGAGTTTAGTCCAAGCGGTGACCGTTCTAAGGCGAGGATCGGCATCATTGATCTCGTGACGCCGAGGCCGTTGTTTCCATTCACGGAGTTGACTCTCTTCCGGCTTGGGGTTGATCTGATGGATGACCAGATTACACTTTTGGGTCTTTTCGCTTAGAAGGCGCGGTATCCCCAAAGGCGGGGACTCGGCCGGCCGCCGTCGATAGCATCGATGAACGCCGCGAGGCCGCCTCGACTGGCGCGAGCGCTTCCGAGTCTGTATGGATGTTACGCGCGCTTGTACCGGAGCGTGACGATGTCAGGAGCGCCGAGCAAGTTGGATTTGAACTCAGGTGCCTGAACAGTGAGGCGGATGTGCTAACCGCCACGCTAACAAACCTCCTAAACGGTAACTTACAACATCGAATTTTTGTTTTATTCGAGGTAGATGGATGTCAGCCACGCGGTTGGCTGTTAGCATTCAGAGCCTGTTGCAGCTAACAGCAGCTGAGGTTGTTACGGCATTATTTTCAATAAGAGAAGTGGGCAGACTGAACCCACGTGCGAGTCCATCTTTGTTCACATACAGGAATATCACTAAAATAAAGAGTTTATGACGTCTCCAGCTAATCTAATTAAGGGGGTGCAGTTAAAGAACACGGAAAGGTATTCTATTTGACTGGCGTTTTAATTGTGGTCTTTTAGCATATTCACACAATCATAAACTTGGTGAAACACGGATGCTGCTCAACTTTTGTATGTTTATGGTCAGTTGAACTCGAACCGCGTCACTTCGAGCGCATTTAACATGACACTGGCACTGCGTTCACTGCCCGCTCACAATGTGGGAAATTTAAAACACACCTAACCCGCAACAAATATATAATTTACAGATATGAACGCAAGAAAATATGTTTTACAAAAGTTGGGATTAATTCTATAGTTTTGACCCCTACTTTTGTATGTTTCCCGTACTGTTGGAGCCTGTGAGTGAAATTCCGTCGCCTTGTACTTGTGCTGTCGTAAAGCCGATAAGAAACCCTCAAGCCTTAAGTGAACAAACCTTTCTAAAATTAGGCCCAACGTCTCATACGACGGTGCCACACAATCCCTAAAAGAAAGCTCGCTGTTTTGGATGCCATTTATTGCATTGATTCATTTTGTTGCTGGCGTCCGTGTTGCTGATCGTCTCTTAAATAAACGAACTTTTCCGCTCGTTAACGCTGAGGCCGGCCGAAGATGGAGAGTAGCACCAACTCGGCGGCGTGAGCGACGTGGGCTTGGCCGCGTGTGTGCGAGTGTATCGGGGGGGGCGACAGGAAGCCGCTCGGCTTCGGTTACCTTTTTGTCCTCTGAGTGCCCGGGCGAATAAGCGTGCCCCCCGTCTCTGCTCTGCCGTAAATGGGTATGACTCGATTGGCGTGGATCGTTTCAACTTTCGATCCCAGCGTCAATGCAAATTTAGAAAATTTGCGAGTAAAAGCATATTTTTCTTTTTGGTAAGGTCGGGCAACCTAAATATTTAATAAACAACAAACAGGAAGGAAGAAAAGTAGGTTGTTTTTTTTCGCGAGGAGAGCAGACAGGAACCCGACCTTCCCTGTCTGGTTAAAGATCCTTTCCGCTCCTCCTTTATTCATTTGGGTCGGCCCCGGGTACAAAAGCCATCGCTGCCCTAAAGGGGCAGCTGCATTCATCCACGCAAATCGACCTATATACCTATTGTATAAGACAAATACGGGATAACCTAAATAAGATGATACCAACACGTTTTTTTTCCGGAAGTTGCGCGATATGACGTGAATGGAGCATATGACTCTTCTATACTTTGCCAGGTGGAGTCCCACTACAACGTGATACCCCTAAAACGCCGACAGGCAACTGGTGAAACAGCGAGCAGATATCTATGATAGAGGAAAGATCAAGTGGAGGCGCCGCACAAGTATTTTATTTTTTACCAGGGATTTGCAATGCTGTTACTAAAACGTTGTGATTTCCACTGCGTTACCGTAAAACTCTTCCAAGATTGTTATCGTACGACGTTGTGAAATCTTGAAATCATGAAAATGAGATTTTGCTTTTGCCAAACCTGGCAGGAAAGCGTGTTGAGCACATCAAACTGAGAACCAAAAAATAAGTGGGTGGGGGGGGCGGAGACGAAGGAGCGTCTCGTAGCGTTTTAGTTAATGACTAGAGATTTTTGCGCCCGCGTCGCCTCCTCCTCTTTGTCCTGTTTCTTCTCCGTCTCAAATCTTGTTATGTACACTCGCTATCGATCGGCATCGCTGCAGCGATCGATGACGCGCCGACGCCACAAACAATTCCTGCTCGGTGATAAATGTCTCCCGCTTTCAAGGCTGCTTGTTGAGGACGCCTCCCCGGCGCCGGGTAACGCCGGCCGGGCGGTCCCCTCGCCGGGGAAAGGAAAAACACGCGCTACAAAACAGGATCCATAATCCGGCCACACACGCTGACCTTTATTGGATCATTACAAGTTGACGCCGCTTCCCGATTGGACACACAGCGGACATTATTAAGTCTCTCCGTGCACCGGTAGACCGGGTGAAGAGTTGTTTCTCACCGTGGCCTTCATTTGCATACCCCCGTGGCGCACCGCCTCCAATCCGCTCGATAAAACGGTCCAATTTAAACCCAAAGTCTTTTTTTTTTTTTGTCCTGTCTTTGAGACGAGGACGATGTCAGGCCCAAGTGCGTCACAGTCAGTACGGAGCAAGAACGCGACCTACTCTTTGCGCGTTCGCCCATTTGAATGAGTACCACTCGCCGGACGCCACCTAACTTAGCGGTTTTGACAGATTCGGACACTTTGACTAACCGCCACTTTCAAAACGGTGAGATATTGCCATTACGGTTACGGGCCCATGCCTACTCCATTGGTCATTTGCGTATCCAGGAATTTGGGGTATCGGTACTACTCGTCTCGCCAATGCTCTTGAACATCCCTAAAATTTGATACATTTGTCGATTCCTTGTATTTGTCATTCCCCACGAAGCTTCTTCTTTTTTTTCCCGTAGGTACGTGAAGTATTTTTCAGCGCATATAATATCCCTTGATAAGGCTTCCGAGGTGCGCGTTACAAGTTGTTCCTAATTACCAATTAGCTGACAGTGGCAGGCCGCGCACCGGCCTCTAATTGGAAAAAGTGTGGAACAAAAAGTGTAATTTAAAAGTGCTGTCGCGCGTTGTAACGGCGCGCCCGCGTTTCTTCTTTTGTGGGGCCGATAATGAAAAATTCCCGAGATTCCGCCGCCGAAGACTTTCCGCCCACCGCCAGATAATTAGAAAGACGGGAACAAATGCTATCATTTTTATTAGCGGGAGGAGAAATGGGAGCCATTCATCAACATCCTTTCATTTATTAATTAATCATTAGAAAAAAAAAAGAGTGGCACTTTCGGTGAGCGCGCGTGAAAAGCATTAGGGCGGCTTGATAGATATCCTTGGGAAAATGTCACGCCTCGTCGTCGCGGCGACGCAGAAAAGTTGGCTTTTTAAAAGGCTGCCGATTCGCCGGCCGGCCGGCTGGCTCCTCGTCCGCTGGCGCTACCACCCACACGCCGCTTTGATTCGCCAAGGCCATCATTTTCACATTAATGCCCATTAAAGGGGGGATGTATGCGGCGCTGCTCAATGGCGGCATTGGCTTGCCTTCCCGCTCTCATTAAGTGCCCCGTGAGCGCCCATCTGCGGCTCGCCCCGTCACCGCCGACGGACGGACCCACGCGCATGCGCGCGGACTTCCAGATGGACTCGCGCTGGGACGAACGCCCGCCCGCACGCGCGGACAGATGGACTAATGGAAGCGCGGGCGTGCACGGACAGACGGACGTGTAGACGGACAGTCGCCCGCATGGATGGATGGAGGCACGCACGGATAGCGAGCGCGGGCCCACGGACGGACGGACCGCTCGCGCGCACGGACAGACGTACGGACACGCGTCCGGATGGACTCTCGCGAGCGCTCACGGACACGTTGACAGACGAAGTAACGCATGCACGGACGGGCGGGAGCTCGGACGCAGACATGGACACGCGCCTGCCCGGACCGGTCGCCGGCAGGGACGCTTACGTTGACCGGCCGCACGCACAGACAGACGCACCTGGACAGACAGACGGCCAGGTGGACTCGCACAAGGACTTGCAGACACGTGCGCAGACGGACGGACAGATAGGGATGGACAGACGTGGATGGACGGACACACGCACGCACGGACGGATTGGAAGCACAGAATCAGGGACGTCGGCGCGTATGGACGCAGGCGCAGACTGAGGGACGGACTGGACGCTTGCGCGGACACGCGCCCGGGTGTCCAGACGGACGCGCGGATGGACAGATGCACGGACGAACCAACGGACAGGACGGACGCAATCTAAAGCTTTGATCGGGCGTCCTCATTGTCGGCGCGCGCGACGGTCCGTCTCCGGTGCCGGAATTGACTGCAAGTAAAGGCGATGTGATTTGAAGCGGAGGCGGAGTCTTGAGTCCGTCGTTCCGGCTTGCTTTCCCTCCCGCACCTCAGTTGGATTCAGACAATCGGACTTGATTCAGATGAAGGATGTGGACGAGGCCTTTCAACCCAACGCTATTGAAAAAAAGCTTTCCTTTGTTGCGGAATGGCTCGACGGCCCACGGAGCAGCAAAAATAGAAGCGGTGTCGAAATCTGAGCGATAAGAGCGCGGAAAGAATAAGGCTAATGATGAGAGTGTTAAAACGCAATAAAAGAAAGGAAACAAAGGAGATGAATAAAAAACATTTTATGAAAGTATTTAACTCTTTTAGTGCCGTGCACAAGGATTTTCCTCATGTAAAGTCCTTTTTTTTGTTTTTAATGAATGGATAGATGACAGCGTTCCCCTTATTCAAGCAATCAAGCACTGTTGTAATGTAGTTTTAGATAACATACTGTTATTTCCCCATCAAAAGCACATTTTCAGTTTTTGTTCATGCTTTATACATGCTGTTTGGCAGCCTAAATCTTGTACGGTGTTCATTTCGTCTTCATTGGGTGGCTTAGCCGGACTCCCGTCACGCAGTTTTTGCAATGCATTGCGGGTCTTGTAGTTGACCATTTAAAGTGAGTTTTTTGTTTTCTTTTGTTTGTTTGTTTTCTGGAGGTGGCATTGCGCGGCGCTGTGGACCAGAACCAGGCAGTGATTCGAACCGCCTGGCACGTTCCAGGTCAAAGCTTGTAAGTGTTTGTTGTTTGAAGTGCACATACGCGCGTTTAAATCCTGCTGCTTTATTCATCAACCTCATGCATAAAAGATGATTTTTGCATGCGCGGCATTGGAAGCCAGCGGACGACTTTGTTATTGGCGTCCCCGCACACGTGTTGTGGTCTCGCTCTGCACAGCCGGCGCCTCGGCATGCGCACCACAACCCCAATTCAATTTTAATGCGGGAAAAGGCTCAGTAGGACATGATAATAGCCAAAATGGCATGTTGCCTTTTTTTTTTTTTTGCTCTTCTTTCAGCAGGCTGTTCCTATGGATTAAGGTGGCCGTCAAAAAGACGCATGCGTGTTTAACAATGCGTATGAGTACGACTGTCGTCCACGCGACCGTAACCTCGCGAGACGCCACTCCACGTCTTTGCATCAATCTCTCCTTTGCGTCCGTGGATCTGATCCTTAGGATTTGAGTTGAATATAAAAATGAAGATGTCACGCCATGCTACTCATGGTACTTATTTTTTCTGTTTTATTATTCACACTTAAAGTTAACAGCATGTCTGTGGTTCTACAGTTACACTGCAAGTGAAACACAAGGAGTTTAACCCTAAGCCATAATACTGTACACCGTCATGTTTAATACAGGGGATAAAAATGCAATTAACTATAATGTCCACCGGATGGCACTATCATGCTTTACGTTACTCACAAACGTCAATTTTTGGTTCTCATTTATAACTGCCTGCTCTACAACTTTAGGAGACAGTTTCATGAACATTTATCTAAATTTCATCTGTCACATACACCACAAGTGAAACAAAGTATTGCTGAGGTTGAATTTACAGAAAGAAAAATAACATTAATTCGGGAATTAAAAAACTTTCTTGATATATTGTATTTCACACGGGTTAAGAGCAGTTACCCGTACTGTTATCCACTTGAAAGTGTTATTGAAGATCTCTAACCAATGCTTTATTAGTCAATGAACGCGGTACGTCCGCCAAGCTCACGCATGGGACCGGGCCGTATTTCACTTTGATTCAGGGCCCCGGAAACTCTGTCGGGGCGGGGGAGGAGCGCAGAAATTAAATATTAACCGGGAGGAAAAGAAACATGGTCAATATCCAGAGAAGAGGCTGAATTATTCAAGGCGGTCCTCTGACAAATTCTCCCACAATGCCGTGTAAGCGCAGAGAGCGCCAGACGCCGGCGTCGTTGGCGTGAAGACGCCGCGCCTGCCGGATCGCCATCTGCCCGTTTTAAGCCCTCAACTGAAAGGACAAAAGCTAGAGACCGGACGCTAACTTCACAGCGTCATCTCAACGTTGTATTGAAGTGGTTCAATGCCGTTGGCGTGTTTTCTGCTTGTCTCCATCGTACCTAACTGACTGACTAACGCAGTCACAAGCTAAGCTACCATTAGCATGTTTCATTCATGCCGTGCATACTAACTTACAACTAAATGCAGCACCAATCCAAGCATGTCTCATCCCTGCAACGCATACTCACTCGGTCGGTCGGTCGGTCGGTCGGTCGCTGCAGCCAAGGCCCCTTTAGCGTGGCTCATCCCTGCCACGCATACTAACTAACTAACTAAGCGCAAGAAGCTAAGCCTCCGTTAGCACGCGCGCTCCGTGCCAGGCGTAAGATTTCTGTTGTGGACGTAGCGCAGGAGCGCAGGGAGCTCAGGCGGTTGCTTTCGCCAACCCAGCGCGCAATGGAGGTCACTCGGACCCCGAGCTTTGGCCGGGTCGATTCACCGTTCCCTCGGTTAGGCCGCGGTAAACAAAGTCATGAGCCCAAGACGCAGATGCTGACACCGTCTTCCTTTGGAAGGAGCCAACGTCCCTTTCGTTTGCGCCATAGTCACGCAGCCTTAATATTTCCCGGTTGAGTGACGTTTTTGTGTGGATTGTGTTCACTGAAACCAACTTAAAAACGACTGATTGAGGGAGCTTTAAGGGCTTGTGCAACTCGCATGCTTTAGGGTTAGGGTTAGTAGGGTTAGGGTTAGATGCTCAGATGAACGCTAGCATCTTCTACTTCGTGTCACTGAAGCGATCAGCAAGCGAGCATCGGCTTCCGCTTGGAAATCGCGCTGCTCGTTTGGCCGTTGCTTGTAAAAAAAGTAAGATTGCTTTGTCTATTGATTATGGACAGCGGACTAATGGCTTGCTCCCTATTCATTTTTTCTATGCCTCACAAAATCATCTCGCGGGCCGGGTTAAACCTCCTCGCGAGTGGGATTCGGCCCGCGGGCCGCAGGTTTGGCATCAAAATGGGACAAAAATGGCGTTTGTCACTGCATTTCACAAAGTGTCATTGATGTTAGCGTTCATAAATACCGTCGCCTCAAATTTGTAAATTGTTTCTGCTCATTCCTGCGAGTCAGATTAAAATCGATCCCTGTCGAAAAACATAAATGAGAGTCAAAAGTCTGATTGGAGTTGGCAGAGGAATTTTTAAGATCATTTGAAAGAAATAAATGTTTGCCGCGAGCTAAGGTGGTCACAGCTCATTAAAAAAAAGGAAAAAAAAGTGTTTGCGGGAGAATTGATCATGGAGAAGCGAGCCCGGGGCGTCGTTAATGAACCGAGGCGTCGGCCGGGCCCGCCGGCCCCCCCCCTCCAGTCGCGGTGCGGGCGCGGCGCCTCCGCCGTCCACGAATCCCAGCGGGAGCGTTTTTGTCCGCCGTGTGAGCTGGCTCGCTTGTGATGGCGGCGGCGGCGGCACGCTCTGCTCCGCGCTATTTTTAGCTTCAAAGATGGTTGCCAGCTTCTCTGTGGGAGGCGGCTCCTTTTTCCCACTCGCCGGCGACGCTAGTACAGCAACAAAGACGCTTTATTTTGGAAAAGTCACCATAAAGCGGCCGCTTGTTAGTTTTGCCTGTCAGGAAGGCCAAATATTTAGAAATCTATTTTCAAACTAGATGAATGCAATTCCGGAAGAAACTGCGTGAAGGCGTAGGAATGAATGAATTGGAATGAGATCGACCGATGTGGAATGATGTCGAACGTCGGAAATCAGCCCTAAGGCAGAATGAATGGAGCTAAATGTCGTGAATGTGAAATCGGAACGCTTTCCGTGTTACATGTCAAACCTCCCAATGTACGTCAATGGTACTTTTTGGAATTTTAGGAACGTATGTATTGGAATGAGATCGACTGATGTGGAATGATGTAGAACGTCGGAAATGAGCCCTAAGGCAGAATGAATGGAGCTAAATGTCTTGAATGTGAAATCGGAACGCTTTCCGTGTTAAATGTCAAACCTCCCAATGTAGGTCAATGGCACTTTTTGGGGTGGGTTACGGGCAATTGTGGGAAACTTTGGAACTACCAAGAATACGAGCTCCCCTCGCATGAATATTTGGAACGTGTTGAAATCGGAATGGCACGAATGGGATTAATTGGAATTGAGTTGAAACGCGTCAAAGAAGTGAGCGGAATTATGAAAATAAAGTGAAGGAATAACGTGTGGGGGCTGAATGTAGAGCCATCTTATGGATTGGAATGAGAGCGAAGGATGTGGAATGTTGGCAATTTTCCCTAGGGTGAAATAAAGCTAGAAGTTGTGAGTGTGAAAATGGGAAGACTTTCAATGGGAAATGTCACATTTCCCAATGTAAGCGAATGGTACTTTTTGGGTGGAAAATGAGGAACTGTGGGAAAATGTTGGAATGTGTGAATGATTAGAATGTTAGGAATGATCCCTAAAGTGAAATGAATGAGATAAATATTGTGAATGTGAGACGGGAAGATTTTAGACGTGAAAAGTCAAATCTCCCAATGTAAGTAAATGGAACGTTTTAGGGTGGAAAATTGTGGGACATTCGGAATACCAAAAATACAAGCTGTCCTCGCACAAATACGATATTATACTGCGTATAAAACAAACTTATTAGGAGAAAGCCGCTTAGAAATGGACAGAGGGTCGCAAACGGCACACTTTGGGTTAGGGTTAGGGTTAGGTTTATTTTATAGAACATTTGAGTCAATCCATCAATGTCCCGCCAGTTAAAAGAAGAGCCAAAGGTCCCACGGCTCGTCCCGCTAGAGCTTCCCAGCAAATGCTATGTTGCTAGATGGCTGAATTTTCATGCCTCGCGCCGCGTCTGTTCATCAAAATGGCTGATGGCGAGGCTTCAGTGAGCGCATTTCCACATATCCCCTCGCTACATTTACACGGAGCTCCGACGGCGAGCCAATTGGCACGACAGGCGTCCTCTTTCCGGACCATGCGACCCCTTGATGCGCAGGCTGGAATTGGATGGCGTGGGAGCCTGATATGATGGAAGGAGCGGGAATGATGCTGAGGAGGAGGGATGAGGAAATGTAACCACCGGGCAAGAAAGATGAAGGCAAAGCAGACTCTCATCCATCTGCGCGCCCCCCGCCCCCCAACAATTCTCAGTCCTCTGCGCCCACTCACTTCATTTACATTTACATTACGCTCCGTCCGACTTGATTTGGCGGCGAGGTGACGGATGGCCAAGAGGAACCGGCGCCGCCATGTGCCGGAGGGCGTGGCCCGCATCCGCTCCCGCGGCTATGCGGGTTAGCGCGTTAGCCTCGGTCGGCCAATCGGGCTCTGATGCTAACCGCTTGGCGTGTGGCTGATGAAAGAAAGCGGAGTATGATGGTGCCTAGCTCGCATCCAGCTTGCACGCCAGTAGCACGCCGCTAACTAGCGTTGTTACAGTATGTGACGGTACCTCCACATTCGAAATAGTTTCATCTTTAATTCTAAATAAGGGCAGACTCACTCAGATGTGCTCAGGCACTGCTTGAAAAAATCCTTTTATGCAAAAATAATACTAACTGTACAGTGAATCCAATAGAATTTGTTTTAGTGCCTTCCTGGTGTGGGTGAGTGACGGTAAAAGTAATCAAACATTTCTAAAACCTGACAGTGTTGCCTCTCGGCCCAAAATCGGGCCATAAAAACACTTATGTAACCTAACACTTTGGAAAGATTCACGTTACGAAATGAACCCCGAAACCAATTGATTGGGTAAGTAGAAGTACCGCTGTATCCTAATATGGCATGTTAGGACTCGCCGATTTCCATACCACCATTTTAGTGGCGTGCGGAGTCATTTTCTGCCGCCGGTTAGGAAAAAACACAAACCGTAACCAATAACAATCACGCGGAACTATGAATCAAAACGCAAGCGGCTCACTGAAGCGCGGTGTTGCCAATACAAAGCCCGGTTAAATAGTGCATGAATGTCACATGTTGAATAGTTAATGAGCACATGCCAACAAGCCGACAAACAAGTTTCCGCGCGTCTGAACCGGTTCAAAGGCCACCGGGTGTTTACAGCATGGGGTGCCGGTGGAACCGTGACCCGAGGCCAACGTGCTTGTAACGCGCGTGTAGCGTGATGTTTGT